>NC_084482.1:185176582-185480661 GCF_030035675.1 Rhineura floridana
TGATTTTTAATTAATTTAAGAAATTTAACATTGAAGTCTATTATAGCACCAGGCATGCTCAGTAAGAGTCAACTGTCAGTGTTCTAAGAGCCAGACTCATAGCTGCTTGGCTTGCCTCATCAGGGGGCCATGCCTACCCCAGACCTTCATTTCACTTTAGACAGTCATGGCTTCCCCCAAAGAATCCTGGAAAGTGTAGTTTGTGAAGCGTGCTGAAAGTTGTTAGGAGACTCCTATTCCCCTGAGAGAGCTCCAGTGACCAGAGTGGTTTAACATTCAGCCCCTCTTCTGGGATTGTAGCTCAGTGAAGGGAATAGGGCGTCTCCTAGTATCTCTTAGCACCCTTCAGAAACTTCACTACCCATGATTATCTGGGGGAAGCCATGATTTCTAAAGTGACATAAAGGTGTGGTGTGGATGTGGCCAGTGACAGCTTTGGTTTAAATTGGGGTAGGAGACTACATGTGCCTGTTGTAGAATAAAAAGTCGTAGGGAAAACCATGAAAAACAATGATACTGTTCACAATGTTTTCCTTTTGGAAAGGAAAGGGGCTTTCCCTTGATCCAATGCCTGCCCACCCGATCTCCTTTCCCCCGCTTTCCCCACGTTACCAAATTTTTCCAAGTTACACAGGAAGTGGATTGGACTGTGAAAGACCAATCAAAATTGTATCTGCATTTTTACAAATTTGTAGGGCAGTACAATATCTTGAAGAGGAGGTCAGGTCTCCTGCTCCCCTGGTGCATTCACTATAGCTGCCCAATTTCCTGCTTTTTATAGTTTGATAGAAATATCTGTTGGCTATAGGTACATTCTTAAACCCCAAGGGTTTTTTTTTTTTTGGCCTATTAGTGAATTATTTTATTTTATTATATAGGTGTAATGTGACGTTTAAGGCCAAATTTGATGCACACAAGAACAGAGCAGTCAGCTATCTTTCTTGGCAGGGCACAGGAACATGGAAAGCTGCTTTACACTGAGTCAGACCATTGGTCTATCTAGCTCAGTACTGTCTACACTGACTAGCAGTGGCTCTCCAGGGTTTAAGGCAGGAGTCTCTCCCAGCCCTACCTGGAGCTGCTGGGGATGGAACTTGGGACCTTCTGCATGCAAGGCAGATGGGAGAGGCCTATCTTTTAATTGCCTCTCTGAGATTGGAATGGAAATTTCCCTTCCTCCGCCTGCTTTTATTTAGGCACATGTATAGTGTGGCCCTTGGGAGGCTGTTTTCTAGCTAATTTTTTTTATATCTCCTGGTCCTAGATGCTGCTCAGCTCTCTGCTGTCTCCTTCTAGATAGTGCAGATAATCAGGTGTTCAATGTTCCTCTTTCCTCACTCTTATTCCTTTCATCACCAGTACTAGTCGCCGCCTTTCAGGGAAGCCACGGTGGGTCTCCTAAAATCTCATGGTTCTGGATGTTGCTCCACATCTTGGTGCTTCCGTTTTCCTCTTCCTTCTAGGTGCTCCAAGCCTACCATGGCCTCTCAAGCTCTCAGCACGGAGTTGCTCTTGGATTCTTCCCTGTAGCAACACCTAAACTCAAAAGGTCAGAAACCTTCTCACAGTTCCTCTGTCAGCTTCTCCCTTAGGAAGGTGTCTAGGGCAATGGGTGTGGCAGGAGGAAGCAGCTGCAGCCTCACCCACTCCTGGTGGCAAGGCAGCCATAGTCTCTCACATTATTCAATGTGCATTATAGTCATAATCTGTTCAAATAACATTTGGTTGTAGCTAACTAAGTTCTACTCAGAGTAGACCCATTGAAATTAATGGACCTTCATTAAGAATACCCATGCATTTCAATTCTGAGTAGAACTAACATTGGATTCGACCCATTGTGAGATCACTGTGAGGAAACAACTATTATTTCCACTTTGCAGTTGGGAAAGTAAAGCCAGGGTAGTATAGTTTGCACAAAACCTGCTAAATGGCCCATACTAAATAGAAGTTGAACTTAGGTCTCTCTGATCTAACTGGTGGACCATAATGGCTTACAATTTATTTATTTATTTATTACAGATTTCCCATCTTTCCTCCAAGAAGCTCCAGGTGGTGCACATGGTTCTCCCCACCCCAATTTATCCTCACAACAACCCTGTGTGGTAGAGGTTGAGCTGAGAGATAGTGACTGGCTCAAGGTCTCTGAGCAGGGATTTGAACCCTCGTCTCCCACATCATAGTCCAGCACTCTTATACCACACTGGCTCTCCAGGACTGTCTAGTTCCTTGTTATTCTACCTCTCAATATTTTTTACTTGCAAGGGAATATAGATCAAGCCCCAGCTTTGTGTCTGCACATATAGTTTGTGCTGAGGGCAAGCTAAAGGAAATAGGATTATCTGGGCCTCTGGGAGGGGGGGGAAACACAGCATGCAGGTGGTAGATAATTGATATACTTAATACTGAAATTACAGCAGGAGCTGTTACAAAGGCAGCCGTTGACTTAAACTAGATTGTGACTCAGGCTGTTATTCCGGCAGACGCCAACAAGCGAAGCCAAAAATGGCTAATGAGATATGTTTGCGTGATGAAAACTTTAGAACAAATGCCCATTCCTGCTGTGAATAATGGCACTGTCAGAGGAGAGATGTGATATGTGAAAAAAGCCTTCAAAAACACTGTTGGTGGGGAGGGCGGGGGAAACACAACACAATGTGAAATTTGTTATATGATCACATCAATGGTGTGAACATCGACAAAGCGGCAGACTGGAAGTATAAACTGTTTCTCTTGATACCATCAGAAAAGAAAATGTGTGTGTGTGGGGGTAGAAAACCCAACCAGATTTCATCTGATTTTTTTTTAAAGTAAGGAAGTGGTGATGATGTCACAGAACTTCAGATAGCTCACAAAGAAAAATTAATACAAAATATTTACATGGGCTATCCGGAAGACTATGTATGTTGCAGCCTACAAATGATTGAGAGTTAGGAAAAGACTGAATAAGGCAGTCTATGTTTTTCAGTATCTTGTGCTAAAAACTTCCTCTGTTCTCTGATCATCTTTCACCGTGATTAGTGTAACCTTCTCTGCCAGCCTACCCTCTCCCTATGCTGGCTTACAGTCCATCTCTGCATCCATTTCAAGCTTTCAGCCCTTCCTCTTGAAACTTGTGTTCTGTACCCAGGGCTGCCTCTACCATTAGGCAATGTGAGGTGGCTGCTTCGCTTCAGGTCCTGGGGGTCACGAAATAGTAATACAGTATTGGAGGACAGAGCTATGTGTGCCATGTGGCCTGCCCTGCACCCTCTAAACTGCTGCGATCTTCAGTTGTGGTGGAGGATAACACGAGTGTTCAAGTAAGATTCAACTTTTAGTCCAGTGAGTTTCTGTAAATGGAGTTTGTGTGTGTGTGTGTTTGTGTGTGTGGCCATCTTGTCCTTTGCCTCAAGCACCAAATTTTGTTGGGACAGCCCTGTCATCTGACTTTTTCTCTTCCCTTGTCTAATCTTACATTTTCACTTTTCCCAGCCTTTCAACACACATATGCTACCTAGTTTGTAGGGCTAAACTGAAACTACTTAATCTAGGTTCACACTTGAGTTTTCCCTGAAAGCCATTTTTTATGATTGCACAGACTTCTACAGTTATTTGTTGCCCTTTTGTGCCCCTGCTGCACCATTTTTGTTCATCATATTTTCCCTCCCTGCTTTTTCCGCCGGGCCGTGAAGACCTGGCTCTTCAGGCAGGCGGCCTTTGGGGTGGGCTAGATTTTAACATAATTTCTTTTAGATTTTAATGTTATTGTATTGATGTGTCATTTTGTGCTATTTTGCTTATTTTGTACGTTGCCCAGAGTGACTGGTTAGCCAGCCAGATGGACGGCTAAGAAATCCAATAAATAAATAAATAAATTTGATTCTATAGTTAAGACCTGTTTGATTTCCCCCCCAATAAATATCACAATGCTGCATCTGAAAAAAAGACGATGGGGAAGGGATATAGGTCAGTGCTAGAGCACATGCTTTTCCATGCTAAAAGTCCCAGGTTCAATCCCTGGAACCTTCAGGCAGGTCTGGAAAAATCTCCTGTCCAAAACAATAGTGAGCCACTGCAAGTCAGTGTCAGTGTAAACAACAATTATCTAGGTGGACCCTTAGTTTGAACTGGTATGAGGCAGAGGTGGTGAACCTTTGGCACTCCAGATGTTGCTGAACCACAACTCCCATCTGCCCATGGGCCATGCTTGCTGGGAATGCTGGGAATTGTAGTTCAGTAACATTTGGAGTGCCAAAGGTTCACCACCCCTGATATAAGGCATCTTCCTATGATGTCACAGATGTGTGTAAACAAAATCACAGTGGTGCGGAACATGTGCCCACTTATCCTCAATGTATTGCACTGGCTTACTGTGAGCTACCAAGTTCAGTTAAAGATGCCGGTACTAGTGTACAAAGCCCTATATGGGTTTGGGCCTAAGTGCTTAGAAGATTACCTTCCCCAGTACCAGCTGGCCCAGTTTTAAATCTCTGGAGGAAGCCTTATTGGTAGTATTGCCATTGGGTTTGGCTGATTTGGTGGTGATCCAGGACAGAGCCTTTTCCATGCTGTCTCCCCAACTGTCATTTAGACTGAATATGTTTTTGTTCAGCCAGGCATTTGGCACCAGAATGGAAAATGGTAACTGTTGTAAAGACATGTTTTATATGGTGCTAAAGTAATGTTTGAGTTGTTTTAATACAAAAAATAAATGAATGCATGATGTTGTACAACCACACTGGGCTCCTTTGGGAAGAAGGGTGGGACAGAAATATAATAAATGAATAAATGGACATTGGTCAATCTGTGTGGTGAGTGACTTCCAACCAACAGTTCCTCACATGCAAACAGCTGAACATGGAACTATTTAATATAGTGCCCGTATTGTCTGCACCAGTATCCTCCTGTTTGATCTGAAATATCTGGTTCACACATACAACTAAACAGCAGATGATGCAGTCTTCATTCACTGTATGTATATTTGTGATGGCACCTGAAGGAATCTCTGTAATGAAGCTCACCGTGATGGTTCCAAGCTGAAGGAAACAAACCAAGCTGAAGGAACAGCATATACAGGAGGAAATGTCCTTGTGGCTTAACTCTCCTATTAAATATTCACCCAAGACACACTCTGTCTTGTCCACTTTCTTCTTGCTTACAAAAAAGGAGCAGTGACAGTTTTGGCTCCAGGTGTCTGTCAGGAAAGCAGTAAAAACTTTTCCTTCTAGTCAGGGCTTGGTCTGATTACACTTGATAGACAAAAATAGACACATGCTAATTTCAAAGCCTGACTTTTAAAGAGACATTTCTATTAGTGTGTCAGCATAGTGGAAAACAAGAGTGTTATGTGAAAAATACAGTGTGTGTGTGTCCCCCTCCCCAAAAAGCATGATTATGTTGTTTACCTTTATCAGTCACTTAACATTTCAGACTATATTTGTAGTTAGCCTTTTAGTAGTGCTAGACCCAACATTACCTGCAGGATAGTGTAGTCTTTCTAAAAAATTTTTAAAAAATTGCAAGTAAGTATCTACCACAGTAGATTTAAACATTTCAGCAACATTACCAATTTTATTTTAAAAAACCATAGCATTCCAGTATAATATCTAATACTTCAATTGAATCATTTCAGTTATTCTAATCTTGTTCATCTCCATAGGCTCTTTTTGGGATGAAGGGTGGGATATAAATAAAATAATATAAAATAAAACAGGAACCCTGGTGTCAGGATCCTGGCTATTCCAGACACTGCAGAGACCTCTTTTGAGGAAGAGTATGGGGGCCCCATGGAGTACCCTACCGCAGTGGAAGACCTGGAGAAACTCACAATAGTCCAGAGCCAACCTGAAGAGCCCCATATCAGAGATGCTTTGCCTGAGACTCCTAATGACCCTATATTGAGCTCTGCCTTGATCCCCAATCGTCCCCCATTACCCCCAGGCCTTGGGAGCAAAGGTGACAGCACACCAGAATAGAAGTCCAACGTTACAAGAGAAAAACCTGTTTGGCTGCCGGACAGCTCTGTTGGCAGGGCTCTGCTACATGAGAGAAAGGATTTACTTGAGACAAAGGTTGTACTCAGGAGGAGGAGGAAGATCCAGCTGCAGCCATCACCCAGCTGCAGGCAATGAACCAGCGAAAGACCAGGTAGAGGCAATGATTATATAAGTTTCTCAGTCTCCTCTGGATCTTTGCTGGGTTAACGTATCCCTTCAGAACTCATTAATGATGCTAACTCCAGCCGCATCTTTGACTCCAGTCTCTGTACTGAGTGCTGGCCATGGACACCTCCTCCTCCTCCTCATCTCTTTTTCTCTTGTCACCCTAATAGCAATGAATAGATTTGCTAATAATTCTGAATGAGTTGACAATAAAACAACTGATCAATAGAATGTCTGTCAGACAAGCCATATCCAGTGATATCCTTCAGACATTAGCAATGTTATTCCAGTATTATTGGTTCATAGTATAGAATCACCACATATGGGAGGGATCATGTAGTGTGATCCTTTTGCAGATGCAACCAATATCTGGAGTAAAACTGAGTTGCAATAGAAATGTGTGTATGTGTTGTGTTTTAGTGTTGGCTCCATTCCTTCCCGAGTGCGCAGTGGATCTGTTACATCAAGGTCAGCAAAAATGAGCTGACTGCTCAATTAGGGTGTATGGCTTTTCATCTTATTCTCACATTGTCATACCTACTAGGAGATGGTAGTGAAATCTTTCAAATAAATAAATAGTAATTTTAGATTATCTTGGGCTGTGTAATTGAGACCAAAACTGGGGAGGTACCAGCAAGAACACAAAAGAGAGGGTATGCTAAAAAATCTGCAAAAAGCATCATTTTTCATTATGTTCTGACTTTTCTTAAACTGAATGAATGCATAAGTTTATCTGTTTTTCACAGCTGAGTCAAAAATCTATGTCACAGTAAGCGAGGACACAGTAACTCAGGAACTATAACAATAATACAAAACTGTTTGGCAGATTACATGAAGAACAACCTCCCATAACCTTATACACAAATCATTCAATAGAGCAAATCATCCAGATATATAGAAATGGGATAGCTGTGTAACATAGAATATCCTTCTGGAAACACTTTATGTAAAAAATAACTACATATGTATTCAAAGCAAGAGTGATACAGCCATTTATTTGGCTCATAAAAACTGGGTTCAAGAAATGCACCTTACCCAGTAACTAACATTTAGCAGAAAGTAGTACTTTATTCCATGTTTCAATAACATAAAAAACACACATTGCTAGAGGCACCATTTTATTCACTCCGTGTGCTCAAGTAACTGGGGAAACAGCTGAAGAGGAGCTCAGTACCTTGGAGTGGAAAGCTAGAAAGCACTCTAGTGTGTATTTATCAGATCACAAATGAGACACAGTTCAGTGTGAGAAATGCATATATAAAAAGATGTCAGCCTTACCTGAATATATTTCTTTAGAAGGAGCTGCATGAAGCAACCGTGCACTGTATGCTATAACTAATCAGCTAAATGCCACTCTGTAAGTGTGTAAGTCTGTAAGAAGATATAAGTGTTGCTCTAAAAAGAAGGAAGCGGGTAGGGAACCCCCGAAAGAAAATCTTACTCAGGAATTCCCTTTTTTATTCATATAATGGTTAACTGGTCATGCATTTCCTTACTTTTCCAGACTGTTTTTAGACTACATCTATATCACTTCAGGCTTTTTTCTTCCTTCTTTTTGGAATATTGTTTACATCTTTTGTGGGTTGATAGTTTAGGATAGAGTGCCTTTAGGACTATTCAGTCTATTGTTACAGACCCTATGGGGTTAATTCCCTATTTCTTTTAAGTCCTCAATTCTGAGCGGCACCTGTGGCACCCCTCTGATGCTATAAACAGAGGCCAAAATTCATTTCAGCTCAGAGGTGGTTTGTTCTCTCTTAGCCGTTTAAGAAGTTCTTTTAGCAAATGATTGCTCCTTCTCAGAAATAGACTCAATTAAGGTTGACCTATGTACTATAAAGTTTTTTTAGCTTTTCCATTCAGAGCTACTGAGTTCCTCTTTAGCTTTTTCACCGGTTACCTGAGCACAGAGTGCATATGAAATGGTGCCTCTAGCAATATACATTTTATGTCATTTAGGCATGCAATAAAGTGCTACTTTCTGCTAAATACAATTTACTAAGGTGCATTTCTTAAAACCCATCATTTTATGAATCAAGTATATAGCTGTATAATTATTCTTGTTTTGAATATATGTATTCATGTTGTTTTTATATAATTTTTAGTATGCTCTATCATTGGATAGCTTATTTCAATATGGTTGGGTGATTTGTTCTATAGAATGAATTGTGTATAAGGTTATGATTTGTACAGGTCATATATTCATTCATGTCTTCATAGATAAACATAAAAGTGATATAGTGAGCTATTTTTGTAATTGTTTTCTTTGACTTTAAATAATTTGGCCCATGTTAAACAGCATTTTGTGTATGTGTTTGTGCATTTCTGAGACTCTCTCATTTGCTATTTAGTCCAGCCCAGATGCAACGTGATGAAAATGGTATTGGAATCTGTGCTGAGCTAGAATAAACTTATGCCAATAATTTCCATAGAAAAATATGAACTGTTGTTCTGTTGAAATCAGTAAACCAATATATTTATTTTATTTATTTATTTTAAAAGTTTATATCCCGCTTCAGTTCCAAAGAATTCTAAGCGGCAAAAACAATAACATAATATAGACAAATTATACAATATACAATAAATAAAACAATTATCTCTCACATTATACTTCGAAAGCTAACCGAAATAAAAAGGTCTTGACTTGACGACGAAAACTGATCAAAGACGGGGAAGAACGAATTTCCTGCGGAAGAGAGTTCCAAAGAGTTGGAGCTACCACCGAAAAAGATTTATTCCTAATGCCAGTCCGATGAATTTGAGAAAAAGAAGGAATATTAAGGCCAGGGTCTGATGAAGATCTTAGGGGACAAGTAGGTTCATAAAATGAAATACGATTTGATAGGTAACTAGGGCCTGAGCCAGATAACGCTCTAAATGTTAACATCAGAATTTTAAACTGAATTCGATAAGAAATTGGAAGCCAGTGTAGTTGTTTTAGAAGTGGGGTAGTATGGGCTCGCCAACTCGCTCTTGTTAACATCCTGGCGGCTGCTCTTTGGACTAGTTTCAGTTGATGAAGTGTTTTAAGAGGGAGTCCTATGTAAAGTGAATTACAATAGTCTAACTTAGACGTAACCAAGGCATGAGTAACCGTGGTTAGCTCACAGAGCTCCAGAAAAGGGCGCAGTTGGCGAACGAGTTTTAGGCGGGCCAAAGCGCTTCTGGAAGTTGCTAAAACATGGGCCTCCAAGGTCAAGGCTGAATCCAGAAGGACACCCAGACTATGAACCTGGGTCTTTAAAGGAAGTAAAGTAATATCCAGCCATTTTGGTGTGATGGAATGATATGTAGATTGCCTTGATCCATGTTGCACTTAGCCTGGGGTTAAGCTTTTTTCTGACTGGTTCAACAAGTGCCCAGATTCTAACTCTCCTCAGATGGTGTTGTGCACTGTCATAATACTTCATAGAGTGGGTTGACTTTACGCTAAATGTGTGGTAAGCTCTAGGGGAAGGGCTGCAGCTCATTAGCAGAGAGACCATACTTTGCATGCAGAAGGTTCTAGGTTCAATCTCTGGCATCTCCAGGTAGGGCTGGAAAAGACTCCTCTCTGAAACTCTGAGGAACTGCTGCCAGTCAGTGTAGTAAATACTGAACTCAATGGACCAATGACATCTTCGTGTGTTTCTCCTGTCCCTATGTAGTTGGGCAACGGCTCTACAACAAGGTGAATAGGAATGCTGACTGTCAACTCTCACCTCATCACACCCTAAGGGGCTTGTGAATTTCCTTTTGGTCCCAAGCGAATCTGTTTAGGAAAAGGGGTGTAAAATAGTTTTGTAGGGAGATGGGTATAAAAAAAGTGTGTGCTTTCATACAGTCCTCTTCTCCACTGTAAATGGCATATGAATCCATGTTATCTGATGGAAGTCCGTGTTATCTGATAGAAGTGCAACATACAGCAAGGCAAGGTTGTAACTTTTGGGAAAAAAGTAGAGCTTTTGATAGCAATGAGTTTTTTCCTGAAACAGAAGGTTGTAACACGCTTTTCACTGTGTGAACTGGCAGCGTTTGTTTTTGACTGTCATACATAGAATCCTGATTAGATATGAAGGGGATGTCCTGTCAGTGCAATGATGAAAGCATCCAGGAAAGCACATGGCAAACAACCTCCTTCCAAAAAATACAAGGTAAAGAAAACTGCTTGAGGAGAAATGATTAAAAGATGGAAAAGCTCAGGAGGAAAGCTGTGAGCCCTCTAACTATGCATTCCCAGCCAGAGATTCTTGATATTGAGAAGATGGAAATAATGTGCATCCAGAGACATTATGAAAGGAAACAAAAACCCAAGCCCATACTTTTTCTAAGGTGTCTTATTTGTCAACTTTCAACAGTCCAGCTGAACCTACCCGTACACTACGCTCAACATCTAAGGCCCTCCTCCGAGTACCATCCCATCGAGAGGCTCGGAGGGTGATGACTAGAACCAGGGCCTTTTCAGTAGTGGCCCCCGAACTGTGGAACAGTCTCCCTGATGAGGTGCGCCTGGCGCCGACGCTACTATCTTTTCGGCGCCAGGTGAAAACCTTTTTATACTCCCAGGCATTTTAAAGTGTATTTTAAACAGCATTTCCGTATTTTGGATGTTGTTTGGTTCGTTATTGTTTGTTTGTTTGTTTTTTATTATTTATTGTATTTATTGTATTTATATATTGTGCTTGTTTTTATCTTTTTGTACACCGCCCAGAGAGCTTTCGGGCTTAGGGCGGTATATAAATTAAACTAAATAAATAAATAAATTGTCTATAGGCAAAAATGATGTTTGCACTGAGTAATATACCCCAGTCTAGAAGGTGTTTGATGTGATGATAAGTGCTTGGAAAAGGGAGCATAATGAACTCATATTCCTATTCTCTGCACTTCTCCATTGCACTCAAAGGGGATCTTTTGCATCTCTACTCACCCCGCCTCCACCTTTAGAAAGATGCAGAAGTTGATGATGAAGGGAATGTTGGTATATCTTTTCTGGGTGTGTGTGTGCAAAAGTTTCACTTCCTATTCCATGACTTATTATTATGCCTGGAATGTCTCCAGTTTTGATGCTTTAACTGTCAGGGCCAGCCTCAAGACATTTTGCTGCCTGGGGCAAAGGATGCAGTGATGGTGCCCTCCACCACAACTGGGGGGGGGGCAGGCTAGTCTTGGGGATGGAGGGCAGACTGCAAGGCACACACAGGTCTTTCTACCAATGTGTCACCACCAATCCCTGCCCTTCAGAACTAGCTGCCTGACACAGTCACCTCATTCTGCTGACTGATAGGGCCGGCTGTTAACTGTACAGATCTTACTGGTTGCAAATTAAGGTTTCTGCCTTTTTCCCATATGTATTTATTTATTATTTATTCTTTGATTTATATCCTGCCCTTCCTCCCAGCAGGAGCCCAGGGCGGCATTTCTGCTGCTTCCCTCCTCCTCGCCCTTTGCCATTGAGGCTGAAACAGCGGTGGGGTGTGTGTGGCAGAGCAGGACAGTTACTGAGGAGCTGTCCTGACTATTCCTCAATGGCTAGCCTGGGCCACCGCCACCTCACTTAGTTGTCCACCATGGTCCTAGAGTATTGCTTATTTTATTTATTAATTTTATTATTTGATTTATATCCTGTCCTTCCTCCCAGAGTCCCTCCATGGTGCAGAGAGGTAAGAGGCGGTAACACAGCTGAAGCTCTGCTCACGGCCAGAGTTCGATTCCAACGGAAGGAGGAAGTCGAATCTCCGGTAAAAGGGGTCGAGGTCCACTCAGCCTTCCATCCATCCGTGGTCGGTAAAATGAGTACCCGGCATATGCTGGGGGTAAAGAAAGGCCGGGGAAGGAACTGGCAATCCCACCCCATATATATGGTTTGCCTAGTAAACGTCACAAGACATCACCCTAAGAGTCAGAAATGACTCGCACTATAAGTGCGGGGACACCTTTACCTTTTTACCTTCCTCCCAGCAGGAGCCCACCACCTGCTTCCACCACCTTGTTCACTTGCTCACCATGCTCACTCACCTCATGCCTGCCTCTCTTGCCCACTCACTCACCTGCCTGGGTTTCTCACTATGTCCTACCTACCTACCGCCATGGAAGACAAATATTTTTATAGTAAGAAAAATTGCCAATATTGTCTCAGAGTGGCATCACATCAAGCCATTCTGATATTGGGCTGACAATTTGAAATATATTGCACTAATGTTAAAGTTTCACAGAGATGTCTGGAATACACCTCAGAAACATAAATAAAACATAATGCAAAGTATCTTTCCCCATCTCTTCAGGTTGTTATAGAAGTATATCAGAAATTAGAGAGGGCTGTGTTTTAATTAGAATGCACATTTATTACTCACTGTGCTAGGTAAACTGAAATTATTCTCAATTTGTTCTTCTGTATCATGTAATTGAAAGGAAATTTAAGGCTGATAACTTGCAATTACATTGATTTCCATTTTGCTCCTTGAATATTCCTCAATATGACAGGGCATGTAGTGAATGTCACTTTATCAACAACTTACCTCACCAGTGCCCTAATTGCAGGTGACAGCTAAACAGTTTTAATACTGTGTGAAAGAGCTCTCGGCAGAGGAAATAAAAAGTGCAACAAATCTGTTTGGGTTTTATCATAGTTTCTGTGATCTTATGGGATGGCAGGGGTGATGGGCTTTACTCTCCAGCTTAGGTCACTCTGTGAAGACTGTGAATATGGAGTGAGTGCAAAACATTTATTATTACCTTTTTATTTATTATGTTTTTATCCTGACTTTCCGCCAGAGAGTTCGGAGTGGTTTAAGAAAGAAAGAAATGCAGTGCTTGGCAAAAAAGAAAAGAATGCAAGCAGACAATAGAATGCAAAAAAAAAAAATTCAGGAGCATATTGCCAAAAACATCAAGAACAACAATGAAAAAATAATTTAAATACATCAGCAGGGGAAAACAGGTGAGGGAGGTGGTTGAGATGTTAGGCAAAGTTAAAGAAGATGTCCAAAAAGCTGAATGGATTCTTTGTGACTGTTCATTGAGGATGACATAAGGTAGATACATGTGCCCGAACTGGCTTTTTCAGAAGTGAATCTGAAGGATTGGGGCAAATATTGTTAATAAGACATGAAGTTCTGGATTTTATTGATACCTTTAAAATTTAACAGATAAGATCCAGATGGTATCTCCTGAAGAGTCCTTAAACTCAAAAATAACATTTGTTAAATCAAATTTAACCAAAAAAATGTAACTTGTTCCCAAGATTGGCCTTGGTACCAGAGGATCAGAATGTAACCAACAAAACAATGTTTTTTTAAAAAGGGATCCAGGGGATGCATAAATTTACAGATGGATTAGCTGAAACCTGTTCTAGATAATTTGATGGAAAGCATTATTATTAGATAGAACTGCCAAGCATATAGAAGACTGAGTCTTGCTGAAGAACCATCATGGCTTCTGCAAGGATAAGTCCTACTTCACTAACCTTTTAGAATTCTTTGAGAGTGTCAACAAGAAAGTTGGTTGAGCTGATACAGTAGACATTGAGTACCTGGACTTTCAAAAAAGTTCTGACAAAGTTCCTCACTAAGGCCCCTGAATATTCTTATCAAATGAGAAGTCATCTAATGGATTAATAACTGGTTAAAGAACAGGAAACAGAGAGTAGGAATAAATGGACAGTTCTCATAATAGAGGTATGTAAGAATTGGCATTCCCTAACAACATGAACTAGGAAGAAGTGGGGTACTCCAAGGATCTGCATTGGAAGGGACCATTGCTTTTTACCATATTCATTAATAATCTGGAGTTAAGGTGAGAAATGAGGTTGTCAGATTTGTGGATGATACAAAAATTATTCAGGTTGGCAAAATGGCAAATCTAGTTCAGTGTAAGCAAGTGTAAAGTTGTGCACATGGAGGCAAAAATAAAATAAAATCCTAACTTCACATATGCACTAATGGGATCTGAACTGGCAATAACTGATCATGGAGGATTGCTCAATGAAAATTTCAGCTCAGTGTGTGGAAGCTGTGAAAAAGGCAAATTCCACTTCATTTTAGGGGTCATTAGGAAAGTGGTCCAAAATAAAACTGCCAATATTGTAATGGCTTTATTCATATCTATGGCTTGACCACACTTGGAATGTTGTGTAGAGTTCTTATCACAGCATCTCAGAAAGGATATTGTTGACCTGGGAGAGGTGCAGAAAAGGGCAGCCAAAATGATCAGGAGGCAGGAGCAACTCTCCTATGAAGAAAGGTTGCAATGTGTGGGGCTTTTTAGTTTATAGGAAAGGGAGCGGCATGATAGAAGTATATAAAAGTATACATGCTGTGAAGAAAATAAACAGATCTCTCTCTCTCTCTCTCTCTCTCTCTCTCTCTCTCTCTCTCTCTCTCTCTCTCTCTCTCTCTCATAGTAATAGACCCCAGGGTCATCCAGTGAAACTGAATGTTGGGAGATTGAGGACAAAGACACTGAGTAACTTATTATTATTTATTTATTGTATTTATATACTGTCCCATAGCCAAAGATCTCTGGGCTGTTTAAAACAATTGAAAACATTAAAAACAAACATACAAATTTAAAAAACACATTTTTTAAAAAGCAATTTAAAAACACATGCTAATATTCCTGGGTGAAGAGGAAAGTCTTCTTCACACAGGGCGTACTTCAGTTCCACAAGATGTGGTGATGGCCACCAATATAGATGACTTTAAAAGGGGATTAAAACAGATTCATGGTTATTAGTCATGATGGCTATATGCTACCTCTAGGATCAGAGAGAATTAGCTCTGAATACCAGTTGCTGGTGAGCACATATGCAGAGAGTACTACTGCCCTCATCATGCCATGCTTGTGGGCTTCCCATAGGTATCCAGTTGGCCACTGTGGGAACAGAATGCTGGACAGGACATGTCTTTGATTAAATCTTGAAGATGTTCTTATCCTCACCATAACCCTGTGAGACAGCTTACTTAGGCTTAGATACGGTGAGAGGACAACGGTCATCCATTTTATCCAAGTTCTTCCCAATCTAAGTCTAGTACTCTGGCCATTATTGGCTCTCAGCGTTCTATTAAACTCGGGATTATCTGGATCATTCTTGTTTGGGTGCCAGGAAAAAGGGTGGGAGCTGACAGTTTGCTAAGCTTGAGATGTGTCCTCTGACAGATATTTGGGCTTGAAGATACATAAATGGGGAAAGGTGCTCTAATTAAAATGTGCTTACTTAAGATGGCAGTTACTTGAAATGTGGCTGCATAGTAAAGACCTCATTATGAGCCATGTGTTGTATGTTAAAGTGATAACTGTGTCAAGGGATAATTAACTTTCTTTCATAGGTGAGTTTGATAGGTCATTTGCGGTTCCATCCTGCTTGTTTGTGTTTGTTGATTCCAGAATTGGCACTGATGTACTTGGAACCTGCAATGGTTTTAGCTTTCGAAGCATTTTTCCCCTTGCTTGCTTTGAAAAGCTTTATTAGCCATTGTAATTCCAGGCATAATCAGGACACTGAAAGAGCCTACTTTTGTAAACACAATGTACCTCTGCATGAATACAGTCCCCTACTTCCAAGGTAATAATATGCAAACCGCATCCCTGGTCTTATGTTTTCCATTTTGTATTTTGTGGCAAAACAGAAAGTTAATAAATTCAATTTAACAAGCAATCTTGTGTTTGGAGGAGGCCTGCACAAACAAGTGATTCAAGTCCATTGTAGGACCAACAAATACACAGTCAGTTTGAATAACTGGACAAAAGGCCAAAATGTTCAAGGTTATATAAGTTCAAGACAGATGGCACTACAATGTCTCCCTTAATATATAGGTTTCTAGTTTCCATTAGGGATGCTGTGGTAAACTGCCAGCTTAGATTTCCAACATGAATGTTGTACTTCTGCTGGTATGGACAAGTATCTCCATCCCTCTTTAGGTCTGATATGATCCATTTTCATTTCCATTGGGGCCTTTTATGAAAGTGACCAGCTCACAACATACTGCACATAGGCCCCTGGTGCAATATATGAGGATATAACTTGCTTGTGTTTGTCCTTCCAGTTCCAGGGGCAGCAAAGGTAACCCTTCTCCTGCCTCCATTTTTACATGGTATATTGCAAAAATAGTGTACACACATGCCTACACTGTCCCATTTGCCCTATTAAATAAATACAAACACACACACATTTGCCAGGGTTATTGTGAACATTTGACAGAAAGGCACTCAGTTCTTGGGGGGAGGTAGACTGGTAATAATTGCCTTAGAAGGCTGAGTGCAATCCTAGCTATTAATCCTAGTAAGTCCTCCTGAATTCAATGGGGCTTACTTCCAGGTAAGTAGAGTTAGGATTGCAGCCTAAATCTGTTACCATGCGATTAAAGCTACATACTTGCCTGACGCTGTATAAAGCTGTTATTGTACAGGAAAGTGACATTAGGAGTGCAATATTAGGCTGTGAAAAGTGTGGTTTTTTTCAGTTTCAACAATGACTTTGCTTTCTTTTTAATAAAATTATCTGCTAGGGCAAGTGTAAACTAACACACTCTGTGGCTGTTTATTTACTGCATATCATCTAGGAATGTTTTGTAGTTAATGTATGATTAATGGCACTTTCCACGTTGTGCCCTGTTACATCATAACCCAGATATGAAATATTGATTTGTATTCCCCTTCAAATGACCATGTGAAAGACCTGCAATTAATCTGAGAGTTCAAAGTGTGGGCACCATGTTGCTAAGGGAATACTCATTGCTGGAAAGTTGATGTGTTATTAGACTTGGTGGAAACAAACCACAGAATTATTCTGTATGGGTGACAAACCATTTCCTCCTTTTAAAACCAGTACCATCTGAAATCAATTTTTGACAAGAGTTGCTTTTCATATTTGGCAACAAGGGTCACATATGGCTTCAGCTAAGAGGTGAAATAGGATTAAAATCACCCATGGGTCTTTTATAACTGGCTGGATTCACACATAAGGCTAAACCATGGTTTATTAAACTTTGCCTTTGCATTATGTGTGAACCCAGCCCAGTTGCTTAACTATGCTTTGTTTAGTTTCAACAAGCCATGATAAATACATGATTTTTTAAATTGGCTTACATATCTTGGTGGTTTGACATTACATGTGAACCCACCCTTCCTTGACCATGATATCTTTGACTACCCCTCCAAAGATGCTCACCAAACTACAAAGGCAATGGCACAAACAATTACAAAACAAGCCAGACTTTGGAGAAACAAGCCATAGGTGTGTGTTTTAAATTTTCTGTGGGACAACTCGTGGTTAGTCATGGTTTGTTAAACAAACCATGGCTTAGTGTTATGTGTGAAGCAGGCCACTCAGCATCACACCAGTTTCAAATTCAAATAGCTCTACTTAAATCACTCTGGACACATGGTTCCCTTCCATGAACAGAACAGAGCTATTGAGGTTAAGGGAATCTATGCATGATAGGACACTGTCCTTTGCCCCCCCCAAAAAACCCCCAGAAAATGATGGTGCTTATGGCAAAGTGCACTCCAAAAATCATTTGTCAGGAGTAAAACCCATTGGGAGTAAAGAACCAAAACTTGCAGCAAGTAACCTGAACCGTTGGGGAGTGATAAACAGAAAGGTATTCTGTTCTGCCTTTGCTGATTCCTTGTTTAGAAACTACTTTTTTGTTTTCTCAGGCTTTAGTTCCTCCCTTCCTCTTCCTTTCCAGTCAGTCAGAGATAGTGTCTGTGAGCGCAAGCCTCATGGCCACATGTATGTCTGTAGTGAGAATGAGTTTATTTCCCAGTAGTAATAAACCTTAGGTTTCTTTCAACCAACAGCCTTATCAGACTGTATATTACTGCATTCCTCTGCAATATATACCAAACTCCAATAAAACTGTGATTTTGTAACCTGCCATAAATTTATTTAATCTGGAATTGTACCATCAGAAATTATCATTTGTGCTTATGATAACCATCAGCAGCAGGTGATCATTATTAGCATTGTACAATCTGCTGGGCAGGGGTGGGATGAAGTTGGTGTTACAGAGAATCAGAGCTTGAAAAGTTACTTTTTTGAACAACAACTCCCATCTGTCCAATCCAGTGGCCATGCTGGCTGGGGCTGATGGGAGTTGTAGTTTAAAAAAAGTAACTTTTCCAAGCTCTGCAGAAAATGGTTATGTGAACTGGCCATCAAGCTACCCTGGAAGCAGAATATGTCCCCAATTGGCATGGCCAGTGATCAGAGGTAATAGACCAACAACCCCTGGGTTGTTTACATATTCCATGCAAGTTCCTTTAAATATATATGCCTAGGATCACACATTATCCAATAGGCTCCAGGTTGGGTTTAGATCAGGGATGGGGGAACTGTGGCCCTCCTGAATTTGCTGGACTACAACTCCCATCATCCCTGTTCATTGACCATGCTGCCTAGGACTGATGGAAGTTGAAGTTCAATAATATCTGAACAGCCACAGGTTCCCCATCTCTGATTTGGATAATGCACTTATGAGTCTCAGCTGAGGCCAGTAAACAGACCAATCCAGGTTGTTTTCATATCTTCATTAATGTATAGGAAGGTCAAGACAGTAGGGACAGCTATACAGAAAGGTATAATCCCCTCCTTTTTGGAATGGAAGAAAAAGGTGTGAAATTGTGGGGCAAGTATAGGCTTCCATTCAGGCCTGTAGCCAAGGAGGGGCAAATGGGGGCACTGCCTCTCTTAGAGATGTGGTTCCCCGTCCCCGGAATTTTTTTGGAAATTATCTTTTTAATTTGTGACATGACAGACAATGATAACCTCAATTTAAAGAATGATAGCTAGTTTTAAGGAGCAATTTAAGAATAGGATCTTCTGAAAAATTCTGTGAATAAGGCAGGGCAAGTACACAACAAAAGCCTCATCTGGAAAATTCCCCCAAAGTCTGCTCACTCAAGATTCCCTGATTATGGGTGGATTTTTCAGGATCACAATCACCCTATACTTACTTAAGTGATCCTGAAAAAAACAGCCTGTACAAGAACATGACCCTTGAAGAGTAAAATATTAGAACTTTGTATTAGTGTTAGACTCCACCACTTGTACATTCCTTTACTCTGCTGTTCAGTTTCAGTTTCACTTGTGTTCCCTATCCGGCCAGCAAAAAAAAAAAAGCATGTTTGTCTGCAGGAAAAAATAAGAGTTTGTTTTTTCTGCAGTAAGCAGGATTGGGTGCTTATTGCCAACAGGTAAAATATAGAAATAACTTAAATTGATATAAAAAAATGGCTACCCTAAGTTACCCATTAAAGCACTCACTATACTCACAATCATAGTAGCTATTTTTTCTTATTTCTCATGAGTGATGGCAAAGGATGAAAACAGCTGTAGAGAAATAGAAATATTGCTGTGTGCACTACAGCTGGACACCTAGGCTGTAACTGAGACCTAATTTCTGATTTTCCCAATAGGTGCAACTCAGCATGAAGTCTTCTCAGGTTTCTGTATGGAAAAATCAACCCAGCAACCAGTTAAAAAAAATCCAATTGCTTTCCACAATTAGTTTCCAAATGCTTAGTCCTTTATATAGGAGCCAGTTAAAAAGTTTTCCCTTGATTGTCCAACAGGCAAGAAAATCTAAAAGTCAGAGACAAGGCTAGAAGTAGAGACTATCAATGAGGGGTTAACAAATACCCTAAAGTATTTCATCTCTGCCCTTCCCTAAACTTCTAGTATGGACAAATTTGTTTTTTGGGTAAAATCTAACACTGAGATACCTACTACAGCATCAAAGCCAAGCTCAGGAGCTCATTGTCATTACCAGAGAAGCTCAGTTCATGAAGAATCAGAACATGGAGACAGACCACAGGTGAAAGAGGGCTGTAGCTCTAGGCAAAATCAAGCTGTTGAGTCTGATATTCCTGGGGATCTTTTTTTTTTAAAAAAAATGGTTAGGTAATTCAACAGATTAAGCTTCATTCATACCCAAAGAACACCAAGGGCCATAATTTCCAGCAAGAACGGTTCCAGAAATATGAATAGTTAGAGTATTCTCCATCAGTTGATGCAGCTTTCTGCTATGCTTGTTGAAATTTCCAACCAAATATGGCAAAACAAGATACCTTTACTTTTAGAGGTTTCAAGGATTGGAAGAAAGCACTTGAAAAATCAAGATGGTACATGCTGCATCTATGGTCCATATTTCAGCAAAGTCTATGTGGCATGAAAAAGAAAGGCAACTCTCAGCTGCAACTTCTGTGCCCACTTTAGTGAATACTATTGTTGTTGACAGCAATAGATATTATATAAAATCAACTGTTGATGTTATTCAGTTTTTAATCGTTAATGAACTAGCTATGCGGGGAACATATTACACTGAAGAGAAAGAAAAGTACAGCTTATTTAGAAATGTATTTGAATATACTCTCAAAAAAGATGAAAAACTGGCAGAAATTAGTAAACACATTCCAGGAAATGCAAGTTATCAGTCTCCAGAAATGCAGAATGAAATCGTAGACATCAAGGCACAAGTTGTTCGAGAGGACATAGTGCTAAACATAAATACTTCAGAAGTCCCATGGTATGCAGAGCTTGGAAAAGTTACTTTTTTGAACTATAACTCCCATCAGCCCAATCTAGTGGCCATGCTGGCTGGGGCTGATGGGAGTTGTAGTTCAAAAAAGTAACTTTTCCAAGCTCTGGGTATATGCTCCTAGAAGATTCTACTAGAGGCAAAAACAGTTGTGAAAATGTTGCTTTAAGAATCCAGTATGTGAAAAATAGCAAAGTTTATGAATCTTCGTTATGCATAGTAACCACTACTACTTTTGATGCTGCATCCCTTACAGAACTGACATTGAAGGTGTTTGAAGAAAACAATCTTGATCCATCCAGGTTAAGCCAATGTTATGATGGAGCAAGTGTTATGAGTGGCAGAAAAGGAGGAGTGCAAGCCCTAATTCAACAAAAGCTTCAAAGAAAATTCCTATGTCCATTGCAGTAATCACTGTCTCCATCTGGTTATTGTAAAAGACATAGATGATATAAAACCTGTCAGCAATATTTTTACCCATGTGCTATGCTTCAAACATTTTTAAGCATTGAAAAGTTGCAGGTTTGTGTGAAGATCAAAGCCTGTCTCGCTTTTTGGAATGTCATTAGTCAGGTTATTTGAAAGTTACCAGAACTGTTTGTGCTAATTACAAAAACTTATTGATGTTTTAAAAAAGGTGAAGACTGGAAACTTTAATGGTGAAGATATTGCCCAAAGTGAAGGGCTGCTTGCTGTCATGAAAATCTTGGATTCTGTTTTTGTTTAGTGTTCATGAGGAAAGTTCTTGAGATTCTAGAACCTGCAGATAAGGTCTTGCAAGTCCAAGGAACAGGACTGAAGAACTCTGTAGCCATTATCAATTCAGTAGTGCAAACCATTAAACACCTTCAGAACAATGATACTTTCCATGAAGGCCTTCAAGAAGCTAAAAAATTGCAGGAGCTCAACAGTGAAGAAGAAACTTGACCCAAAGCCTTAGGAAGACAAGTGTAACCCTAAAAGATTATGCTTTAACAGAAAAGATTGGTGAAAAAAGTGAGACAGGAAGTCAACAAGTGGAAAAAATATATTTTGAAGTCATTGATATTGTTCTTACTGAAATGCAGGAGATTTTCTGAAGATGATGAAATAATCACTGCAGTGGCATCTGTTGATGACTTGACTTTTGAGCCAGTAAATCCACTTAGCTCCCTAGGAATCAAAATCCCGACAAAAGAAGAGTTATCTGTGGTCAAAACATTCTTAGAAAAACAGAGCAACCCAAATCAGTTTCAAGAAATTCATTTATATATATATTTATTATTAGATTTATATCCTACCTTTTCTTCCAGTAGGAGCCCTTTACTGACAAAGAGTGGCCTTTGCAGACACATATGAACTTCTGGCTGCTGCTAACATTTTCCCCTGCAGCACAGCCACCTGTGAATCAACATTTTCAGCTCTAACTCAGATCAGTCACCCACAGAGACTTTCAGTGACTTGCAAGCATTTAGCAAATTTGGTTTTTCTTGTATTTGAAAAAGAAAGGACAGTGAGCCTTAACTGTGATAAATTTTAACATTACTTTAATTCTAGGGGGGGGGAAGCTGCAACTATTCTAAAGTATGATTTTTAGGTGTTATGTAGTTTCTCTCTCCCTGAAAAGGTGTATTCTGCACCTACTGTTCAGAAAACTTTCTTGCATTTTTATCAAACATTTTTGTAATCTTACAAAAAGAAGTCTATTATGCAGCAAAATATTTTACAAAGTTAAGGCCTCAATCTCATTTACTTCAATAAGAAAGTTTTACATATTGTTCTGAGCACCAGTCTCCTTAAATGCTTGACTGTGGTTGCATTGGAATGTGCTCTTACTCTCTTTCTAAACCTGTTTGTGTGTGTGTTGGTGTTGTGATACAAGATTAAAACTAAATTTTTGAAATAACAAGCTTCATACTAGTTCTTAAATTCTTAGTTATAGCACAAATTGTTTCGTTTGTCACCTTTTGGTATCCCCTTGCTCACTGTATCCTTAACATCCTTTCTTCTTATGAAACAAAAAATATGACAATAATTTAATTTCTGGTGCTCATACTGAATTGTCTGTTAACTTGACCATTACATAGCCCATTATGTAAGTTAACACACTGTCTGGATAGAGGAGGAGCGAGGGGGAAGATTTCTGCCTTTGCCTTCCCCTGGCCTGGCCCTTACATCCTCTCCACCAGTGAGGGGAAGAGATTGGCTGGCACTAGGTACCTCTCACCTCCAATGCCCCACCTAAAAATGTGGCTGCCCCACCTAATAAGGAAGGCTGGCTTCAGGACTGCTTCCATCCTGTCTGAACATTTTCCTAATCCTTTGGCATTATTCATTTGTGGCTGCCCTGACTATAGATCTGGCAAAGTTCCCTCACTTGCATTTTTTAAAAAATTAATGTTAAATTTAAGAACACAAGAAGAGCCTGCTGGATCAGACCAATGGCATCTAGTCCAACATTGTATTCTCACAGTGGCCTACTAGATGCCTATGGGAAGCCCACAAGCAAGACCTGAGCACCAGACCACTTTCTCCTCCTGTGGTTTCCAGCAATGTATTCAGAAGCATACTGCCTCCAACTGTGGAGGCAGAGCATAGCCATCATGAGTAATCGTCAGTGATAACCTTATCGTTCATGTCATGAATGAATGTCTTTCTGACAGATAAGACATAACATTTTGGAATATAGAATATTTTGCAGATCTTCAAGTGGAATCTCCCAGGGATTGGTACTGGGGCCTGTGCTAGCCATGATGGCTATGTTCTACCTTTAGTGTCAGAGGCAATATACTTCCGAATACCAGTTGCTGCAAGCCACAAGCAACAGAGTGCTGTTGCACTTGTGTTCTGCTTATGTGCTTGCTACATGAGTATCTGCTTAGCAGCTGTGAAAATGGAATGCTGGATTACAGGGACCTTTGGCCTGATTCAGCAGGAATCTTCTGATGTTGACCTAAAAATGTAGCAAACTCCCTGAAACTTTGCTTTCCTCCTTGTCCCCACTTTCTACCCTGGGGCAACTAATCAGCTCCCAGCAGCCCCATCCCGCATGGCCTAAAGGTCAGGGCCGATGCAGAGCTTGGAAAAGTTACTTTTTTAAACTACAACTCCCATCAGCCCCAGGCAGCATGGCCACTGGATTGGGTTGATGGGAGTTGTAGTTCAAAAAAGTAACTTTTCCAAGCTCTGCCGATAGGAGTTGTAGTCAAAAACATGTAGAAGGCTACATGTTCCTCACCCATGTTCTACCCCATCAGAACACAAATCTGGCTGGACTTTGGTCAGCACTGCTCTCTCTCTCTCTCTCTCTCTCTCTTCTTTTCCAAGATGGGAAAACAGCATCTAGTCTCACAGCTATCTTGAAAATAACTTTTAATTCTCTAATTGATCAGACTTGTTTAGAACTAATCAGGTTGCTCTGCACTACTTGAACAACAATTTTCTCATTTAAATGGCCTTGGAACAATGACACCTTGGCAGGACTTTCTTTCTCATTCTCCGAATGATATTTTTTATCTTGAGCCAGATTTCATTCTTAAGAGCCCTAGAGATTTCTTAATGATTCATGTTAATGTGGGTCACATGGTTTGCCTTTTCTGTGAACAAGCTAACATATAAAAGTTCAGTTCAAAAGGAAAAAGAAGTAGTACTTGGAGTAGGGTTGCCAGGTTCAGGGCCTGAGACTGATCCTGTATCTTTAGGAGAAGAGAAGGTCAGCCAAGTGCAGGTGTTCCTGCAACTCTGTAATGGGGAAAACCACAAGGTGGAATTCTCCCTCCCCCCTCCACAATTTTTAAAGGTACAGAAGACCTCTCAGAGGCTGGGCCTGGCAACCGACAGGTCTTCTGTATCTTTAATAGTTGGGCAGGGGAAAGAGAGAATTCTACCTTGTGGTTTTTCCCATTACAGAGTTGCAAGAACACCTGCACTTGGCTGATTTTCTCTTCTCCTAAAGATACAGGATCAGTCTCAGGCCAACAACCTGGCAACCCTAACTTGGAGGTACTTGGAATTGGAACATATAGTTCTTCTGCTTTACATGGTTGAACACTGCATGCTGGTGGCTGGGTTTGCTGACATCGTTTAGCTCTTACTGCTGGCTGGTGGTATTCAGATCAGATAGCTTAGGTGTTCCCCACACCCCCACTCCTCAAGCAATATGTTGGGAGAGATGTGATAATTTACCTATCCTGAATTCAGGTGGACTGTGCTGTGAATTTCCCCATCCATCTAGTGGTGAGGATGGGAAGAGACTCAAAGCAGCACTGAGGAATAACTGTACTTCCCAGGAAATGAGGAAGGGCATTTCAGATTGCATTCCAACCACTATGAATCTGAGTTTAGATCAAGTGTGGGGAAACTTTGGTCCTCCAGATGTTGCTAAACTGCAACTCCCATCAACCCTAGCAAGCACAGCCAATGGTGATGGATGATGGGAGATGTAGTTCAGTAACATCTGGATGGCCAAAGGTTTTCTACACCTGGGGAATCACTCAGAATGGTGGCCTGCCATTTCTCATGGGGTTACACCCGCAGAGCAAATTGATGTTGTATTGATTGACTCAGGTTTGGATTAGGCTGAATCAGACCTGTGAATCCCTAATATAAAATGATTGCACCTATCTTCCTCTCCAAATTAGTAGAGGTATATACGTAAATCTTTTTTAAAAAATTAATAGAAAACATTCATTGTCAAGACTGGCCTATTTGGTTCTCTAGGTAAAATATCTAATCTTTCTTCTGTCACTTCACTACCACTATGTACAACATGCACTACTGTGGTTCTGCCATTTTCTCTTGCCAAGCTAAACTGGAATTGGTATTTGGTGCTAGACCTCAATGAGAATAACATATTCTATTATTTCAGTCATTAGTCTGCTATTACGTGTTGGAATCTCTTCCTTTTACTGCACTGTGAAAGCTGTGGCTTTCCACAATTGAAAAAGCTTTGCTATAAAATACTACGTAGTTAGTGCATTTATTATCCCTCTTTGTCCAATTGTATTTCAGCCTCTGCATAGCACCATCCATACAACCTGCAAACTAGATAATGAACTATGAATATGGGGGAGCAATCAGCAACTGGGAGTGCTAGAATGAGAGTCAGGAAGACAGTCGCATCACAGGAATTGGAACGAGGGGGAACCAGACAAAGTTGCAGCAGGGTAGTTAATCCAGGGAAGCAGAAATTGAGGCATTAGGCACTGTACAAAGCCGGAAGCAGAGGAACTTGCGACAGTAAGGAACTTGCAAAAAATCCAGGTGGGTTTTTCCTCAGGAAAAAGCTCAGCCTGACCTGGAAGCTTTTGACCTCCTGGAGAGTCACCAGTGTCTAATCAAAGAAGAAACATGTGGGGCTGGCCAAGAATATCTCTTAGAAGGAGAACCAATACTTTCCTGACTCTCTTGGTGGCTTCCTTGGGCAAATAGGGTAGATACTGGAGCCACTGTCATGGTCAGACCACTTCCTGGTGAAGTTTAGACTTGTGGCTCCGATCCTTCCCTGCAAGGGTGGTGGACAGATTAAGAAGGTCTGCCCCCGGAGACTACTGGAATCCACTGAATTCCTGAATGCAATGGGGGAGTTCCCAGTAGATAGAGCAGATGACCCTGTTGAAGCCCTTGTCACACTGTGGAACAGTGAGGTGCATCGGGCTCTTGACATGGTTGCCCCTGAGCGCCCTCTCTGGCATTGTGGAGCCCGGTTTGCACCTTGGTACAACAGGGAGTTCAGGGCAATGAAAAAGGCTGGACAATGGCTAGAGCGCAACTGGCAAAAGGCATGCTGTGAGGCTGATCGGGCATGAGTAAAACATCATAACTGTGCCTACTGTGCAGTGGTGGGGGCAGCGAAGAAGGCCCACTTCTCTGCCACCATCGCATCCTCAAGTAGCCATCCAGTGGAGCTTTTTCATATTGAGAGGGATCTGTTGACATCAACTCCAGGAAATCGAGTTTTAGACCCTTGGGAAACCCACTGTGAATTGTTTGCAAGGCACTTTGAGGGTAAAATTGCTCGCCTACCTAGCAGTCTTGATGCCCCATCCACATCTACTGTAGTCCCCAGTGAGGTTTCCAGTGCAACATCTACTGCAACTTCTTGGGACCGGTTTCTGTTGATGTGGCCTCATGACATAGACAAGGTGCTTCCGATGATGCAGCCAGCAACGTGTCCTCTCACCCTTCTTGGCTTATTAAAGCTTGCCGAGGGGGTTTGGCCCAGTGGATCCAGGGTGTGATCAATGCATCATTGTGGGAGGGAGTAGTTCCAGCTGCCCTGAAAGAAGCAGCGATCTGACCGCTTCTGAAAAAGCCTCCCCTGGACCCATTGGTCTGTGACAATTACCAACTGGTCTCAAATACCCACTTCTTAGGGAAGGTGATTATGAGGGTTGTGGCACAGCAACTGCAAGTACTCTTGGATGAAACAGATTATCTTGACCTATTCCAGTCTGGGTTCAGGCCTCGTTATGGGACTGAATTGGTCTTGGTCGCCCTGATAGATGTCCTTTATCAGGAGAAGGACAGGAGGACTGTGACCCTGTTACTCTTATTTGACCTCTCAGTGGCTTTTGATACCATTCACTATGGTATCTTCTGGGCTGACATTTGTGAGATGGGTATGGGAGGCACTCTTTTACAGTGGTTCCAGTTGTATCCCCAAGGTCGTTTTCAGAGAATAGCATTGGGTGATTGTCTCCCGGCCCCCTGGCACTTGTGCTGTGGGGTGCTTCAGGGTACCATCTTGTCCCCCATGCTGTTTAACATCTATATGAAGCCCTTGGGAGCGTTCATCAGGAGATTTGGGGTGAGGCGTCAGCACTATGCTGATGATATCCAGCTCTATTTCTCTGTAACATCTGAATTAGGAGAGGCTGTGCAAGACCTGGACCACTGTCTGGACTCGGTGGTGGGCTGGATGATGGCCAGTAAACTGAGTCTGAATCCTAGCAAAATGGAGGCACTGCGGGTTGGTGGTCCCCGAGTTCAGATAATTGGTCAGTTGCCTGCTTTGGATGGGGTCATACTCCCTCTGAAAGAGCAGGTCCATAGTCTGGGGGCGCTTCTGGATCCATCTTGTCGCTAGAGGCCAGGGTGACCTCAGTAGCTAAGAGTGCCTTTTACCAGCTTTGGCTGGTAAGACAGCTGCGGCTGTTTCTGGACTGGGATAGCCTGACCACTGTTGTCCATGCACTGGTAACCTCCAGGCTGGATTACTGTAATGCACTCTATGTGGGGCTGCCGTTGAGGTTGGTCCAGAAGCTGCAGCTGGTGCAAAATGCAACAGTGAGACTGCTCCCTGGGGCAGGGTATCACCAACATGTCACCCTGCTGCTGAAAAAATTGCACTGGCTGCCCATTTGCTACCGGGCCAAGTTGAACATTCTAGTTTTGGTGTACAAAGCCCTATAAAGCTTGGGACCAGGATACCCGAAAGGCTGTCTTATCCCTTAAATACCCAGTTGATCACTGAGCTCTGCAGGTGAGGGCCTACTGCAGATACCATCTTATCAGGAGGTCTGTTCTGCACAACATAGGAAATGGACCTTTAGTGTGGCGGCACCTGCCCTTTAGAATTTCCTCCCCTTAAATATTAGACAGGGGGCATCTCTATTATCGGTTCAGCACCTATTGAAGACCTTCCTCTTTCAACAAGTCTTTTAAGTTGAGACCTTATCCCAGTCTGTGTCTGTGCTGGAATTGCTTTTTAATATGTTTTTAAACCTTTTTTAAAAATATGTTTTTAAACTTTTTTTTTAAAAAAAGATGTTTTGAATTCTTTTTTTAAATGTTTTTTAAAGCTGTTTTGTTTTAATTTTAAAGTATTTTAAAGTCTGTTTTTATGATGTTTTAAAGTGCTTTTGTTTGCTGCTCTGGGCTTCTGCTGGAAGGAAGGGCAGGATATAAATAAAATAATAAATAAATAAAATAAATATGAATGCTTGGCTTCTAGTGCAGAGATGATGAAACTGTGCGTCCTCCAGATGTTTTTCACCTCCCATTAACCCCAGCCAGCACTGTCAGTGGTCAAGTACAATTGGAGCTGTAGTCTGGCAACATCTGGAGGACTCACTAGTTTCCCCATCCCTGCTCTTGGCTGGCAGTTCCTAAGGTATAGATTAAGATGTCTCATGCATGCAGTCCATAATCATTATTGGTATATCATCTACACTATATAAACATATTTCCAACACATGTCTGTGACTATGTTCAGCACATTGGCTTCTTTTGGAGGGTGAAAAGAATGTCTGTCTGTCTGTTTATTAATTACTTGCAGCATTCTTAAATCTAATTGACAGGAGTCCTCTCCCTACATTGGGAGGGGAATGATAAATGTGCATAAAATTGTATGTAGTGCGTAGAAAATATAGAGAGCGTTTTTTTCTCCTCATAATATTAGAGCCAGAGATCATCCTACAAAGTTGAATGTTCCAGGACCAGCTAAAGGAAGTACTTCTTCACACAGCAGAATTTGCTATAACAAGCAACCTTGAATGGCATTAAAAGGGGATTAGAGAAATTTATATGGGAGACAGGCTATCAATGTCTACCAGCCGTGATAACTATGTTCTACCTTAACTGTCAGAGGCCAATATGCCTATGAATATCAGTTGCTGGGAGTCACAAGTGGAGAAAGTGTTGTCGCACTCATGTTTTCCTTTCAGGCTTCCCATAGGCAACTGGTTGGCCATTGTGAGAACAGGATGTTGGACTAAATAGATGGGCCTTTGGTGTGATCTAGCAGGGCTCATCTTAGGATCATACGGTTAGAGCTTGTTTCAATCATTCTCTTTCTAGCCATTTTGCTGGTTGGCAGTTTTCTTAATTTAACATTGCAGGGTGGGAGGAGGGCAAGATTGAAACACATCCTTAATAAAAGTAACAAATGTAATATTCTGAAACCTAACTGTGAATTAGGATATTTTTCTTTTTCTTTTAAAAATATAGGCTGAAGAGCAGGGCTGGGAAAAGCGACATTCCTTCTTCCCTATTAATTTGGGAGTAGAAGAATGGGTTGGTTCTGCTATGTGATTAGTGAACCAACTTCTTTATTTTAAATAGTTAAATAAATCTGTATAAGGTATTGCAATAAGATATTGCAATAAAGTGTACACACACGCACACACACCTGCTATATTATTCTTTGTCTCTCTGAAATCAAAAGGGAGGGGGGGCTGACAATGCTGGCACAACTGTGGTTTTTAGTCACCATTTTCTGAAGGACTGAGACTTTCTCTCTTGGTTCTGCCAGTGATTTTAATTTCCTCTTCTAGTCAAGATGCTGGAGGGCATTTGCTGCTCTAGAGGCATGTTTTGGGAATCCCGCTGACAGTGGTGGGTGATACGTCTGTAAGCTGAGGGCACTTTGCAGCCTGTTCTGTTCCGGAGCCTTCAGAAGAGCAATAGACTTCTGCCACTTGCCATTTAATTTGACCATTCACAGCAAGAAGGATAAGCTGAATTTTTCCTATAATAATTTTTCCCTAACTAAACATAATAAATACTCTCCTAGGACATTATTGACTGGCTGACAGCAGGCATGTCTCCCTCCAGCTCTGTTTTTGAAGCAGTAGCTTCAGCAATCTTACCTGGCATCCTGCCCAAGTGTCAGGAGACGCATCTGCTTTCACTGACTTAACAAGAACTTGACAGTGACCTTTTGAATTTGCTTTAGGGGGTGAAAACAAAACCAACATGATCTCTGCATGGGAAAGTGGTTTATATTTAATATGGGGAGGAGTGGTATTGTTAGGGATGTTGCTAATAGCACACGTTGCATAATCATACAGTGAGTCATTATGGATGCTTTGAAGGCAAGTGAATATTTCTTAGGTTTTTGTGGGCAAAGGGGCTGGCCTTCTGTTCTGGTTATGCAGAAAGCTGGTATGAAATGACTTTGTATGTGAATCTAATCTATCCAAATGTTGGAGCTGGTGGCCTGGAGGGAAAGTGGTCACTGACCATGCAGATGAGCCCTAGTTGGTTTGCAGTCAGGCAGTCAAACAGGTGAGCAATACGGGCACCCAGAAAATAGTTCATTCTTTACCTGACCAGCCAGTTTATCAGACTGAGGAACCAGCTCAGAGCCAGGACCAAGTAGAACCCCATTGGCTTCCCTGAAGGATCAGGTTTGTCGCTTGGAGATACTCTAGGATCCACTCTGGAGACACAAGTGCCTTCAGTCCACTTTGGCTGGTGATCCAGATATGTCTGGCTTTAGTAGTGATATGGTAACCTCATGGTTAGATTACTACAATGCATTATACATGAGAAGGGCTTTGAACACAGTTCTGAAACTGCAGATTGTTAACGGGGACCAGATGGTCCAAACATCTTGCACTGGCTGCCTATTCGTTTCCGGGCCCAATTCACGGTGCTGGTTTTAACCTATAAAGCCTTACACGGCACGGGCCCACAATATCTGGTGGAACGTCTCTCCCAATATGAACCTACCTGGGCACTACGCTCAACATTGAAGGCCCTCCTCCGGGTGCCTACTCAAAAAGACGCCCAGAAGGCGATTACAAGAAAGAGGGCCTTCTCGGTAGCGGCCCCCGAACTATGGAACACCCTTCCTGACGAGGTACGCCTAGCGCCTACTTTATTATCTTTTCGGCGCCAGGTGAAAACCTTCCTCTTTGCCCAGGCATTTTAAAATCATTTTAAATCATTTTAAATCTTAATATTTGTATCTTGTATTTTGTATTTGTATTTGATATTATTTAAGTTGGTTGCGTTTTGTCTGCTCGTCTAATTGTGTTTTAAGGATTGTTTTAAAACTGAAATGTGATTATATATCTTATTGTTTGTACACCGCCCAGAGAGCTTGCTATGGGCGGTATGGAAATCGAATTAAATAAATAAATAAATAAATAAATCTTACAGATTCTGGCACAGTTATGTTGGCCTCTAATGCATTTCTAGCTCCAATTTAAATGGCTAGTTCTAATCTTATAAAATCTCATGTGGCTCAGGACCCAGTACCTTGTGGAATACCTCTTGCCATGTGAGCCTACCTGGACCCTGGGGTCATTGCCTGTGGTCACTGTCTTCCAAGGGCCCTCTCTGGCAAAATGTTTGGGTACAGCAACAAGATAGAGGGTCTTCTGAGTGATGGGCCCCTGGTGTCTAAATTAATTTTTTTTTTTCAGTGTCAGACAAAGACTTTCATCTTCTCCCAGGCATTTGATGTTAACACCTCTGCTGTATGTGTCAGCAATGCATTTTAGCTGGCTAAATTTTTAATATACTTGTGCCACTAGGAAATTCTTGATATTCTTGTGCTATTGGGAGCTTCTTGCCTAATGGTTTTAGAACTAGCATATTGTCGCTTTTAGTGGTTGCTGTTATTTTTTTTAAAAAAAATATTTTGCATCGTATTTGGGAGGGTGGCAGCAAGGCATTCAAAGTCCATCACCTTGTTCAAAAAAAGAGGAGAGATTTTCCACCTGCCCTGCCAATCATCTCACATGGAAATACATTCATATGTCATGCAGTGCATAGATAAACGTACACTGCATGGATGAGCACAAATCCATGTGAGATGATCTCCTACCAGTCATTACATGTGTCATGCTATGCAGCGCATGGATGAATATCTGTTGGAATGAGGCAGGCAGCCTTGGAATGAAACTGATTCAGGATTTCTAAGTGTTAAATTCTTTTTATAACAGTTATAGCTGGCTTCTTACAATGTAAAACAGTGAGAAGAAAGGAAATGGGTCTGAAGGATGAAGATGTCATAAAGCAACAATGAAGAGAGCATTGGTGCAATAGCAGAATCTGCCAGGGATGAGTGGAAATATCTCAGAGATGCTAAAGTGAATGCTTTTAAAATGTAAGAAAAATCAAAAAGTGCAAAAAGTGCAAGCAAAATAGACAGAAGCAAGGTGAATATATCACCTGCAAAGAACCATCTTAAACTCTAGGGGAATGTGAAATGTTGGAAAAGCAGTTAGCTTTTAATACACTACAGGTTTGTGGTTTTCGCACAGTATCCATTCTAATAGAGAGTTTATTAAAGAATAGGTTTTTGACTTCTTCTTGGCTTAGCCAGCAAGTGAGATTTGTTGTACCGACTCTCATAAACAACATTTGTTATTTCTGTATGACTGTGACATATTCAGCCACTGCCAATCTACTGGCTGGGGAATATAAGTCTTGTCTTCACCTGCTACCATGGCCCAGAATAGAGTGCTTTGCATCTGTGCCAGTCTATGCAGCCTAGATAAAGCGGGAGAACATTGAACATGTTTTGAAGCAAATATGTTTACAGCCAGCTTTATTTGAGGAAGATTTATCATTGACATAACATAAATCTTGCCTCCAAGAGCCGGTGACTTTTATCTAAGCCGTTCATCTATGTTAAATCTAGCTTGGTGCTTGCTTTCTTCTGGGGGAACAGATGATTGTGTTAATTTCCAGAGCAGCAGCTGGCATACCCAAACATATGAAAAAAGCAGCAAAATTAGAAAAGGTAAAGAACCAGGCGGTGGTAATTGATCAATTAATAGAATTTGGGTTGATTGGTTTTTAAAGAATGGTTGTGTAATTTAACCTTCAGTTGCTGCTGTCCCATATCTCACTCGGTCCTAATGTGCAGGCGTAGGGGGTGTTCAGAGTTCAGCTTCTCTGGAGCGATATGGGTGAGATAACTTGGGCATTTTTAATTCATTTTTTGAAAATTCCAATCAAAGCCCCTAAGGACCGTCTACTGCAGCAGACAAAGTGGATGTGGATTAACAAGGGCCTAAATGGTAGCTGGCAAGTTCTGTCGTTACAAACTGAAGTCATCTTGAATTCCAGCCAAGCTTCCTATATCTAGTATCAAGAAAGAAAAGCCAATGACATCAGCCTGGCTAATGGCTCTCCCTTCAACTTAGAATAAGCAGACATTCTTGGGCAGGTTTATGCTGGCTGAAAAGCCAAGGGGCTTTCAAACAGTTACTTCCGAATTTAGCATCTTCTCTAGGAATGCTGGCACAGAATCTGGTGCCCTGTCTAGCAAGCTGCTTATTGCATTAACCATGCAATACAGCAGAAATAATATTATGAATTGGAGGGCTCTAACTAAATGGTGTATGTCTGAATAGTTTGCCTCCTGCACATGCAAAACAAACCTATTCCTGTGATTGTAATTTGCTTTAATTGTTTTTAATATTGAATTTTAAACTGTTGCAACCCACCCTGGGACCTGCAGGTGAAGGGTAGGTAATAAATTTAATGGTAATAGTAACAACAGCAGCAATGATGATGATGATGACTACATGAGTGTGGAAGTATTTCTACAGTGCTTAAAAGACATGAGGTTTATTCCATGTCCGAATGCACAACCCACTCAAGTCCCAATGGGGATTCAAAGTCTGCAGAATTGCTACACAAACAGGATAGTTTTTTTCTTCAGGAATAAAGGTTTCCTATGTCTATAGCTTTAGGTTTACATGATATTTGTGTGTAGGGGGGAAATCCTCTGTGGTTTTATATTTGAACATAACAATTTAACCGGTCATGAACAAAAAAGTGTTTTCCCGTTCTGCATTTTTCGTCAAAGATGTGAGGTCTCAACCGGAGATCTAATATATTGTGTTGGTGGGCAAATGGATATTTAAGCTAATTAACATGATGCTGTAAGTGAAGGTGGGAAATAATCTATGCTTTGAATTTCCAAACCACTCTTTTAAATGGTCTGTGGACTGGTTACAACCCAGGCCTTTCTGGGGAGAGGTGTATTGTGAGTTGTACGGACAAATTCCTAGCTAGAGATGCATACTGGTTGGAGGAAGAAGCACAGATTATAGGGAAACTGATAATGCAAGATTTTACATTGCAGAGCAGTGAGTTTACTGATGAAAGGCAATGCAAAATATTGTCTCATAAGAAGATGCTAGATTCTCCATTCCATATAAAGGAACTCTGATGAAACATCCTAAGGTTCAGTGCCAATAGGCTTGTTTAGATTTTTTTTAGATAACATGGCTTGGATTATTATGTATTTTGCTTGTCCTTGTAAGGTACACAATTGAATGCATAAGGTTTATTGCACCTATGACTCTGGGAGATGGAATGCTGAATTGATTTGCTAATGTATTATTCCTCAGATGCAGTAAAGTGAACCAAGTTGTAAGTTTATTTTCTTAAAAGAGTCCCTGGGGGTAGTGGGATGTTTACTGAACTTGGAAAAGGTTAATAAACCACTGGGTGTGGTTAAACTTAAATCGGGCAAATTGGCAGCCAGTGTAATGGAGGTGTTACATGTATATGACTAGACTCAACAGACTCACCTCCATGTTTTGCATCAGCTGCAGCTTCTGGAAAAAGCATAAGGGTGGCCCCACATAGAGTGCATTATAGTAGAGAAGGCACAAGGGATTTATTTATTTATTTAAAATATTTCTATCCCCCCCTTCTACCCTATAATAGGGCACTCAGGGCGGCTTACAAAACTAAAATCAAACACATACATAATAAAATTGTAAACAATAAGATCACAAAAACATTGAAATAAATTAAAATACATAAAATACAATTAAAATACCACACACACACATATATACATATATATAGGGAGTGGTACTAAAGGGGACTACAAGGGTAAAATTTAATGTAGAGGGCATAAAATCAGTGTCAGGCTCTACCTTCAGTCCCTCCGAAAGGCTCTCCGGAACAAGATCATTTTCAGAAGTCTCCGGAAAACCATCAGGGAGGGAGCAGAGCGGACTTCTTGGGGTAGGGTATTCCAAAGCTTGGGGGCCACAGCTGAAAAAGCTCTCTCCCGCATGCCTGTCAGTCTAACGTCTTTCACTCCAGGCATGCAGAGGAGACCAGAGGCAGATGATCTTAAATCCTGGGCAGGTACATACAGGTGTAAGCGGTCCCTCAGGTACATTGGTCCAAGGCCATTTAGGGCTTTAAAGGTCAGAACCAGCACTTTGAATTGGGCCTGGAAGCAAATTGGGAGCCAGTGTAGTCGATAAAGCACAGGGGTGATATGCTCCCTGCGCCGTGCTCCAGTTAACATTCTGGCTGCTGCATTTTGAACCAACTGTAATTTCCGAACCGTTTTCAAAGGCAGCCCCACATAGAGTGCGTTACAGTAATCAAGCCTCGATGTCACCAATGCATGTCACTGTAGCCAAGTCAACTGCCTCCAGGAACGGACGCAGCTGGTAGACCAGTTTGAGTTGGCCAAAAGCACTCCTGGCTACCGCAGCCACCTGATATTCAAGGGTTGTATTTAGCACAGTGCTGAGCAGATTGTTCTGCCACTAAAAGGATTTTTTGTTGCACAGTGGAACAATCTCCCCCTCCTTCTAATATGTTCTGGGAAGTTCCCCAATACTCCAGAACAGATTTGGGGATGGCAAGGGGCCCATGTGGGGAGAGGAGGAGGAAATCCCATTGCACTAGCATTTCACTAGTACAACTTTTTAGTTGAAAACTGCTCAAGGTTACCTATGTATTCGTCACTATGCTATCGCTGTCCAAGAGTGGCCATAGCTGCTATACCAACCAAAGTTACCAAAGGCCACGATCCCACTGTCACCTCCATGTGTCCAGCAAATACTTTGTTCATCAGCTGAAACTGGGCTTGATGTACTGAGGGGGAAGAGAAGAGATGTGACATGAAATGATACTGCCAAACAGAGGTATGAAGAAGTCACATCAGACTTTGAAGCTCTGGGAAGGAAACTCAAGGACTTGGGGCCCCAGATAGTTTTTTCCTCCATCCTTCCAGTATTTAGAAGAGGAGTAGAAAGGGAAAGAAAAACACTCTGTGTGAATGCATGGCTGTGAAGGTGGTGCAGAAGTGAGAGATTTGGATTCTGGGATCACAGGCTATGCTTCCTGGAAGATGGACTGCTGGCAAGTGATGGGTTGCATCTCACAAGGACTGGGAAGAATGTGTTTGGCCAAAGCATGGAGAAGTTCATCAGGAGGGCTTTAAACTGAATCCTAAGGGGGAGGGAGACGTAAACTTGGTGGTAATGACTGGTGAAGGCTTGTGCACAGTAACGGGAACAGAGAGATCAGCTCTAATAGAGCCTAGTAATAGTCCTCAGAAAAATATAATAAGGAAGCCAGCCATAAATCACATGGTCTTCAATGTCTGTATACTAATGCGCAGAGCATGGGAAACAAGCAGGACGAACTTGAACTCTTATACAGGAGGGTAATTACGACTTGATAGGTATAACTGAAACTGACTCCCATGACTGGAATACAGCAATTGAAGGATATAACTTGTTCAAAAAGAACAGAAGGAATAAAAAGGGAGGTGGAGTCCCGCTATATGTTAAAAATATATATCCCTGCACAGAAAAACAAGAAGATGACCTTGGTAGCTCCACCGAGAGTATCTAGATTAAAATTAATGGGGCAAGTAATAAAAAGAATGTGATGCTTGGAGTCTACTACCAACCACCTAATCAAGGAGAAGACGAGAATGTAACTTTTGAAAAGCAAATTGCCAATGTTTCGAGGAAGCATGATGTAGTAGTAATGGGGGACTACAATTATCCCAATATCTGTTGGGAGACAAATTCTGCCAGACACAGCCCCTCCAAGAAATTTCTGACTTGTGTTGGAGATAACTTTCTCCTATAGAAAATGGAGGAAGCAACCAGAGGATCAGCTATCCTGGACTTGATTCTAACCAATAGAGATGATTTGGTGGATGAAGTGGCAGTTACAGGAAGCTTTGGGAGAAAGTGACCACACCATACTTGAATTCTTGATTTTAACAGAAGTGAAAGCTGAGAGTAGCTATACACGCACCCTGGATGATCAGTGACCTGGAGTCCAAGAGGGGTGGGAGTTTCTAAAAAAGGAAATTCTAAAAGCACAATCGCAAGTAATTCCAACAAGGAAAAAAGGGGGGAAACAGCAGAAGAAGCCAATGTGGCTTCACAAAAAGCTTAGAGCTGACCAGAAAAGAAAAAAGGACACATACAGGAAGTGGAAAGAAGGCCAGGCCACAAAGGAAGAGTACAGGCAGGTATCATGGAATTGCAGGGATGGCGTCAGGAAGGCTAAAACTGAGAATGAACTGAGGTTAGTGAGGGATGCTAAAAGCAACAAAAAATCTTTCTTCAGGTACATCCATAGTAAAAGACAGAGAAAAGAAATGGTGACACAGCTGCTCAGTGAGGATGGCAAAATCATAACAGATGACAAAGAAAAGGCAGAAGTGTTCAATTCCTACTTTGGCTCAGTCTTCTCCCAAAAAAGGGTCTATGACCCTCCTGGGAAACATGAAGTAGAAGGGGCAGGATTGGAGCTTGAGACTGATAGACAAACGGTCAAGGAATACCTAATCACTTCGAACAAGTTCAATCAGCACAGCCCAATAAACTGCATCCTAGAGTATTGAAGGAACTGGCGGAGGAACTCTCAGAACCGCTTTCTATTATCTTTATGAAATTGTGGAAGACTGGTGAAGTGCTGGATGACTGGAGGAGAGCTAATGTTGTCCCTATCTTCAAAAAGGGCAAAAAGGAGGAACCGGGGAACTACAGACCAGTCAGCCTAACATCAATCCCTGGAAAAAGTCTGGAGCAGATTATAAAGCAGTCAATCTGTAAGCACCTTGAAAACAATGCAGTGATTACTAGGAGCCAACTTGGATTTGTCAAGAACAAATCCTGCCAGACTAATTTTTTCTCAGTTTTTGATCGGGTAACCTCCCTGGTAGACTGTGGGAATGTTGTAGACATAATATACCTGGACTTCAGTTATGCTTTTGACAGAGTACCCCATGATACTCTGATTAGCAAGCTAGTTAAATATAGGCTGGACAAATCAACAATCAGGTGGATCCACAGCTGACTACAGAATGGTACTCAGAGAGTTCCTATTAATGATTCCTTCTCAAACTGGGGGGAGATAATGAGCGGGGTACCACAGGGCTTAGTCCTGGGTCCAGTGCTCTTCAACATTTTTATTGATGACTTGGATGGGGAGGGGCAGGGAATACTTATCAAATTTGCAGATGATACAATATTGGGAGAGATAGCTCATATCCTGGAAGACAGAAACAACATTCAATGGGATCTTGAGAGGCTGGAACCTTGGGTTGAGAACAACAGAAAAAAAATTAACAGGGAAAGTGTAAAGTTCTACACCTAAAAAAAAGAAATCAAATGCACAGTTATATGATGCTCGATACTTGGCTCAGCAATACTACATACGAGAAGAATCTTAGGATTGCTGTTGATCACAAGCTGAATGTGAGCAAACTGTGCAATGTGACTGCAAAAAAGGCAAATGCTATTGTAGGCTGCATTAACAGAAGTATAGTTTCCAAATCATGTTAAGTATTAGTTCCCCTCTATTCAGCACTGGTTAGGCTTCATCTTGAATACTGCATCCAGTTCTGGTCTCCACACTTCAAGAAGGATGCAGACAAACTGGAGCAGGTTCAGAGGAGGGCAACGAGGATGATCAGGGGAGTGGAAACAAAGCTGTATGAGGAGAGACTGAAAGAACCGGGCATGTTTAGCCTGGAGAAGAGAAGTCTGAGGGGAGATATGATAGCGCTCTTCAAGTACATGAAAGGTTGTCACACAGGGAGGGCCAGGATTTCTTCTCGATCGTCCCAGAGTGCAGGACACGGAATAATGGGCTCAAGTTACAGGAAGCCAGATTTCGACTGGACTTCAGGAAAAACTGCCTAACTGTTAGAGCCATATGACGATGGAACCAATTACCTAGGGAGGTGGTGGGCTCTCCGACATTGGAGGCATTCAAGAGGCAGCTGGACAGCCATCTGTCAGGAATGCTTTGATTTGGATTCCTGCATTGCGCAGGGGGTTGGACTTGATGGCCTTGTAGGCCCCTTCCAACTCTACTATTCTGTGATTCTATAATTCTATGACATCTAGGCTTAAACCTTATGAACACAAGTGGCTCTGAGTATGAATGAGGAAGTCCCTGATTCAGGTCAGCTGTCAGGTTGGTTGGTGGCCATACATAAAGTAGTATTCCTTAGCCTCTGTTGCCAATTTGCAGTCTGGGAATAACAGTGCTGACCTACCAGCTACTTTGCAGGGTTAATGTAAGGCTTATTTAGAAGGTCTCTCATTTGCTTTGATAATTTAGGAAAGTACTTCATACAGACTTTTGTGTTAGAAATGTTATTGTTGGTTTAATTGGTGAAATCTTTCACTTTAATCTTCGGGACTCTCAAGTCATACTGTAGTAGGAAAGTTTTTTGAAGACATGTTTCAAACTTGCAGATTTGTAGTTGGAGTTTCGTAAACAATCCACTAAAAGAATGAAGCATATGCACTTTGTGACTGCTATCATTCCACCGTGTATTGTGTATGATTACAGGGAGCAATTTTTTTCCCCTTCAAACACTGCTAATCGAAACTAAAGAATGATGATAGTCGATAACACAGGAAGAGGTGATCTGGAAAAGATTCTAAGGCACTTGAGGTTTTTTTAAAAAATAACACTATCTTTCAGCTTCCTTTTTTATGTATAGGCATGTTAATACTGCTTCCATCAACTCTGACTTTTGTGTGGGTTTTATCAATTGGTTCATGCAATGTTCAACAAAGCTGACCTAACTTTTTTTAAATATGATCTCCACAGCATCTTTCTAGAACTGAGAGTATTATTTCCTGTTTTTGTTTTCCTTTTTTTAGGAGAGTAATAAGACTTAGAAGTTTTTGTCTGAAAAACTGGTGTCTGCTGCTTTATCTTAAAATATCAAGTGGGCCCATCAAGGGCTCACCAGGGCTTAAATTTGGAACCTATGTTCTGTACAGTGCTTGAGTTCTGGAACACATGAAGCAGTAATAAGAACAAGAAGACATAAAAAGAGTCCTCCTGGATCAGACGAAAGACCTATCTAGTCCAACATTCTGTTCTTGTAGTGGTTTTGCGTTTAATGTTAGTGCTACTGTGTTTAGAAAGCTACGGGACATGATTTAACTAAACCCGGAGGAAATTTGGAGGTAGATTTCACTAAATCACTTACATTTTCTCCCATAATTTCCACACTGGCAATTGCAGCTTAGTGGGATAGATTATGGAGTCTCTGTTAGAAGCTTTACCATAAGTGACACCATAAGTCACCCCAGTATTAGAAAAGTCCAATGGCTATGCTTTCAAGGTCACATGATTTGGCCCTTAGCATCCTCATAAACAGAATGATTTGTATACATTGTATGAGTTGTGTAGTTTGCACACAAAATTAGAGAAGACCTGAATACGTGAGTTAGAAAACATGTAAATAAAACCATTGTTAACATTACCTCTCTTGGTCAAGTGAAAAGGGGTGTGTGTGTGTGTGTGTGTGTATCAGCCACAAACCCATTTTCAATCTTATTCATATGTAACCTTTAAGGGTTTTATTCCCCTTCCCAGTGAGAGAAGGACTTGAAGGGAATTGGTTGTCAGCTCTGACTTCCCTGTGAATAGACCTAACTGGGGTGAGATGGGAGGTGACATTAACAAGTATTTGATTCAAAGGAGCCCATCCTCAAAGCTGCCCTTCCCAATGAAAGGAGAGTTTTTGATGGGAGTGATGAATTCCAATTTTGCAAGTGCCTGCTGGTTTTGCCTTAGTTTTTATATCCATAAACACATTGCAAAGAATACAAAATACTCTTTGCTTATCCTCTGCTGCGCTATTTGTTTTTTAACCCTCTGTTTAGAAGTGGCATCAACATTACATTGGAAAGGGACTGCACACTGGATCCATACGTCTGACTTCCCTTTCAGGTGAAATAAATTTCCTTTGGAACTTTCCTAATATGCATCAGCTGTAACTTTTCAGGTGAGCCAGGCAAATCAGAAACATTACTACCTGCCACTATCCTATATCATACCAAGCCATGTGATCATGCAGCTAAGCTCTTGGCATGAACGTTTAAAGAACAACCCTCAAATCTGGAAAAAGACCTCCCCAGTCAGACCCATTTGACCCACTTTCTTAAGAGTTGAACTGTGAAATCAATGCAAGGGTGATCTGCACAGATTGTTTTCCATTCAAGAAATTGTGCACTGTACTGCTGAACAGGAAGTATCTGAATAATAATTTCATGATGAAGATATGTTCTTCCTGCTTTTGGTCTACCTATCATGCAAATGATACAATGATACATGGTGGTATGATCCACCAGGGACAGGGATAGGGAATCTGTGGCCCACCAGATGTTGTTGGACTCCAACTCTCATCAGCCCCAGCCAGCATGGCAAATGATCAGGGATTATGGGAGTTGTAGCCCAACAAAATCTGGAGGGCCAAATGTTAACCACTCCTGCTGTAATATCTGAACCATCAAGCCCTGGACTCAGCTCAGCATGGGCAATGGTTGTGGATGATGAGAGTTGTAGTTTAACAACATCTGGAAGACCACAGGTTCCCCATCTCTGGTCAAAGGCATGTAGTGCAGAAAATTGCAACACGTGCCACCTGGTGTGTAGACTACAAAGGTTGGGAATGCATTAACTTCACATTATTGTTATTAATTCTTATTCTTATTATCCTGACCCTTCTCCCAGAAGGAGTGCAGGGCTGCAAACAAAAACACTAAAAACATTTTTAAAGATCTTAAAAACAAAGCATCTTTAAAAATAAATCTTTAAAATCTTGTCAGTACCCACATGCAAACGAAGCTCCGCTCGCCGCGCAGCTGACGAGCAGGGCATGATTGCAGGTGGGGGTGAAGACGCTGCCCCCATCTGTTAATGGGGCAACGTCGCGCGTTGCGCCCGTGACGTCAGCGCGACGTGCAGCATAAGGGGCGGGGACTATAGGACTATTTAAGTCCAGCCACCCCTTCCACCTTCCTCTTCTGCTGCTCGACGTGGACGACATGGACGACGAGGGACAGAGTGGAATGCAGCGCGGTGAAACGGCAGCGGCTGTTCTGTTAAGGCCGCACGGTCGGCGCCATTTTAGGCGCTTGGTTTCTGCAGCACATGGGCCTCATTAGGGGCCGATTTCAGCTGCTTTGCTTCCCCATGGGGGGGTGGAGCCGGCTCCGGCTTGGGGGTGCTGTAGAAGGAGCGGCTGCGGCTGGAGCGGGCCTCGTGAGCGAGGCCTGCAAGGCTTGACAGGGATGGAACTCACTCACCCCCTGCTGGCTTGAGGTTTCTGTTTCCCAGCGGCTTTTAGCAGCCGGTTTAAGCAAGATCATAACAATCCCCCCAACGGCTGGTTTGAGGCTTCTGGCTTCACGGCTGCTGGTAACAGCTAGTTTAAGCAAGATCACACCTTCAGGGGTGGTGGCTCATACTTTTACAGTAATTAACTTAGTATAGTCCTCACATAGGTAATTATATTATAACTATAATTTAGCCAGTTGGTTAAGCAAGATTACACACACTTACAGTAGTATAAGTAACCAAAATAATTTTAAGCGAAAGAGCTGCAAGATTAATCATACTTTGCAGGCAGTGACTTATTACAGTTGGTAGTTTCTAATATTAAATTGTACTTGTCTTTTCTGTGGCTAATAATAATAATAAATAATAATAATGTACATGTGGTTTTGAACTAAGGATTGGATAACAGGAGCTGGGGGGGTTAATTAGAGAAATCCTACTTTATATGCACTGTTTATAATACTTATGACTAATGATTGTAATTGTATCCATTATTCTATGGTCAGGACAGTCGATGGCTTATGTTATTAGTATTATTAATAATAATACTATCATAATGGAATTCATAGTTATAAGTGGGAGCCAAGGACTGGTAATGAGGGAGTCACATACAGTCATTGGGTATAAAATTAATAATAATAATGTTATAATTATAAGTCAACGGTGGATTTATTATTATTATTATTATTATTATTTATTGCACTTTTAGACCGCCCTTTAGCAACAAGCTCTCAGGGCGGTGTACAACAAGATAAAAACAGATTAAAATACAGATGTGGGTACAATACAATATGAAAACATATTGAAAACAAAATTAAGACAAAAAATTAAAATTAAAATAGATTAAATTTAAAATTTAGCATTTAAAATGCCTGGGCAAAGAGGTAGGTCTTTACCTGGCGCCGAAAAGATAATAATTTAAAGCAGTAATGCCACCAAGACAGGAAAAGGGGGGGTCAAAGGTCCCCTCATAAAATGCGGGCCTTTGGGCAATTTGAACCACCCCCCCCATACGACAGCTGTAGGCTTGGAATCAATTACGAGAGAGAAGGCGGCACAAGCCTTTGGATGTGAGTTCTATTTGGTTAGGCTTATATTAGGTTCAAGGTACTTTGTGCTATTAATTTTATTACATGGTGGCTGAAAGGACAGTGATCCTTTCAAGTGTCAGTTACACATTCCTTGTTAACTCTGTGGCAGAGCTGGCATTTATTCGAATTTGGTCCCAAGAACTTGGGCTCATATCAACAACAAAGCTTATGGCATTAATTATATTTAAGGAAGGACATGCAAATGTCTGCAGGGATTTGAAGGTCTAACAGACGATAGTATGGCTGGAGCAGTAGACAGGAATACAGAGGAAAAGACAGAATACTTATCGGATTCTGATCATTTACGGGATCTTAGACGTTCTGAAACATGTGTTACCTTGACAGAATCTTAGATGCTGTTTGATGCGGAGGCTGCATTTTAAGATCCAGGCAGACTCTTCACCCCTTCCTGAGGATTTCACAATAACAAAACCTTTCTGTGTGGGATTTCTCACCACAATTACTTGATGTCATGCATAACATGCAACCCTTACATGGATACTTGTATTTGATTGGCGTTTGACACCCGCTAAGAGAAAGCTGCGGCAGGGGGGACCAAGGCTGGGACAGGGCTATCTTTAGTCTCCGTGATTTAGCACAACTGGGTGAGCTGCAATGAACTAATAGTTGGTAAAGTGTACTTACTCATAAATGATTTCCTTCCTTTTTGCAGACGGATATGGGCAACAGGGAGATAGGAGGCAAGAGGCCTTCAAAAGGGTAAGAAGGAGCTACCGGCTGCTTAGGGACAGGTGTCCCTTCCCCAGTTAGACTCCGGGTACTATGAACTTGGTTAGCAGGCTACCCGGTTTAAGGGGAGGTTTGTTATGTTAGGGTGTTTGCCTTTTGTTTCCCAGTTTCATACCCCAACTCCTGGCTGGCCTTCATGGCCTCCAACTCACGGCTGGCCCTCATGGCCTACAATCTTCACCCCGTTTAGTCATGGCAATAACGGCTGTGGTCAGAATGTACAGAAGTACACTTGGTCACGCCAGTCTTATTCAAAGGGGCAGGCAGTGAGGGGTTCACACTAGTTAGTCTAGGGTCAGTGAGCTGCACTCCATCATCATAGTGCGCACATATGCCTTATGCATTTGTAGTGGCAGAACATTACCTATGGAATGCTATAATTCTCGCATGGAGTGCTTCAGAGCCTTCCGTCAGGGGGCAGTCAGGAGACAAGTGGGCTCCTAAGCAGTGGGGCACTATCTGTCTGAGTGGATGTTCATAGGTATGGCAGCTGAAAGCTGCACAGGGGCAAGCTTGAACCGGCCCAGATGAGATCCTGGATTGGGACCATGAAGTGTTTCCTTTCGGCCCTCTTGATGTTAGGGGTCTTTTAAGGGGGTTATTATGCTATGATGGGGCTTGAACACCCATACTATGAATTCAGGGTTATGGCTGCCTTATGTACCGACCTGGCCGTGTGGTTCCCTTTCCTGCGGTTGCAAGCCTGGATTCGGGAAGGGGTTTTAACTATGAATGTTACCTTTCATTAACTCTTTTCCGGGGTTGGAAGGCGACTTTTGGACAGAAGAGCTCATGGCCTGGGGTCGGGTCTCATAACTCTCTTATAATTAGGAACACTAGAATTCATGGCCCTTGCCTGTCCCATTGTTCTGGGAGAATTTTATGCAGGGAGTCAGAGAAGGCCATAAGCCTATCTATTGCCCTAGCATGATCACCAGCTATCAGAACGTAGAATAGGGCAGCAGGGGCAGTGTGAAGGGGGGCTAATCCCGTGAGCTGCGCGCTGGAATTCCCTTGGATTCAATGGGTTACATTGCCCCCAGCATGCTCGCCAGCTTCCAGAAACAGGTATTCAGGAATTCTGGGCCGGCAAGGGCTATATGCCAGAGTGGCCTTTCCGGTGACTCACCTGCTGATATTCCTGATAGACAGCACGGCAGGAGAAGGGGCATGGCAGTGGGAACACTTAAGCTTTCTTAGCCAGGCTGGCGATTTTTTCCCTATCCCCATCGACCCTTCTCGCTGGACATTTTATGGGTGTAGTGGACCAGTGGGAAACGGTCTGTTCCTTCAGTGAAGACCCAAGCTATTCCAGGCAGTGGCTCATACACTGTTTTGAGGCTTTCAGGAGAAAAGAGGTGGTGGCTGGCTCTACGTGAGACCTCTCTCGACATGCCCTCCAGTTTTGATGTTTCCAGGGAGCGGGGGTTATGCTTGCTCAACATGGAAGGTCTAGAACGGACGAGAGGTGTAAGGGAAGGCACGTACGGTTGACCTTGCCTCAGCGCCCAACCTCTGCCGAAGGATATTTATTCACCCAGGCTAATCTGGACCCCCTAGCTATAGGCCATATATGCCTGTCTGGGTCAACAATACCAGTTTTGGCGTTAACAAAACAAGCATTGCAGGGGCTGGGGTATGACCCCTTCCAGTCTGGAACCTATTCAATTAAAATGGGAGCTGCTTCTATGGCAGCAGGTTTTTGGTTTCCTCCCGGCACTGGTACAGGACGTGGGACTTTGGGCCTCTGATGCATATAATGGCTATATTCCCCCCTTTTAGAGGGCAGGGGGATGCGGCAGCCTCACAAACGAGCATTGTAGGGGCTGGGGTATGACACCTTACAGTTGGAACCTATTCATCTCGAATTGGGGCTGCTTTTACGGCAGCAGGTTTTAGTTTCCCACAGGCACTGGTACAGGGCGTGGGACTTTGGTCCTCTGATGCGTACAAGGGCTATATTCCCCACTTTTAGAGGGCAAGGGAATGTAGCGGCCTCACAATCTTCATTGTTTTGACAGGTTGCTGGACAGGGATGGAGCAGATGCACATCCTAATATGCGGCCACAGCATGGTCTTCCGGGCACCCTGGAGGGCAGCGAATTCGAGCATGGGCTCGCAGTTGGGCCTCAGTAGAGGGGCTGTTGTGCAGTGGCTGGACCGGCAAGGAATGCATGGGGAGTGGCTCCTACCCGCTCTGTTCCAGCAAGGTGTGGTGCAGATATTTCTGCAGGCAATGGTCATCCACCTCGGTGGTAATGACCGCGGCGTGAAGCAGGGCAAGGCCCTCAGCGTACAGGCATGTAAGGACATGCAAGTGATAAGGCAGCATCGGCCTTTGGTGCGTCTGATGTGGTCAGACATGGCGCGGCATATGGGATCCAGCTGGAATTGATCATGCATGGAAGAAGGTCAACCGGCAAATTCGGTGGGCTCTTCTTGGGCAGGGGGGGTTGGCCATTCCGCATCCCCGCATTCAGCACTGGAAGGGTGAACTGTACAGGGCCGATGGCATTCACCTGTCTCATGCAGGTAACGACTTATTTTGGGCGACCTGCAGGGGTGTCTGCGAGAGATGTTTCTTGGCAGTGGGGTAAAGGGGGACTAAATAGAGATTTGTCCCCCTTTTGTGGCGGGAAGGTGCGGGAAGGGAAATAGGTAAGGACAGCTAGGTGGCCCCCTTAGGCACCTTTGGAGGTGATTGGTGGTTCCAGAGGCCTGTCTCTCAGGGCTTTACGGCTCGAGGGCAGGATATGGGCTGCTTCTGGGGCCAACTTATCCTCATCTACCCAGGGGTTATACGGCCCTGGGTGGGGATGATGTGGGAAGGCCCCTCTACTCACCTGCAGGGTGTGGCTGGGGTAAAGGGTAAGCAGATGGGCTTGCCCTTGCCCCAGCAGGGGCTGGTCGCCCGAGAGCTGTATGGCAAGCTACTTGCTTATAGACAGTTCCCGCACCTAGGTTTCCCTCTGCAGGTCACTTTAAATTGGGTTTTGTTTACTATAATTTAAATAAAGTGGCCCTTGTTCAACCCAAGCTGACGTCTCTGTGTTTTATTTCACCCCTGAACTGCAAATGAGGCCAATAGATCTGGAGGCATCTTGATCAGACCAGGGACACCCCCTGAACAAATACCACAGATTTCTCTGGAATGGGCTAGGCTCTTCCTAACACCAGGTTTTCAGCACTAAACATTAAATTGGAAACTATGACAGTGCTGTGAGTGTGGTTTTTAAAATATCACATTTCTGAATACCATTGGCTGTTCCCAGAAGCCCCTGGTCATTGGCCACTGTAGGAAACAGGATACCAGATAAGATGGGCTTATAACAGGATACCAGATAAGATCCAGCAGGGCTTCTCTTATGTTCTTATGATAGACATTTTAAAACAGGGGTGGCTAACCTGTGGCCTTCCAGATGTTGTTGAATTAAAACTACCATTATTCCTGACAGTTGATTATGCTGACAGGGGCTGATGGGAGTTGGAGCTAAACAACACCTGGAGGGCCACAGGTTAGCCACCTCTGTTTTAGAATCAAGCAAACAAAAATTGTTGATGAATGAGACTGCCAGTCATAGGGACTTCAGTGATAAAATACTTAGGCATGCAGTGCCCCATTTGAGAGGGTGCAGCCCCTGCCTACAGTTTTGAAGGATAGGTATCCCTCTCCTTTTAAGCCACCTACACTACATTTCAGTACTGCTTCTTCCATTTGGGTCCAACAAAAGATGATGTTAGACCACAGAACTGGAGGCTGTTTCACACATCATTACACAGCAGCAAACTCAGGTTTGCCACTCAGCAGGTAGTTGAAACCAATCCGAACTTTCTGACAAGTAGATTTCTTTGATATGGATGTTTTCAATCACCTGTTTGTCACATTCACACTTTAGGTGTTCACTTAACAAAAATCTTAAGGTGTACATCTAAAAAAAGTGTGAAGATTTCAGTTGCTACCTAATGTCATTGCAAAACAAAAACATCCAGTTTGCTTGGTTTTCTTTCTGTATCAATCTGCTTTTTCTCCTATAAAATGTCTCATACTTATGCCAACCTTTGGAGCATCACTGGGAGCAGCTCAAACTCAGGATCTTAAAACATAAACGTCTCCTATTTACACAAAAGCGCGGTCGCAGACAGTAGTAAAGAAATCAGAAGAAGGCTAGGACTGGGGAGGGCAGCTGTGAGAGAACTAGAAAAGGTCCTCAAATGCAAAGATGTATCACTGAACACTAAAGTCAGGATCATTCAGACCATGGCATTTCCGATCTCTATGTATGGATGTGAAAGTTGGACAGTGAAAAAAGTGGATAAGAGAAAAATCAACTCATTTGAAATGTGGTGTTGGAGAAGAGCTTTGCGCATACCATGGACTGTGAAAAAGACAAATAATTGGGTGTTAGGACAAACTAAACCAAAACTATCACTAGAAGCTAAAATGATGAATGAAGTTATCATACTTTGGACACATAATGAGAAGACATGATTCACTAGAAAAGACAATAATGCTGGGAAAAACAAAAGGGAGTAGAAAAAGAGGAAGGCCAAAAAAAAGATGGGTTGATTCCATAAAGGAAGCCACAGACCTGAACTTACAAGAACTGAACGGGGTGGTTCATGACAGATACTCTTGGAGGTCACTGATTCATAGGGTCGCCATAAGTCGCAGTCAACTTGGAGGCACATAACAACAACAAAGAATTAGTGGGCAATTGACAAAGCACTGGACAGTCTAATCCATGGCTCAGTAATACCAAGGTACAAGAATTATAGCTAATCTAGGGTCTTTCTAGGTAATAAGTCTGTAACATGATATGGAGAGAGAGAGAGAGGTTACCCATTTGTTGCATTCCATCCTGAGGTCTTGTTGGTCTTCTGTTGTGGAAATATTGTGGTTTCCAAACTCTGGATATTCGTTTGTTTGTCCCTCAGAAAAGGCATTTCTTTTCCCAGATAGTGCACCCAGTGCTAACATGATTGTCTCGTGGAATGTGGCTATGCAAATATCACAACAAATATCTAATACTTTGCATGTGATATAAATGGTGTGGGTGATGCAACAACCCCCCCAATGCACACTGTCACACAATTTGTGTGACTTTTTAAAAGAAGATTTTTTAAAGTGTTGTAGAGCAATGATTCCCAAATTTTATTTTCCCATGGACCATTTTAAAATTGCTGAGGGTCTTGGTGGATCACTTAATGGGTTTTTTCCCTACATGTTGTAGCAATTGTAGTGCAATGTGCTAGATGCTGTATGAATTTTAATTTTATTTTTATTGCTTATTTTATTTCTTATATTGCTTTCTTTATTACAATTTGATTCAGAATGTAAGTGTTCTTCACAGACACAACATAAATGACCTGAATGAAGTTTGAGGACCATTGATCTGTGGACCAAAGTTTGAGAACTCCTCTTGTAGAGAGCACGTGTGGGTAGTCTGTTGCCTTTCCCTGTGCACAGTGCTGCCTACCAAGCCCTGGGGAGCCCTGCTTATTATCCCCACCCCACCCCACTGTCCAGCTGGTCAGCCATCAGTTTGGTAGTGGGGAAAATATTGCTGTCTTTGCACTGCTAAATCATTGTGCAGACAGTGATTTTAGCTGCATTGGGATCACTAAGGAGTGTCGGTTTTAATCTTCTCCACATGCTTCCGATGCAGTCAAGACCACTGTCCACGTGCTGCTCAGAGTAACCTGGGGGTAGCATTGGGATTTCAGAGGAGTCATGCTAAAGCTTGCATTCCCCATGCAGCTGGGGAGGAGGAAGGTTAAAATGTGTGCATGCGAGGGGGGAGCAGGAGGTGAGATGTGTGTGAGGGTGGGGGAAGGTTGTATGTGTATAAGTGGGGGCAATTTGGGGGGAGATGCTTGTCCTGCTCTCTGTCAGGCACCCCCCGACTGTCTGTGGCCCTTGGGGGCCAAAAGCTTGCTCACCCCTGTCGCAGAGGTTGAGCGCTTTGCTGTTGAATCATTCAAGTGCTCTTCTTACATTACTGAAAATGTAGCTAAATCTTTCTATCACCAATGCAAACCAGGAAGCATATGGCAAAGTAAGAAGTCCCTTTCAGCTCCTCTGTGCATCTTTTCTGTTTTTTTACCCTTTGTGTTTCAACTTTTATTGGTCTATGACCTAATAAAGCTATTTATCTATCACATGAATGCCAAGTGACGAACACCAGCAGGTCTCCTCTCTTCTCCTACAGAAGTGCAGCCTGTTCATCTCCACTGATGTTTAGTGTGGTTTGTTATAAGGCCCTTCTGATCAACAGAGACTGGAACTAGACATTATTCAGAATCCCTGACCTCTTTCATTCCCTCTTGTTTCTAATGTCTGCCATCATCACTTTTTATTTTTTTGGCCCCTTTAAGTATATGCTCCAAGTGTCTCTGGTAGGTGGTAAACCACCATCCCTGTTTTGCCTATGTTCTTGCCTTTTGGGAATGCCTTGTTCAAATTTTGTTAGTGTGACTTGCCAGAGTTGTCTTCTGCTTGAGATTAGCCCCACATTCATTGGAAGTTTAAAATCTCTGAAATTGCCTCTGTCGCAGCTATATGTGTAAACACAAACACACAATATTAAGGTGTCACGTAGCACACAGCCTGCCCTTCCACATACTAATGGAGATAGACCATAGCTCAGTGGTAGAGCATCTTCTTTGCATGCAAAAGGTCTTGGGTCCAATTCTCCAGGTAGAACCAGGAAAGACTTCTCCCTGAAATCCTGGAGAGCTGCCGCCACTCACTGAGCTAGAGGTAGGGTTGCCAGGTTCTTGGCCTGAGACTGATCCTGTATCTTTAGGAGAAGAGAAAGTCAGCCAAGTGCAGGTGTTCTTGCAATACTATAATGGGAAAAACCACCAGGTGGAATTCTCCCTTCCCCCTGCACACCTTTTAAAGATACAGAAGACCTCTTGGTTGCCAGGCCTGGCCTCCAAGAGGTCTTCTGTATCTTTAAAAGTTGTGGAGGGGGGAGGGAGAATTCCACCTGGTGGTTTTTCCCATTACAGAGTTGCAAAAACACCTGCACTTGGCTGACCTTCTCTTCTCCTAAAGATACAGGATCAGTCTCAGGCCATGGACCTGGCAACCCTAGCTAGAGGGACAAATGAACTGACTCTTTATAAGGCAGCTTCTTATGGCTTTCTCTTGGAAGCATGGGAAACAAATCACAGAACTGTCCTTTTTTCCTACTGCAGCTATAAACTTAAAGAATGAACACTTGGGTTTTAAAATCGTGCAGGACAGGCTGTTGCAGAATGGATTAATACAGTAGATAGCAGATGGCCTGGAGGCACAAGGCCATCACCTTGCTAAGCAGGTGTGGGTCTAGTCAGTGCCTGGATAGGAGACCACCTGGGATCCACATGTATGCCACCTTCGGTTTCTTGGTGAAAGAAAGGTGGGATATAAATGTGATAAAATAAATATTTTTTTCAGTGTCAAATGGGATGGCAGCTTGGACAACATGAGAGCTGAGTGTTGTAAATGTGCCCCGATTTTTATCTCTGAAATGTTAGAGGGTATGTTGCAAGTACCAACCACTAAAGTTGCTTAGTAGTCTCCTGTTCAGGCTTTCAAACCATGATCAATGAATGTAAGGTGCATACCTGTGTGCATGCATGCACACACATGGGTGGTAGGAGCAGGCTCTGCACATGACCTTTGCAGATGCATTAGGATACCTTCAGGGAATCCCTGAGCATGTGGGAAGACTTCCTGTATATCACGACTGGCTAAGACTGGTTGAGGCATTTTACAGTATATCCAAGTGGATTTGGTGCTGTTGGAGGTCACTGATTCATAGGGTCGCCATAAGTCGTAATCAACTTGAAGGCACATAACAACAAGTGGATTTGGAGCATGAAACAACATGTGCATATATAGCTAGTTAGCTAGATAGCAATAGACTCAATCTGTTACTGTGGCTATGTATGCACACCATCCATTTGAAGCACATGCTCCCCAACCAAAAATCAGGGGGACTGTAGTTTACCTCTTACAGAGCTACAGTTCCCAGCACCCTTAAAAATGCAGTTCTCAGGATTCTTTGGGGGAGTAATCTGCTGCAGAAATGTGGAGAATTGAATTTAGGATTGAAAAAATGAGAAACTGTAAACTGAAATTGACAGATCTTTCCATCCCTAAGTGAGGGGGAAGGCCTCTGGTTTTTCCTTCCCCTAGCCTGGCCCTCACATCTTCTCAAGTCACTACCTCCCAGCCTCAGAGGAAGGCAATGGTAAGCCACCTCTGAATACCGCTTACCATGAAAACCCTGTTCATAGGGTCAACATAAGTCAGGATCGACTTGAAGGCAGTCCATTTCCATTTGCTTGAAATGTGCTTAAAATGTATGGTGTGTATGCAGCCCTGTAGCCAGCCTTCTTTGTTAGATGGGGCAGCCACATTTCTAGATGGGGCATTGGGAGAGGGAGGAGGCACATAGCACCAGCCAATTCCTCCCCCCCCCAGGCACTGCTGGAGAAGATGTGAGGGCCAGGCCAGGGGAAGGGAAAGCCAGTGACCTTCCCCCTCACTTAGGGATGGAAAGATCTGTAAGTTTCAGTTCACAGTTTCTCATTTTTCAAATCCTAAATTCATTTCTCCACATTTCTGCAGCAATTTGCAATTTTTTTAAAAAAAAATCTTCATGAAAATTCTCCAGTGTTTTAGTGTGAATTTCTCCCAATGAGCCCATTTTTGTAGGGGTTTGACTAATGTACACATTTTTACAAGCCATTTCTCATCATAAAATGCATTTTTGTATGTTATTTCCTCTCATATATTCCCCTAACATAAACATTTTCGTAAACATTGGCTAGTGAACTGCATTGCAAAATTGAAATGAGGACAGCTGTGTTTTGGTTCTCATATCATTTCAGAACAGAGCTTGGAAGATTACTTTTAAAGAGGAATGGCCCAAAAAAGTAGTAATTACCATTACAATTACAATTGCTCTGAAAGTAACTGATTACTTTGCTTTTTCTCAAAAGTATCACTACAGTTACATTTCAGTTACTTTTTTTAAAAAAAAATGCCTACAAGTAGCTGGCCTTGGTTGCTGCACATCTAAGTATACTAAAACAACATTAAAAAAACACAGAGATAGTAGAATAATTCTTTTTATCCATAAGACAGCAATGGTAGTCTCTCCGCTGGTAAGGGAGGCGGGGAGGGAGGCAGAGGTCACTATTCAGAACTTTGCATGTCAAACCAAGTTCAATCCCCACACACACAGCCAGCAAGAACAATCTCTCCCACTTAACCACCTCCCAGACCCTGCCCTGCCACCAACTAAGGGACACTCACCCAAGCAAACATTTTCCCCTGAGATGCAAAAAAGTTAAAATACTGCAATTGCAGCACAGTAGCCAGAGAGGCTGGTGGAGGCCGCTTTGTGTACCAAGTGCAAGCACACACATGTCATCTTTCACCTCCACAGTTCATCTCCATTCTGCTGCTGCCTCCTTCTCCTCATCCATGTTCTTGCCCTCCAGCTCCTTTTCCCCTCCACTCCATTTTTTTAAACAATTGTTTTCTCCACTCCACCCTGTCTCACTCTCCACCTCCTCCCTTGTTGCCTCCCACCCACCCACCCACTGACCATGATGATAATGAAAGTTAAAGGGGAAAGCACAAAAGCAGGACTACAGCTGAACATCAAGAAGACTAAAATAATGACAACAGAACACTTATGTAACTTTAAAGTTGACGATGAGGACATTGAACTTGTCAAGGATTATCAATACCTCGGCACAGTCATTAACCAAAATGGAGACAATAGTCAAGAAATCAGAAGAAGGCTAGGACTGGGGAGGGCAGCTGTGAGAGAACTAGAAAAGGTCCTTAAATGCAAACATGTATCACTGAACACTAAAGTCAGGATCATTCAGACCATGGTATTCCCGATCTTTATGTATGGATGTGAAAGTTGGACAGTGAAATAAGTGGATAAGAGAAAAATCAACTCCTTTGAAATGTGGTGTTGGAGGAAAGCTTTCTGGATACCATGGACCATGAAAAAGACAAATAATTGGGTGTTAATTCTGGTTTAATTTGTTCTATCACTAGAAGCTAAAATGGTGAAACTGAGGTTGTCATACTTTCGACACATCATGAGAAGACCTGATTCACTAGAAAAGACAATAATGCTGGGAAAAACAGAAGGGAGTAGAAAAAGAGGAGGACCAAACAAGAGGTGGGTTGATTCCATAAAGGAAGCCACAGACCTGAACATGCAAGATCTGAACAGGGTGGTTCATGACAGATGCTATTGGAGGTCACTGATTCATAGGGTCGCCATAAATCGTGATCGTCTTGAAGGCACATAACAACAACAAAATTTGCAAGGAAAATAGTGCCCTCGTACTGATGAGGCTGAAGTTTTTAACTAATGAATCCAAATGTAATCCAAATATAATGAATTCTAATTCCTAATACAATATTGTCATGCTTGTAATACTCAGTGGCATATGAAATGAGTGACTATTTCTTCAAAAGTTATTCTCTGGTTCAGATTTTAATCCAAACTGGTCTGCATCTCACTCTACCTCTCTCACTACTGCATGTTGCCATGGAAGAATTCCAGGTACCTTGGGAACCTGGTACACAATTTCCAGGTTGCCTAACAAGACTTCTTGTGCTTGGGATGCAGCTAAATTGCTAGATTGAGGGGGGGAGAGAATGCAGAGTTTAATTCTGAACTGAGGTGAATACACCCTGACTAGTTATAACAGTAATCCTCAGAGTAAACAAGATTTTCCTTACACTTTATATAAAAAATCATTATATGGCCCAGGGCAGGGGTAACCAATATTATGCTCTCCAGATATTTTGGACTACAACTCCCGTCAGCCTCAGCTAGCATAGTCAATGGTGAGCAATGATGTGAGTTGTAGTTCAAAACATCTGGAGGGCAGCACTTTGGCTACCCCAGCCCTAGGGACATATCCCAAATTACCCATATGCTTATGTATCTCTGATCATCAGCAAGTGTTTAAAAGTTTTGTTAACTTTCATGGAAATATTTTGAGTTGTCAAACAAAAGAAACTGAGATCCAAATCTGACGTAAGATGACAGAATTCTTATCTATCTTGGGAATATTGGTGTTATGTGAAATAATAATGTGTTAATTGTTAACTCACAAAGGCAAGATCAATCTGTATTCATAGAAGAATGTTTGTACTAGCTAGAAAACTACAATAAGAAAAGGATACAGGTTTCATTCCAGTTCCATTTTAGAAAGGATATTGTGGGGGAGGATATTTATCCTTCCCTTGAGTAAAGATAAACCCAATTACTTACAGTAAGATGAGTAAGGGAGTGAGTGAGTGGGGGCAGAGAGGAGGTGGGGGCGGCAGGATGAGTGAGCAAGCGGGGTGGCAGGTGGGGGTGGGGGCAGCAGGGGATTAAGGAGCGATTAAGTGAGCGGGGGGGCAGCAGAGGGAGTGGGGGAGACAGTGGGGGTGGGGGCAGAGAGGAGGTGGGGGGCAGCAGGATGAGTGAGTGAGTGGGATGCAGGCGGGCAGAGAGAGCAGGAATGGAGCTGCAGGGGGAGCAGGCGGGGTGAGAGGGGGCAGCAGGGCGATTAAGCGAGCAGGGGACAGGTGGAGGTAGAGAGAGGGGGCAGCAGGACAATTGAGCAAGTGAGCAAGCATGTGTCTGAACCCTTCATTGCAGAATACAAGATATCCAAGATATCTTGACCCTCAGCATGGACCTCCAACCATGAGAAGCTAGAAGAACAATCTGCTACAAAATGTAATCACAAATCCTTAAAGTAGCCTTACCCAGTAGTGTATCCACATGCTGTCTTGGACTGCAACTCCCACCAGCCCTGACCCTTGGCCATGCTGATTGGGGTTGATGGGAGTTGCAGTCCAAAACATCTAGAGGCACCATGCTGGAGAAGGCTGCCCAAATTCAATCAGCTGAATCAAGATTCTGCACAGCAGAGTTAACCCACCAACTTGACAATGCTAGCCCCATTTTCTGATCTGGAGATTAGCCTGTCGATCTTGAGGGTGAGGGAGCTAAATGTAAGTACACCTTGCCGAATGCTAAGAACTATATATTCAGAAGTAAAAGTCGGGATTGACTTGAAGGCAGTCCATTGCCATTTTTATGTGTATTGGATTTGAAATTGTTTTATATATGTATATATATTGTTGATTTTTTTATTGTTAAATTGCTCTGAGATATTTTTTAGGAAGCTATTCATAAATCAAATTAAATAAATAAATTCTGCACTTCCTGTATTTCCTTTCATATGCAATCTTTCAAAGTGATTCTCAGTACTAATGTGAAAAGCTCAGAGTTATGGTTTGAACTATAAAGCACTTAAGCATTCAGTATGCTCGGAAACAGAAGCACAAATTATGCATTTGCAAATAACATGATACACCCATATATTGCACTGTTTCCCCTCTTCCCTCGGGTTGCAGTGCATTCTTTTTACCTCTCCCAAACTAGTGATATGCCAGTTTAACCTTACGGAATTGTGGTTGAATGAAACAGTAAACTTCAGCTTAGTATTTAGTACTTCAGTATTATTAATGAATTTTAGGACTGGATTTTCCAAAGGTTCACTGGCTGACTGAACCAGTAAATTATGAGCTCCTTAGTGCTGTTGCTGAGCATTATTAATGAAAATGGAGGTTGGCTCTTTACAAGGTTAACTGGAAATGTTTTCTTGTAAAAAGTGCTTAAATGTGCAAGTGAATGCCTTCCCAGTTCCTTCTCCCTTCAAACAGATTGAATGGCAGAATGGGAAATCTGCAAATGATTGTGGGAGTTCTTTTCATGGGTACTGAAAGTTATTTCTCAAAATGTTCTCTGGAATAATTTGAATGTGAGTATCTAGGATTCAGAAATCTTAATACTATGGCTAGTACAGTCCTCTTCAGGTGCTCTGAATTAGGGTTGCCAGGCTCAGGGCCTGAGACTGATCCTGTATCTTTGCCACGCCAGGCCTCCGAGAGGTCTTCTGTATCTTTCAAAGTTGTGCAGGGGGAAGGGAGAATTCCACCTTGTGGTTTTTCCCATTACTGTGTTGCAAGAACACTTGCACTTGGCTGGCTTTCTCTTCTCCTAAAGATACAGGATCAGTCTCAGGCCCTGAACCTGGCAACCCTACTCTGAATCAGGGTAATCCCATGGGGTGGGGAAGGAATATAGGAGACTGCTTATACGAAGCCAGACTATTGGTCCATCTAGCTCAGTGTTGTTTGTATTGACTGACAGGGCTCTGGACAGGGGACACTGCCAGCCATACCTGGAGATGCCAGGGAATGAACCATGGACATTCTTCATACAAAGCAGGTGATTTATCACTGAGCTACAGCTCTTTTCCAGCATCCATGGAGATGAGTGCACCCCCTTTACCATTTTTGTCACCCTCCACAAGATGGAGGGCAATCTTTTGAAGCAGTGAGCCTATCTGAGTAGGCTCCCTGCATGTTTCAAACAGTGATTTAATGTGTAGAGTTTATATCAGTAAATGGGCTCTCCACTTCAGAAGATCATCCTCCAACTCATGAAGGGTGATGAAAATGGCAAGGGGGTGAAGCTAGTGTGCTCATCCCTGTGTGAACCCACCACATGATTCCTTTACTCTGGTTCTGAACCCCTGAAGAGTGCTTGCATATTATCAACATGGGCCAAAATGGCATACAGTTAACATAGATGCCACCATTTGCTCTATAGGAAAACTGAATCCAGAAGAGAATTGGTTGTGGGCAGTTGGTTCTGTCTTCAGAAAGTCACAACACAATATACTTTTGTTATGAAAAATGTGTTTCTTTCTTGGTAACAAAATGATTCATTTGTTGTGTATTGCAAGATTGATAATGTCCTTAAGTATTCATTTCCTTGTTTATAAGTGGAGTGGGTTTGGAAAACATGTGATATATGAGCATGTTGCTGTTGCTTGGTAACCATGGACAACATCTAAAATATGGTCCTATCAACTTTTGAAGTAGAGCTCTTTCACTGACTGCAGTGTTTATGTCTAGAGTAACAGTGGGCAAAATAATTAATGCCTTAGAATTTATCTTACTCTGCTGGGAAAATGGGCAAAATGGTATGCCTAGTATGCTCTCTTGCACCTCTAAGCATTCATTTGCTCCTTTACTCTTTTCCTTTCAAGATCAAGCCAATTAAAAAGTAAAAAGGACCACCTTGTATTTATTTTATTTTATTAATTTATGAATTGCCTTTCACATACATCTCAAGTCAATTTACAAGCATACCATAAAACAGCTACAATTAGTTTTAAGAACAGTACAAAAACTAAAGATAGGTTTAAACATGATACAAAATGAATGCCTCAGGCAGATACCTTTTCATGCAGCTGGATAAACTTGTCTAAGCAAAAATGTCTTCAGTAGTTTCCAGAAAATATAGATAGTAGGCACCTGTTGCTTCTCAACAGGAATGCTTAAGGTCCACAGAACAGGGGCAGCCACATTGCCAGCCCTGCTTTGACTTACTGCGCAGCAGGCTTCTGATATTTTAAGAACTTCAAGGAGAAACTCTCCTGCAGAAGGCAGTGATCTACAGGGTATATAAGGAATAAGGCAGTCTCTCAAATAACCTGAGCTGAGCTATGCAGGGCCTTATATGTCTGTACCAAAATCTTGAACTTCTCCCGGTAGCAGATTGGCTGCCTGGGTAGATCCTGCAGGGAGGTAGTGACTTGCCCAAGGTCAAATAAAAAGTTGTATGGTTGAGTGAAGATTTGAACCTGAGTCTTTCACAGTCCTTGTTTGATGTGCCAACACTGCACCACACTGGCTCTATTAATTGTAGTGAAATACATATACACACTGCTGGAGACTTATCAGCTATCCCAGGATAAAGATGAATCCGTAGGGGAGGTTTTCCTGTTTCCAGTTCTGAACCAGTTGTTCAGAGGACGTTATATGGCACAGCACAAGCCTGATATCACACCTTGGAATCATAGCCTGCACCTGTTATGCAGATAGGTAGGGGACCAAAACCAGCCAAAGAGATGCATGTGGATTGTAGGAGATCAAATGTTCTTAATAAGAAAGAAAGTCCCATGCCACTGTGACAGTAGGCTCTCTACAGTTTAGAGAGTCCCAGCATAATTCAGAATCTTCACAGTACCTTTTCCCCTGATCTCTCAAACCCATTCTGTTAAATGTGTTTGTGTATATCCTAATGTTCGTTCTCGAGCTCATTCTTTGTATAACACACTATATCAAAATGACTGAAGGAATACAAGTCAAATTAATGGCAAGTTGGTTATCATCATCATCATCATTTATTTCCCACCTGTCACCCAAAGGTTCCAGGGCAGGTTACAACAATTTTACAGTATGATATTAAAAACAATATAAAAACAACCTAAAATCCCAAAATAGGGTGGGTCCTAAAAATATATGTCTCAGGTGTCAAAGGCCAAGGTAAAGAGGCATGTCTTCAGCATTTGCCTAAAACTGTACAGCAAAGTTGCCAGACACACCTCAGTGGGGAGAGAGTTCCACAATTTAGGGGCCACCACAGAGAATGCTGCCTCCCACCAAAAGGCCCCCCTCTGCTGATCTCAACACCTGAGAAGGTTAGTAGAGAAGGAAGCGTTTTTTCAGAAATTTGGGACTTAAGTCATTTAGGGCTTTAAATACTAGCGTGAGCTCCTTAAATTGGGTCCAGAAACAAACTGGCAACCAATGCAGCTATTTTAAAACAGGGGTTATATGAGTTCTAAAAAGAACCTCCGCCAGTGATCTGGCTGCTGCATTTTGAACCAGTTGAAGTTTCCGAGTTGTCTTCAAGGGCAGCCTCACATACAGCACATTGCAATAATCCAATCTGGAAGTTACCAGAGGATGGAGCACTGTGGCAAACTCATCTCTGTCGAAAAGGGGCTGAAGCTGGCAAACCACCCAGATCTAGAAGAAGGCACTCCTTGCCACATAATCAATATGTTTTATTGATTATTGTAGAAGTAGTGCTATTTAGCCAAATGTACAATATTGATTTTCAATAATTTAAAGAAAGACTATGAAAGATAGAAATTCCAAGTATTTACACTGTTGCCAGACATAATATATTTCTCCTTATTTAGAATTGATTGGCTTCTTTCTTATTGTTTGTATTTTTTCTTGATATAGCGTGAAATCCAATGTTGTGTGAGCAGATTCTGCTTGTGCAGTTGTTGTTGTTGTTATGTGCCTCCAAGTCGACTGCAACTTATGGCGACCCTATGAATCAGCGACCTCCAAGAGCATCTGTCATGAACCACCCTGTTCAGATCTTGTAAGGTCAGGTCTGTGGCTTCCTTTATGGAATCAATCCATCTCTTGTTTGGCCTTCCTCTTTTTCTACTCCCTTCTGTTTTTCCTAAATTATTGTCTTTTCTAGTGAATCATGTCTTCTCATGATGTGTCCAAAGTATGATAATCTCAGTTTCATCATTTTAGCTTCTAGTGACAGTTCTGGTTTAATTTGTTCTAACACCCAAGTATTTGTCTTTTTCACAGTCCATGGTATGTGCAAAGCTCTCCTCCAACACCACATTTCAAACAAGTTGATTTTTCTCTTACCCACTTTTTTCACTGCCCAACTTTCACATCCATACATAGAGATCGGGAATACCATAGTCTGAATGATCCTGACTTTAGTGTTCAGTGATACATCTTTGCATTTGAGGACCTTTTCTAGTTCTCTCACAGCTGGCCTCCCCAGTTGTAGCCTTCTTCTGATTCCTTGACTATTGTCTCCATTTTGATTGATGACTGTGCTGAGGTATTGATAATCCTTGACAAGTTCAATGTCCTCATTGTCAACTGTAAAGTTACATAAATCTTCTGTTGTCATTACTTTAGTCTTTTTGACGTTCAGCTGTAGTCCTGCTTTTGTGCTTTCCTCTTTAACTTTCATCAGCATCCTTTTCAAATCATTTCTCCCTCCAATTTTCACACCTCCTTCATCTTGGTCCAATCCCGCTTTCCGTATGATATGTTCTGTGTAAAGATTAAATAAATAGGGTGATAAAATACACCCCTGTCTCATACCCTTTCCAACGGGGAACCAGTCAGTTTCTCCATATTCTGTCCTTACAGTAGCCTCTTGTCCAGAATATAGGTTGCACATCAGGACAATCAGATGCTGTGACACCCCCATTTCTTTTAAAGCATTCCATAGTTTTTCATGATCTACACAATCAAAGGCTTTGCTGTAATCTATAAAGCACTGGGTGATTTTCTTCTGAAATTCCTTGGTCCGTTCCATTATCCATCGTATGTTTGCAATGTGATCTCTGGTGCCTCTTCCCATTCTAAATCCAGCTTGGATGTCTGGCATTTCTCCATATATGGTAGGAGCCTTTGTTGTAGAATCTTGAGCATTACTTTACTTGCATGGGATATTAAGGCAATAGTTCAATAATTACTGCATTCCCTGGGATCCCCTTTCTTTGGAATTGGGATGTATATGGAACGCTTCCAGTCTGTGGGCCATATTTCTTGACAGATTTTTGTCAAAATTTGGACAGATTCAGTCTCAGTAGCTTGTAGCAACTCTATTGGTATGCCATCTATTCCTGGTGATTTGTTTCTTCCAAGTATTTTAAGAGCAGCTTTCTGTAATCTGTAATCCTGGCATCTCTTTTATAGAGTTCTTCAGTGTATTGCTTCCATCTTCCTTTTATTTCATCTCGTTCAGTCTGTGTGTTCCCCTGTTGATTATTCAACATCCCTACTCTTGGTTTAAATTTCCCTTTCATTTCTCTAATCTTTTGGAACAGGACTCTTGTTCTAGTTGTCCTCTTCTAGTTCTATACAGTAACTATTGTAATAGTTTTCTTTGTCCCTATGTACTAGTCGCTGTATTGTTGCATTTAGGGTTCTGACTGTGTTTCTATCTCCTTTTGCTTTTGCTTTCCTTCTCTCTTTAACCATTTTAAGAGTTTCTTCAGTCATCCATTGAGGTCTTTCTCTCTTTTTAACTAGAAATATTGTCATTTTGCATTCTTCCCTGATAATGTCTCTGACTTCATTCCATAGTTCTTCTGGTTCTCTGTCAACTAAGTTTAAAGCCTCAAACCTGTTCCTTATTTGACTGCTTTTTCTTCCCCCTCCCTGCAGCCCCTCTCAAATCTGCTACAGAATGTCCCCCAACCCTCCAGAGCAGATTTGGGGGCAGTGGGGCGAGGAGAAGGAGAAGAAATCCTGTTGCTCGGGTGGAAGCCTGTTCTACTGATATATGGGCACAATTAGATATTGCCTAATATAGAAAGCAATGGTGCTGACTTTATTTCTGCATATATTTTATGTTAAAAATTTTTTAAAGTATTTTAAAACAACTGCAAATTCTTTCAGAGATGTAAAACATTGCAAGTAGGAACACAAGAAGGGCCCTGCTGGGTCAGACAAAACACCTATCAAATCCAGCATTCTGTTTTCACAGTGGCTAACCAGATAATTCGTGTGCACACTCCATAAGCAAAACATGAGTGCAATAGCACTCTCCTGCTCATAGTTTCCAGCAACTGGTATTCAGGAGCATACTGTCTCCAACAGTGGCCATGCAACATAGCCATCTTGTCTAATAGCCATTGATAGCCTTATCCACCATACTTTTTTCCTTCTAAACTATCTGAAGCATTCTGATTAGCTGTCATAGTTAGGTTTTCTGATTTCAAAATCCAAGACACATACTTCTTTCACCATGTGACAACGTTAGATTTGGCAAAGCTCTAATTAATGCAGCATGAGCTAAAAGAAACACTTTGTAAGTTACAAGTGATTTGTAACTTCCAAGAAGAAGTGGATTTTCTGGTCAATGCTCCAGTGATTCATCTTGTTTAAAATGGGGTGGTGGCATTCACCTGACCTCCAGTCCATCCCATCGCTGCTGCTTACCAGGAGGTAGAGGGGGAGGGGGGAGGTAAGCGCTGTGCAAATGCATCAGCAGGAGCACTGGTTGGGTCCACAGGTGCATTTGCACTTTGTCTACCTCACTGCTGTCTCGCCCCTCTCCCTCTCCCTCCCGGTAAGAGCAGCAATGCAACCAACCAGTGATCAGGTGAGTGCTGCCCCAGTACTGCCACACCCCACTCCTAATTCTAGGCAATATCACAGCTTGCTTTTAAAAGTTTTCATGTGGTGTATAGTGATGAGTGAACATTTCTCTCTCCCCCTCCACCAGGCCTGGAAGAGCAGGGCCCAGTCTCTCTCCAGCTACAAAAGCAGCAACTGCTGAAAGGGCCAGAGACCACCTACTTGTGTGAACCTTCTGCTCAGGTTGTCTATAGGCTATTGGGGTTGGATGTTTTTTAGGAGTTATTTTTGGGGTGAAGATTTAATTGTGGAGATGAAGTTTTGATGTTGCTGGGGCTACGGCTTTGTATTTTTGTTGTTAAGACATTATTGTGAAGTCTGTGGGGGTTGCTTAATTGTATATTTATTGAGATGTTTTCATTAGTTTATTGTTTATGACTATTGTGTGACTATATTGTTTTTGTAACCGCTAAAATTATGTAATTTTTTTAATGTTGTGAGCTGCCTTGAGTGTAGCTGCTATGGAAAGGCAGCATACAAATAGATGATGATGATGGTAGAGCATTTGCTTTGCATGCAGAATGTCCCACGTTCAACCCTCCACATTTTCTGGCAGCACTGGGAATGTCCCCGGACTGAAACACTGGAGAGCTGCTGCCAGTCAGTGTAGACAATACTGACTGGATAATGGTCTGCCTCAGTATAAGGCAGTTTCCTAAGTTGTGGAGAGCATTCTCTGTGGTAGCCCCTAAGGTGTGGAACTTCCTCCCCACAGAGGTGCATCTGGCAACTTCACTGTACAGTGTTTGGCTAATGCTGAAGATGCACCTCTTTACACGTATATTGTTGGGACCCATCCTATTTTTTTGTGATGGTGTGTTTTAAACGTTTTAATGATATGTTTTGAAACTGTTGTAACTTGCCCTGGGGCCTCTGGATGAAGGGATGGTAGCAGCAGCAGCAGCCACAGTAGTAGTAGTAGTATCCTAAATAAGTTGGAATAAACTGAGCTATTTTTCCCCCACCTCACAAATGGTGTATTTCAAGCCAATCTGAGTTGTCAAATGGGGCAAGGGGTAATTGGGGCTCATCCCTCCCTCAATCCCCCATGAGTCCTCAGATCTCTCTATCCTCACCTTGTTTATTTATTTAAAATATTATCTTGGCTTTCCTTGGAAAAGCTCAAGATGGCTCATGGCACCACCCACTTATTAGCCTCCATTCCCCCCTCCCACCAAAGCCTACACACCCCTACCCCATGACTACTGCTGATATGACTCCAGGCACTGATTTACTGGCATTGATTACCCAAGGTTGTAAATTTCATGGGGAGTCTCCATGACTAGAGTAGGCTTCCTCTGCAGAAGTTATGGAGCAGCATAATTTGTGGGGCAGGGCCACACAGCCTTGCCCTCTACACATGAAGAGGATTCTTCTCCTTGGTGATCCCCAGATACCCACCTCAGCAGGCTGCAAGTGTAGCTGAGATCATTATTAGTAATTTAATTTTATTTATTTATAAAAATATTTTCTGTATCATTAAAAACATCAAAGCTGTTTACAACATGTAAAAAACCACCACCATAGAATAAAGAACATTAACAATGCAATAAAAAAGCAAAGGTCAGCTGTTGTGCCAAAAACATCTTCTTAATTGCTTGCATAAAGCCTTGTGGAACAGAAAGGTTTTCAGCAGGCACTTAAAAGTTAAAACAGAAGGCACCTGCTGAATTTCTGTTGGCAGAGTCAAAGTATAGAGACGAGGCATTGTTAATAATCTCTTTAGGTAGATTCACACAACCACAATGCAACTAAAATGATTTGTTGTTGTTGTTTGTTTGTTGTTGTTGTTGTTATTTAAATATGTGTCCTGTCCTTTCTCCCAAAGGGAGCCCAGGGCAGCAAACAAGATAAAGCACTAAAAACATCTTAAAAATAAAACTTCTTAAAAACATCTTTAAATACATCTTAAAAACCAATTTCCATATAGATGCAGACTGGGATAAAGTCTCTACTTAAAAGGCTTGTTGAAAGAGGAAGGTCTCCAGTAGACATAGAAAAGACCAGAGATGGTGCCTGTCTAATATTTGCGGGGAGGGAATTCCACAGGGTAGGTGCCACAACACTAAGGGTCTGCCTCCTATGTTGTGCTGAACGGACCTCCTGATAAGATGGTATCTGCCGGATGGTATCTGCAGAGTGCAGGGATCGACTGGGTATATAAGGGGGATCTTTCACGTATCTATCCCGGTATCTGAGATTTCCATCAAAACTAAGTGTCAGCCTTTGTAGTCAGTGGCAATCAGTATGAGATAGACTAAATCTGTCACAAGTTTATCACAGCACGGATAGGTTGTCTGAACTCATCCCAGACCCCAGAAAACACAGTTACAAGAAACTCCTGTGCTAGTAAACTGTGTGACTGATACTTTTCCTAGCAACAAACGAGCTTGATACCTCCCTCTTCTTTATGCCTGCAATATGTTTGTAAACATTTTCCTTAACTTAGTTGAGCGCATGTTTGTTCTGCCTCATTTATTCGCAGATAACTTACTGTGTCTTGGATCTTTAGCTTTTTGTTTCTAATGATTCCTTTGAAATATTATTTTAATGAACCTATGAAACACATCATTGTATTCTTTATTTTGTGGCTGGACTGTTAATGATACTCATCCATTAAGTAAATGGTTTTGTAAGCAACATAAATGTAATAAATAAAGTTAGTCAGTTCTTTTATACTACTTTTCTGCTGATGGGCATACCACATGCTGAGGAGGTAATGTTTCATGACCAAAATAGCTGCCTTTGTAGGCGAACTGGGAATCTTTGTATTTAGACTGTCAGAGAGCTCCAGAGAGCAATGCGTGCTATCATTTGTGTTAGCTTAAAAAGCCCTTTCATCTGGCTATAATAGACATAACAATATACATCCAAATCTGGTTTTATCATCTTAAGATCTTGTGACTGATATTGATGTCAGTTTGACTAGCATTTGACTGTGACTGAAATATAGAATTCATGAATTAATGCTGAGGCCCACAGGCATCATATACATCTGATGAGGTTGGCAACTGTTACATGTGTACATTTGAATCCCCACATGCGTGTATACTCACTGGAAACTAAATGAGAGTGTAACAGAACCTTTTGCTGGAATTAAACCGGCATGGCAGTCTTATGTGTGTATAACCTTACCCTTAACCCCAATAAAGCACACAAAGAGTAAAATAAAGATTGGTTAATTAGAAGAAGAAAAAGGAAAAAAATATTGCATTTTACAATCACAGTCAATTCAAGCAGTTTAACTTTATCCCAGTCAGTAATTCTCTAACGCTCTAGATAGAATAAGACAAAGAACCTAAACCTACGCACATTCAGAGTTGAGTCAAATCACAAGGCAAGAAAAAGAAGAGAAAGGAGCTCAAGAGTTTATTTATTTATTACATTTATATACCGCCCCATATCCGAAGCTCTCTGGGTGGTGAGGGTGAATATACCTTTCCTTAAGATTGCAGTGAGAGGCTAAGGTCAGAAGGGAACTTCCGTGTCTAGCCTGTGAGCCAAAGCTCTGCCCTAATTGTAACCTTCACTAGACCTGAAAGATCTCATCTTTCCTTAGTTCTGGTGGTTCCGTGCAGCCTCAATGTTGTTCCTAATGTGTGTTGTGTAGAGTAAGTGAGCAGTTGAGCCCCCGAGAGAGAGGTGCTCCCGACTGTCAAAATTGCTAGGTTTAATAATAATAATAATAATAATTTAATTTTTAGGCCGCCTATCTGGCCGAAGCCACTCTAGGCGGTGATACATTTAAATACATTTTGGTCTCCATCGGGCTGCATGTAAATCAGGAGGGGGAATGTGGACATGATATGTGAAAGACAATGGAAAGCTTTGGAATTACCGATAGGGGTTCTGCTTTTACCAGATGTGTTTCCTGGTAAGACTTCTGTCTCCTGAGAAATGTTGATATAAATTCCTGGCTTTGGGTGATTGATCTCTTATCCCCTAAAGGTCAAAGTATATCACAGCCTTTATACAGGTTGTGCCTGTCTAATATTTGAGGGGATACTCCCTTTGTTTGTTAGTAATGTCTGTTTTCTACTGATACATAAACTCATGAATTTTGGGTTCTTTCCATGAGAGTCAGGAAGTCTGTGCTCCTTGGCTTCTGGCATTTACAGATAATTCATGATTCCACAGAAGGGCTGTTTCTCAGAATTATCTGCATCTCACAGGCTTTCAAACTTTGGTTCACTGAGATGAATCAAAGAATTAAAAATCCCCAGTAATATATATATTACCTTGGTAACAGCATTTGCATGTTAGCAGCTGATGAAGGCGGAAGCTGAAATGTTTTGTTAATACAATAAAAACCTCTGTTTGGTTAATCACAACCATCATGAGTGTATCATCCTATTGTCTGTTATGGCAGGTGTGGGGAACCATTGGCCTTCATCTGGACTACAGGTTCCTGAACTACATGCTGAACTACAATTTCCATCATCGTGGTGGATGGTGTTATCCATTCCAGGGACAGGTGATCTTGTTGTCTGGCAGTGTCTAGTATCCCTTCCTCTGTTGCACTGAAGAAGCCTGTGCTTTCCCCTTTTTTATTGCCCCAAGATGACTGGTCTTCCTTCCCAGTCAAAACTCCCGTCTAACTTACCAATGAAATTCAAGAAAGAGAATGGTCCCTGGAAACAGAATTGGTCTCTTCCCTCTGCTCCCACTTCCTAGTGCTACCAGGCCAAGTTCAACATTCTGGTTTTGGTATACAAAGCCCTATGCAGCTTGGGACCAGGATAGCTGAAAGATCATCTTATCCCTTATATACCCAGTCAATCACTGCACTCTGCAGGTGAGGGCCTCCTGTAGATACCATCTTATCAGGAGCTCCATTCTGCACAACGTAGGAGTGGACCTTTAGTGTAGTTGGCACCTACCCTTTGGAATTCCCTCCCCTTAATATTAGACAGGTTATCTTTTCCATCTCCATTATGTTTTAAAGTTGCTTTTTAAAGATGTTTTGCTTTTACATGGTTTAGATTTTTATTTTTTTATTTTTTTTAGGATGTTTTAAAGTGCTTCTGGTGTTTTGTTTTGTTTTTGCTACTCTGGGCTCCTGCTGGGAGGAAAGGTGGGATATGTTTAATTAATAAATAATAACATAAATAATAATACAAATCTCTTGTCTCTGCTTTCTCTTATGACGCCTTAAGATTGTTGCAATTGTATTGGCCACCTTAGGTGGTTCCTTCTCTAGTTTCAACTTCTGTAATTCCATGTTTGAGACATCTTGCATATACGCTCAAAGCAGCAGCCTGCCCATCCATTAATGATCCACTCTCAAACAGCATACAAAGGAAACTCACTACAGAACCAAAAGCTTCCTAATTTGAAAGTATGATACAAAATATATCCCTAATTAACAAAGCCTTGCATTTTTCCATTTACATTTTGCCTGCAATCATATTACTATACTCCTAATATAAAGATAATGTGACCCAAATATCTTTGATGTTGATATGCCATGTTTAATAGCACAACATCCCACCCTCCCTCTGGTTAATTAAATTCGATTTGATATTTCTAAGCTTCAGTGACTTTGGATAGTGAGGATAATCAGAGGCCAGTGGTAGAAACTTCGATGATGAGAATGGTATTGTATTCACAATGTCCTTATTTAGGCAGCATTTGAATGGAGGGAGGTTTTATTTGATCTATTATACAGCCACGAGAGTGGCTGTATACTATAGTCAGCATGGAGTTTTTGCATTCCACAATGATAAATCACAAAACTTATACTCCTGAACTCAGAAACACTTGCTTAACAACCCTCTAAATTTTTATGGTGATACATAAAACAGTCAGAGAGAATAGAAAGTTCAAAGTGTAAAAAGAGAGAGAGAGAAACCAGACCCCTTTTGGACATTTTTCTGTCAGAGTTCTCATAATTTGTTGAAATTAATTAAAAATCAGCCATGTCCAGAGAGCACCTGTAATCCTATTACTGACTTTGTTCCATTCTCTGACCTTCATCTTCTGCAATTTAAAATTTAAAAAAATGCCTGGCTGATTTTTAATTAATTTAAGAAATTGAGCATTGAACTCAATGATAAGGCTGGGCATGCTCAGTAAGAATCAACTGTCAGTGTTCTAAAAGCTAGGCTAATCAGGGGGCCACACCCACACCAGACCTTTATTTCACTTTAGACGGTCATGGCTTCCCCCAAAGAATGCTGGGAAGTGTAGTTTGTGAAGGGTGCTAAGAGGAGACTCTTATTCCCCTGACAGAACCCCAAAAGCCAGAGTGGTTTAACAGTCAGCCGCTCTGATTAAAGCTCTGTGAGAGGAACAGGGCCTCTCCTAGCAAGTCTCAGCACCCTTCATTAACTACACTTCCCAGGATTCTTTGGGAGAACCCATGACTGCCTAAACTGAAATAAAGGTCTGGTGTGGATGTGGCAATGGACAGCATTGGTTTAAATTTGGGTGGGAGACTACATGTGCCTGCTGTAGAATAAAAAGGTGGGGAAATCCTGAAAAAGAATGATATTGTTAAAGAACATAAGAACATAAGAAGAGCCTGCTGGATCAGGCCAGTGGCCCATCTAGTCCAGCATCCTGTTCTCACAGTGGCCAACCAGGTGCCTGGGGGAAGCCCGCAAGCAGGACCCGAGTGCAAGAACACTCTCCCCTCCTGAGGCTTCCGGCAACTGGTTTTCAGAAGCATGCTGCCTCTGACTAGGGTGGCAGAGCACAGCCATCATGGCTAGTAGCCATTGATAGCCCTGTCCTCCATGAATTTGTCTAATCTTCTTTTAAAGCCATCCAAGCTGGTGGCCATTACTGCATCTTGTGGGAGCAAATTCCATAGTTTAACTATGCGCTGAGTAAAGAAGTACTTCCTTTTGTCTGTCCTGAATCTTCCAACATTCAGCTTCTTTGAATGTCCACGAGTTCTAGTATTATGAGAGAGGGAGAAGAACTTTTCTCTATCCACTTTCTCAATGCCATGCATAATTTTATACACTTCTATCATGTCTCCTCTGACCCGCCTTTTCTCTAAACTAAAAAGCCCCAAATGCTGCAACCTTTCCTCGTAAGGGAGTCGCTCCATCCCCTTGATCATTCTGGTTGCCCTCTTCTGGTCTTTTTGGAGCTCTTCGCAATCCCTTTTTGTTTTAACAACCCTGAACAATTTAGTGTCGTCAGCAAACTTGGCCACTTCACTGCTCACTCCTAATTCTAGGTCATGAATGAACAAGTTGAAAAGTACAGGTCCCAATACCGATCCTTGAGGGACTCCACTTTCTACAGCCCTCCATTGGGAGAACTGTCCGTTTATTCCTACTCTCTGCTTTCTGCTTCTTAACCAATTCCTTATCCACAAGAGGACCTCTCCTCTTATTCCATGACTGCTAAGCTTCCTCAGAAGCCTTTGGTGAGGTACCTTGTCAAACGCTTTTTGAAAGTCTAAGTACACTATGTCCACTGGATCACCTCTATCTATATGCTTGTTGACACTCTCAAAGAATTCTAATAGGTTACTGAGACAGGACTTTCCCTTGCAGAAGCCATGCTGGCTCTGCTTCAGCAAGGCTTGTTCTTCTATGTGCTTGGTTAATCTAGCTTTAATAATACTTTCTACCAGTTTTCCAGGGACAGAAGTTAAGCTAACTGGCCTGTAATTTCCAGGATCCCCTCTGGATCCCTTTTTGAAGATTGGTGTTACATTTGCCACTTTCCAGTCCTCAGGCACGGAGGAGGACCCGAGGGACAAGTTACATATTTTAGTTAGCAGATCAGCAATTTCACCTTTGAGTTCTTTGAGAACTCTCGGGTGGATGCCATCCGAGCCCGGTGATTTGTCAGTTTTTATATTGTCCATTAAGCTTAGAACTTCCTCTCTCGTTACCACTATTTGTCTCAGTTCCTCAGAATCCCTTCCTGCAAATGTTAGTTCAGGTTCAGGGATCTGCCCTATATCTTCCACTGTGAAGACAGATGCAAAGAATTCATTTAGCTTCTCTGCAATCTCCTTATCGTTCTTTAGGACACCTTTGACTCCCTTATCATCCAAGGGTCCAATTGTCTCCCTAGATGGTCTCCTGCTTTGAATGTATTTATAGAATTTTTTGTTGTTGGTTTTTATGTTCTTAGCAATGTGCTCCTCAAATTCTTTTTTAGCATCCCTTATTGTCTTCTTGCATTTCTTTTGCCAGAGTTTGTGTTCTTTTTTATTTTCTTCATTCGGACAAGACTTCCATTTTCTGAAGGAAGACTTTTTGCTTCTAAGAGCTTCCTTGACTTTGCTTGTTAACCATGCTGGCATCTTCTTGGCCCTGGCGGTACCTTTTCTGATCTGCGGTATGCACTCCAGTTGAGCTTCTAATATAGTGTTTTTAAACAACTTCCAAGCGTTTTCGAGTGATGTGACCCTCTGGACTTTGTTTTTCAGCTTTCTTTTTACCAATCCCCTCACTTTTGTGAACTTTCCTCTTTTGAAGTCAAATGTGACCGTGTTGGATTTTCTTGGCAATTGGCCAGTTACATGTATGTTTAATTTAATAGCACTGTGGTCACTGCTCCCAATCGGTTCAACAACACTTACATCTCGCACCAGGTCCCGGTCCCCACTGAGGATTAAGTCCAGGGTTGCCGTCCCTCTGGTCGGTTCCATGACCAACTGATCTAGGGAATAGTCATTTAGAATATCTAGAAACTTTGCTTCTTTGTCATGACTGGAACACATATGCAGCCAGTCTATGTCCGGGTAGTTGAAGTCACCCATTACTACCACATTTCCTAGTTTGGATGCTTCCTCAATTTCATATCTCATCTCAAGGTCTCCCTGAGCATTTTGATCAGGGGGACGATAGATCGTTCCCAGTATTAAGTCCCTCCTGGGGCATGGTATCACCACCCACAATGATTCTGTGGAGGAGTCTGCCTCTTTTGGGGTTTCGAGCTTGCTGGATTCAATGCCTTCTTTCACATATAGAGCGACTCCGCCACCAATACGTCCTTCCCTGTCCTTCCGATATAGTTTATATCCTGGGATAACCGTATCCCACTGGTTTTCTCCATTCCACCAGGTCTCGGTTATGCTCACTATATCAATGCTCTTCTCTAAGACCAAGCACTCCAGTTCTCCCATCTTGGTTCGGAGGCTCCTAGCATTAGCGTACAGGCACTTGTAAGCAGTGTCTCTCTTCAAGTGTCTTTGGCACTTGTGGTTAGGCCTGTGGTAATTTTGCTCTTCTGAATTTATATCCTGTGCCCCTGCTCTCACAATGCCTACTTCTAGGCCTATCCCTTTTAAAATTTCATCATTTCTTTGGTTTTTATCCCAGGGGGGAGGTTTATTCCGAACCAGACCTTTCTCAGCTCCTGTCGGGTTTCCCCCCTCAGTCAGTTTAAAAGCTGCTCTGCTACCTTTTTAATTTTAAGTGCCAGCAGTCTGGTTCCATTCTGGTTCAAGTGGAGCCCGTCCCTTTTGTACAGGCCCGGCTTGTCCCAAAATGTTCCCCAGTGCCTAACAAATCCGAACCCTTCAAAATGTTCAAAATGTTTTCCTTCTGGAAAGGAAAGGGGCTTCCCCACTGTCCAGTGCCCACCCATCCAATCTCCTCCCCTCCCCCTCCCCTTCTGGCCCCTCCCCCAGGCCAGGTTCACCTATCCTAAGCATGATTGCACAGGAGTAAATCCCACTGACCTCAAAAAGCATGCAAATGATCAAACTTGCCCTCCCCTCCTCCTCCCTCCTATCCCCTCCCTCTTGCCCATTCCCTCCCCCTTCCTTCCCCTTCCCTTCCCAGGATTCCCCCATCCCCTTCCAATCCCCACCTTCCCCCTCCCCCTCACCATATGCTGAGAGGGACATGTTACCAAATTCTTCCATGCTACACAGTAAATGGATTGGACTGTGAAAGACCAACCCAAATTGGGTTTGCATTTTTACACATTTGTAGGGCACTACAATAGAGAGGTGGTCAGGTCTCCTGTTCCCCTGGTGCATTCACTATAGCTGCCCAATTTCCCTGCTTTTTAAAGTTTGATATGTTTAATACCTATAGCTGTTGGCTATAGGTATGTTCTTAAATCGCAAGGTTTTTTGCATATTAGTGAATAAGATTATTGTTTCTGCATGAATGAGGGTCTGACAACATATCTGCAAATAAGGTATTTCTTTCAACGTTTTAGAACTATGCGTGTTCTCCCCCCTCAATGTTATTTAAGCTTTACCTAATAACTGGAGGAATCTGCATCTATAGTTAACAGTGAGGCACAAATATAATGGTATACCCATAGAAACAGTATGACATTTATGTTTGTATTACTTAGAATGAAGTGAGGATATCTTCAAGTACTTGAAAGGCTGTCATGCAGGATCTCTTCTCGATCATCCCAGCCAGATTTCAACTGATCAGGCGAAACTTCCTAACTGTTAGAGCAGTATGACAATGGAACCAATGACCCAGGGAGGTGGTGGGCTCTCCAACACTGGAGGCCTTCAAGAGGCAGCTGGACAGCCACCTGTTGGGTGTACGTTAATTTGGATTCTTGCATTGAGCAGGGGATAGGCCCCTTCCAGCTTGACTATTCTATGATTCTCTTTTCTAAATAAAAAAGTGAGCCTGACTGAGCAAAAACAATTTTTTTTGTAGCTTTGGCTGGTGGTTGGCAAGAGTTCATTTCCCATCCTTTTGAGAAGCTGAAAAAACTTAATGTATCATTCTTTCTTTTCATTTTTTTTACCTCCATTTTTACAAAGTTATACTAATTTTGAATCAGGCAAGGATTAGCAGAGACTTTGCTGACCCATTAGGCTAGAATGGATCTCCCCTAAGTCTACCCTGACTTTACAGTTTACAGTATCAACTGCAGTTGCCTGGAGAAAAGTCATCTGAAGAAAGAAAAACAGTGGGGCAGACAAGGAGCAGGGGTTCCTTTTCCCCCTTGCCACTTCCATGCACTTTAGGAAAATTCACAGAAATTACCCCCTTTTCTCAATGCCCTGCCATCATGAAATACACAAAAAGATTTGTGATCTGCTTTGATTGAATGCCTTTTTGTTCTCTCTCTCTCTGTGTCTCTTTTAAGAAAGCTGTTTATTCTGTGTTTGCTTTACTTTTAATGTCACTCTGACTTAGCAAAGAAAGATTGAATAGACTGTTGTAATAAGAAGCAAAGCTGTCTACCTATCATAAAGATTTCACAGTTTCTTAGAAATATCAATTAGCTGTACCTGACTACCTCTGTACCCCTGGGTGAAGTGGATTCTGTCAAATTACAGCCATCTCTGCCTTGTGAAAAGAGACTCATAGATACCAGGGACGATGTTTGAGCTGCAAAGAACAAAAAGGCAAGATTTCTACTGATCCTATGGTTTAGGATCAACTGCAATATTGGGGGAGCCTCCATCATAGATTTGGGGGTGAGGGCTGCAGGAGGAAGAAAGGAGGGGAAGTCATGTTCCATGAGCAGAAGTCTGCTCACACGATAATTTCACCCTTAGAAACTATCTTCAGGTGACACGTACAACAGCACGGGTCGTCCCAGGTGATTAGTGCTGTGCCAACATTCCTCCCTCATCTGGCTCCAAAAGGGGTCCAGGCAGGAGTGCCTTTGTGGTGGGGTCTGGATGCAAGAAGCTACTTCTAGTGCTGAGCGTACATCTCTGCCTCCTTCGTCTTCCTCTTCCAATGATGTGGTACCCACCCTTCCCTCCTGGTATACGGTATGGGCCTAGCGGGTTGCCATAGTTAGGGCTGAGTAGGATTTTTTTTTTGTCCTCTTCTTTGATTTTTGCCTACTCCATACAGTCCTTTTGGGAAGGAGCAGTTAGTGACGGGAAAGGAATACTTAGGCTGACTGGTTTGAGTCATTTGGCAGGCGTGTGCTGGAAAAGGAAGAGGTGGACACAAATTAAGACCAGCTTGGCTCCCTGCAGGATAGGCTCACCCAGTCACGACAGGCTTAGGAGCCTGAGAAATGATTTGCATATTTCCTGCATGTGGTCTCATTTCCCCTATGCCATTCATTTTGCTTAAGTTATATTTAATAATGTGTCCCTAGTTTAATCCCATACCTTGTGTCTTGCTGCTTTATTTCCAGTTTCCTAGCACAAAAATCTGTCCTCCAGTTTCTCAGAAATTTTCTTCCCCTGTGAAGGCACTCTAGAATTACTGCAGAATGTTGATGGATGTAGGATTTTGTTCTTACATTATCTTAGTAAGATGGTTGAGCATAGTGTAGGTCATTTTCTTTCCAGTAAACATTTCTCCAGCATTCTGCAACCTCCCTGGCTGCCAGAGCTTTCTGATCCAAAAAAGCCACATGGGTGGAGTTATGATGTCTTCCCCTGGGCATCTGTAATCAAGGCACAGGCATCCAGGAAGGCTACAGGGTTCAGACCACTGGTGAGATGATTTATAGAATGAAAGAAAGGATGCTCATAAGGACTCCTTGATCATCTCAAAAGTAAGATAAGCACACCAACAAATTTGTACCCCTCCCACTAAATTATGACTGCACATTTATCTCCCATTCATAATTTTTGAATGCAATTTCTTTTCTCATTAATTGATGGGGAATGGTCAGGAGGAGGGCATACAGATTTTTTTGTTTTGGCATAGAACTAATTCAAGGGAGAGACAAAGAATCCCATAAAATAGGACCAGAGTGTTACAGCACTCTCCCCAAGTGTGATTCCAAGAACCTGGTAGTTAGTGTTGGTCACGCAACAGTTAGGGGCGTTCTGCCTCTTGCAGTGGAGGCAGAACATAGCCATCATGCCTGGTAGCCATTGACAGTATTATCCTCCCTCACTGGGGGGCCCCTTCTCTTCATCACTGTTAGCACAGTCCATTCACATCCCTTCTCTCTCTGATCTCTGCCTTCAAGGAGAGTGGAAGAGAAGTGGATGATGATGCTCCATCCTTTTATCCTTCTCACTGCTCACATGTTTGGAGTGTGTATGTGTTTGGTATTTTAAAAATATGTGTGAAATAGGCAGAGCTTGGAAAAGTTACTTTTTTGAACTACAACTCCCATCAGCCCAACCCAGTGCCCATGCTGGCTGGGGCTGATGGGAGTTGTGGTTCAAAAAAGTAACTTTTCCAAGCTCTGGAAATAGGAATAGTTTCGTGGTCCTATGTCATAGCAGAGATATAAACACGAGCAGCGGGATGAGAATCAACCAGTCCACCCTTTCCCTCAGACAAAAATAATTACAGACACAATATTCTTAAGTAAAAGATAGAGAATGTTTACTCACAACCTTTCATATGTTCAGGAAACATAGGCTTTAACTTAGGTGAAAGAAAAGTAGAAGTCTCAGTCCATGGTAATGGTCACCTTGAAGAGGAGTATGTGCTGTCCTCTAGCTTAATGGAGAATATACAAAAGCTACCAGACAAAGGAGGAGGAAGAGAAAGCCAGGTAACCCAACCCTTTAGGAAGTTACATCACTGATAAACAGGTACATGGGATATTTCCCAAATATCCCACTAGGAGGCTCTGGGGACCAGCAGTGGGTTTCCTGCAGATATGTAGATGCCCCTATGAGGCAGGTGGCCCCATGATGCTGGTCCCTGATGCCAGACCAGGGTACAACAATCTGAGTGGTGACTTTTATAGGTAGTCCAGATCTGTAGATACTAGGTCAAGAGGAACTAGGGATGGGCAAGAATTCAGATGAATTAGGATTTAGCACCAGATTTTTCAATGGTTTCCATATTCTCCATCTTTGTGGAGTGATCCTGTTTGCTCCAAAGTTCAGTGGCTTTCCCCCGACACCATTCCCTCTGCCCTTCTTCCTCCCTTTCCTCTTCCACTCACCATATGCTCAGAGACACGTTACCAAATTCTTCCAAGCTACACAGGAAATGGATTGGACTGTGAAAGACCAACCCAAATTGTGTTTGCATTTTTACACATTTGTAGGGCGGTACAATATCTCAGAGAGGAGGTCGGGTCTCCTGTTCCCCTGGTGCATTCACTCTAGCTGCCTAATTTCCCTGCTTTTTAAAGTTTGATAGAAATATCTGTTGGCTATAGGCACCTTCTTAAACTGCATGGTTTTTTTGGCTATTAGTGAATATCAATATTTTTGGAGCGGGGAAAAATCAGATCGGTAAAAGCAGTAGATGGAGGAGAAAGAACAAACTCGAATTAATACTGCCTGTTAGGTTAATGAGAATGCTTTCAGGTCCCATCCCTAAGAGGAACTGAGAACAACATGTCCTACTTCTCAAGTAAGGAACGAGAGCTCTTCAAGGGGCTTATCACATCTTCCATGGCACTGATAACATAATACAAAATTGTTTGTATTTTTGGACTTGGGGTTGGACTTGATGGCCTTATAGACCCCTTCCAACTCTACTATTCTATGATTCTATGGTATTGGGGAGTCTCTAGTGATTGTATGGACATCAGACAAGGCATTCTAGATATCTTTTATTTTAAGGCAGAGGTCGCCAATGTAGTACTCATTGGCATAAGCGTGCACTTGAAGTCTTACCCTGGTGCCATGAAGCCTGTGAACTCCCCCCCCCATCACATGGTGAGGGTAGATTGCTTTTTTCTCTCTTGAAAAGTACATAGAGTAGAAGGAGAAAGTTGGAAGAGTAACATGCTTTCCTACTTCCTCTTTCAGCACAGTGGGTTTTTTTAAGCCTCAAATTCTACTTGTTCTGGCTTTTACTCAAATCCCTTGGAAAAGCAAATGTTGTGTGCAAACACTTTCTCACTTTCTCACTTTCTTTTTGTGTCGTGTCTCTCTCTCTCTCTCTCTCTCTCTCTGTGTATGTGTGGGTCTATTCCAGGAAAGGAAGGAGAGAAGTAACCAGTAACTCATGACACTTGCTCCAAAATCCATATGTGAAAGTTAGTGGCCCCTACTATAAAAAAATTCAGAATGCCAGGAGAAGGAAGTAATGGATTTTGCCACAGTGCTTTGGTGGCTTCCATATATTCCAGTAAGGAATGGAAGAATCCTATTGTTTCGTTATCATAAGCTAGAGTTCTGAACCTGTAGCTGTTAGTTTACAAGAAATTATGACAATAAAAGGTAGAACAGTACAGAGGTGTTGATGGTTTGTTAAAACTTCCCAGACATGAATCAAAGACAGTAAACACACTTCACTGAAGACCCTCTCTAAATGATGATTAATTACTCTTTTAAAGGATTATTCTAGAGATACGCTAAATTACTCAACAGCAATTTAAAGTTGGCAGACAGCAGACATTTTCCCGTCTGCTGTGTTCCTGCTGGCCAGCTTTGCTGGCCTCCTTTGTAGTTATCTAGTTTGAAAGTGGAATAGCGGTTGTTGTCCTGTAAATCTGAGCTGTCACATCAGATAATATCACACTTTTATGTTGTGCAATAATATGGAGTGATGTAGTATGTCATTTAAAAAATGGCATGCTAAAAGCATGCATGTTGCGTTTCCAATTATCCCCAAACAGTTGGAAGTATGGGAAGTGTTTCCCCCCCCCGCTCCTTCATATAAATCTTTGCTGGGCCTGGATTCATTTGCTATCTAAGAACACTTGAAAAGCAGGAATTGCATGGCCCTTCAATGTTGCAAATCATGTCTATTGTTTTACTGCTCCATTGGGGGAGGGGTGGTTTAGTGCAGCTGGCACCATCAGTGTTAAAATTGTGAGAAAGGTCCATACAGACCACCTGAAAGTTTGACTTTTGTTGGAAAGAGATTATGGGGGGGGATTGAAATTATGCAAATATATTGCAGGTGCTGCCTCTATGATGAAGTATGCATGACAGAAATATTCTTGAGCAGAGGATGTTTAGAAGGAGGAGGTGGTAGTGAATCAGCCCTGTAAAACATGATCTATTGTACGACCAATCTGTTCAGATTGCAGCCAAGAAACACACAGAACAGTTTTGATTTTGATTCCATCAATGCCTTATGACAGGGGAGTTCACTGTGTTAAAACATAGACAGCTGTACAAATGCAGCAAAGAACCACTTTGTTCATTATAGCTGTTGCTTAAAAAAGAACATATTGTGAAAGCCACTTCGACAGATGTGGCAAATGAGGAAGAACGATTTAGGTCTACCAACCCTTCAAATCACACTTGAATGGGGAAATCTACAAGGCCCCCAATGAGGTGACAAAACATACCTTTTATTATGGAGGACATATGCACCTTTCACCTGTGTATAAGACCCAGGCATGATGGTGTCATGGCTCCAATTGCTCCGAATCAGGAATCTCCAGAGGCAGAGTGCTTGAAGAGGACCGCAGCCTTGAAGAGGATATCAGTTGACACCCTCGCCCATCCCTTTTATTGATTTTATTTATTTATAAATATATTTGTATATTGCTATTTCATCTAAAAACATCAAAATGGTTTACAATGTTTAAAAAAACTCCCTACAGTAAAAACCATTAAAAACACAATTAAAAAACTTCTGCCACCAGATTCTGCTAAATGGTCCATAGATTCCTTGGTGGATCAAGTGAGGCCTGAGGAGATATTGTCATAGCTTGAAATCTCATGGGCTAGAAGGAGACAATGGGTGCAGAGAAAGGCATTGGCCCTTTAAATGGTCAGATGAAGTATTCAGAAGATGGGGCTGCACCCTAGTCAATTAATTCCCAGCCCAGGCCATAAATATCTGTGAGTTGTTTCAGGCAGAGCTTGGAAAAGTTACTTTTTTGAACTACGACTCCCATCAGCCCAATCCAGTGGCCATGCTGGCTGGGGCTGATGGGAGTTGTAGTTTTAAAAAAGTAACTTTTCCAAACTCTGGTTTCAGGACACTGCTGAGTTTGTTTCAGGACACAGCTGAGTTATCTTGTATGTTTAACTGCATCTACAGGATCACTAACTGTGGTCCTGAAACCCACACCTAGGTCCCTTTCCAAGGTACAGAAAGGGCTGTAGTCATTGGGGGTCTTAGACCCCTTATTTTTTCAGAAGCAGAGTTCTGTCCTCTCCAGCATCCTTTGAGCCAATCAGCATGAAAGAGGAGTGTGTTAACTACTGAGAAGAGACTTCTCACATGTTTTCATGTCCTTTCCTGCTGATTGGAGTCAATCAGAGTGAAAGGAACACTCTTCTCAGTAGCTAATACTCACCACTTCCATGCTCATTGGCTCCTAGGGATGTCTGTTGTTGTGGGAGAAGCCATTAACAAAGATTCCATTCTCAACCCAGCAGCGAAAAAAAAGAAAAAAAAGAAGGGAAGGGGCATGGCTGTTACTAACATAAAGGGACCCTGCATTTCTGAATTTGCCACTACACTATTGGGTACAGATCCTGCCTTGCTTCACTTTCCTATTTGCCTGACAGTACTGACCTCCCCCTTGCTTGACCATCACCTATCCTCAATATTATGCATCCCCACAGATCAGGACAAGGATCAGAAAACTTGGGTAGCTACTTGTGCTTCCTCTCACAATTTTCATTGAATGTATCAGTGTTACAAAATTTACTCAGGATAAATAAATACATTAATTTGTTTCTTAATAGTTATTCTCAAGTGCCAGATGAACTTAAATATTGTTGCCTGCCACCCCAATCTCTGAGGGATGTGAGACTTGCAGAGGTTCCTGTGCTTCCTCCTGTTTGGTTTTCATGGAAAGAAGGTCAGCAGAGACTATGGTGTCTTACAGGATATATCGTTTTTATTTACACACATTTCAAACTGAGCTTAAGATGGAGGGGTTCACAGCACAAACTAGGGCTGTGGAGTTGGTATGTCAAACCTTTGACTCCGACTCAAACTCCTCTATTTTTCTACTGTCCGACTCCGACTCCTTCATAAATGGCAAATGTATATTAATTTTTCTACTGTCTGACTCTGACTCCTTCATAAATGGCAAATGTATATGAATATTTTATTTTGAAGTCTGAATCAGTACATTTCTACCGACTCCGACTCTAACTCCACCCAAAATTGCTTCCGACTCTGACTCTGACTTCACCCAAAATTGCTTCCGACTCCATGACCCCGACTCCACAGCCCTGGCACAAACAGTCCATCAGATCTTGCTCTTCATTGCCCAATAGCTCTGGGAGTACAGACAGCGAGCAAGCCTCTTTGTGTGTATCCAGTACCCAGCTTCTCCACAGCCTAGAATAAAAAAACATAAGCCTCTCCTTGGCTCCAGGAAGGGGGGGGGGCTCCAGCCAGGTGATAGAAGGACTCACAGGCTAGCTTAATAAAGGAAACTAGCCTGGCCAGTAGAGCAGGTTTCTTGCTTGCATATCCCAACTTCAGATATAAGATTACAGGCTTGAAGAGGAGACAAAGAAATATCTATCTCATCCCTCAATCTCAAAACAATACTAAACCAAAAGATTCCATGCCATGTTGTGCTTCTCACCATTATTTTTTTGTGTTGCTATTTTGCATGATCTACAGAAAAGAGAAACATTTCAAATAATGTGTTGTTAAGCTCATCTGACCTACTGCAAAGTGTAAAATAATTAAATAAAGGCAATAGCAAACTTTTTTTTCAACACGGGAAGCATTGGAAATTAGAGCACCTGTGCCAGAGTATAAATTGAAATATTTGCATTTAAAACCATCCCAAAGGAGCTCAAGCCCATCTGTTTAACCAGTGCTTGAAATGTACAATTGGCAGCTTGCTGATGGCATTTGTTTTCAAGAAGAAACAAAAGTCGCAGTGGCAGAAAGGTCCATTATTAGAAATCCTAAAGATTGTAAACATTTTAATAAAGAAAAGAACCATAATGAATGACAAAGATGGAACACTTTGACCTTTCTGGGATATTAGATGGTGGATGAAAGCAAAGATCTAAAGAGCCCTCTGCATGCACGTTTGCTCTGTAGTGTGGCACACTTAATTTATCATTCATGTTTTGATCCACAGCTGCTTAGAAATAGCTATCATTTTCCTGTTATCTGAGTTCCTGTGATTTTCTTCATGCTGTCAGGCTTTTTCTTTTAACTTGAGCTAAGAAGGGGGAGAGTTTTAAGTGAATTGTGGAGCATGTGATGATATGTCTACAACTAAGATGAGTGATTTGACAAGGATTCTAGGGTTCTGGCTGGCAATTTTTACATTCTAAGACAGAGATGGGGAACCTTTGGTCCTCCAGATGTTGCTGACTACAGCTTCCATCATTTCTGGCCATTGGTCATGTTTGTTGGGGCTGATGGGAGCAACATCTTGGAGGGCCAAAGGTTCCCCGCACCTGATCTAAGACAAATAATGTGGCCTGCAGCTTAAGTTAAAGTGTCTTCAGCAACATCATAAGGACCTCCTCATTTTTCACTTTTTTTAAAAGAGCAAGGACCAGATCAGGTGATAACTCTCTCTGACCCAGCCCATCATGAGGTGGTGAATGAGTTTCTAACATAGCCTCATCCTGACAGATCTTTTTCAGGGACAACTTGGTTAATCCATTCAGAGAATAATAAAAGGAGGCTTCTTCAGCTGCAGTAATAACTTGAGATTCTGATTTTATCTCCATGTTCAACAGGGAATGCTTCTTATATTCCAATCAAATATACAGATTTTTTTTCTGAATATGATTCAGCTACATAATCTTTGATCATGGTATCTTTCTTAGCTGACTTGGTGAGATGGGTATCAGAGGCACTGTTTTACAGTGGCTCTGATCCTACCTCCAGGATTGTTTTCAGAGAATAGCACTGGGTGATTATCTTTCAGCCCCCTGGCAGTTGTGCTGTGCGGTGCTGCAGGATCAGAGCTTGGAAAAGTTACTTTTTTGAACCACAACTCCCATCAGCCCTAGGCAACATGGCCACTGGATTAGGCTGATGGGAGCTGTAGTTCAAAAAAGTAACTTTTCCAAGCCCTGTGCAGGATACCATCTTGTCCCCCATGCTGTTTAACATCTATATGTATCCCTTGGGAGCAGTCATTAGGAGATTTGGGGTGAGGTGTCAGCAGTACACTGATGACACCCAGCTCTGTTTCTCTGTAACATCGAAAAAGGCCATGCAAGCCCTGGAGCGGTGCCTGGACTTGGTGGTGGGCTAGATGAGGGCCAAGAAACTGAGTCTGAATCCTAGCAAGATGGAGGTGCTGTGAGTTCAGGTAATTGGTCAATTGCCTGCTTTGGATGGGGTTGTATTGACTCTGGAAGAGTAGGTTCGTGGTCTGGGGGTGCTCTTGGATCCATCTTTGTCGCTAGAGGCCCAGGTGACCTCAGTGGCTATGAGTGCTTTTCACCAGCTTCGGCTGGTAAGATAGCTTTCTGGCCCAGGATAGCCTGATCACTGTTGTCCATGCACTGGTAACCTCCAGGTTGGATTACTGTAGTGTGCTCTATGTGGGGCTGCCCTTGAGGTTGGTTCAGAAGCTGCAGCTGGTGCAAAATGTGGCAGCATGACTACTCACTGGAGCAGGGTATTGCCAACATGTTACCCCACTGCTAAAAGAATTGAACTGGCTGCACATTAGCTAACGGACCAAGTTCTGATTTTGGTGTACAAAGCCCTACGCAGCTCAGGACCAGGATACCTGAAAGATCGTCTTACCCTTTATATACCCAGTCGATCACTGCACTCTGCAGCTGAAGGCCTCTTGTAGATACCATCTTATCAGGAGGTCCGTTCCACACAACATAGGAAGTGGACCTTTAGTGTAGTGGCACCTATCCTTTGGAATTCCCTCCCCTTAAATATTAGACAGTCACTATCTCTGTTATATTTTCATCACCTACCGAAGACTTTCCTCTTTTAACAAGCCTTTTAAGTAGAGATCTTATCTCAGTCTGCGTCTGTATTGGAATTACTTTTTTAGATGTTTTTAAAGTTATTTTTAAAAAAGATGTTGTTAAGAACATAAGAACATAAGAAGAGCCTGCTGGATCAGGCCAGTGGCCCATCTAGTCCAGCATCCTGTTCTCACAGTGGCCAACCAGGTGCCTGGGGGAAGCCCGCAAGCAGGACCCAAGTGCAAGAACACTCTCCCCTCCTGAGGCTTCCAGCAACTGGTTTTCAGAAGCATGCTGCCTCTGACTAGGGTGGCAGAGCACAGCCATCTTGGCTAGTAGCCATTGATAGCCCTGTCCTCCATGAATTTGTCTAATCTTCTTTTAAAGCCATCCAAGCTGGTGGCCATTACTGCATCTTGTGGGAGCAAATTCCATAGTTTAACTATGCGCTGAGTAAAGAAGTACTTCCTTTTGTCTGTCCTGAATCTTCCAACATTCAGCTTCTTTGAATGTCCACGAGTTCTAGTATTATGAGAGAGGGAGAAGAACTTTTCTCTATCCACTTTCTCAATGCCATGCATAATTTTATACACTTCTATCATGTCTCCTCTGACCCGCCTTTTCTCTAAACTAAAAAGCCCCAAATGCTGCAACCTTTCCTCGTAAGGGACTCGCTCCATCCCCTTGATCATTCTGGTTGCCCTCTTCTGAACCTTTTCCAACTCTATAATATCCTTTTTGAGATGAGGCGACCAGAACTGTACACAGTATTCCAAATGCGGCCGCACCATAGATTTATACAACGGCATTATGATATCGGCTGTTTTATTTTCAGTACCTTTCCTAACTATTGCTAGCATGGAATTTGCCTTTTTCACAGCTGCCGCACACTGGGTCGACATTTTCATCGTGCTGTCCACTACAACCCCGAGGTCTCTCTCCTGGTCGGTCACCGCCAGTTCAGACCCCATGAGCGTATATGTGAAATTCAGATTTTTTGCTCCAATATGCATAATTTTACACTTGTTTATATTGAATTGCAGTTAAAGATGATTTGTTTTAATATGTTTTCAAGTTTTGTTTTTTAAGATGTTTTAGAGCTTTTTTAGTGTTTTGTTTGCTGCCCTGGGCTTCTTCTAGGAGGAAGGGTGGGAGATTAGATATATATATGAACGTAATTGTGATTAACCAAACAGAGGTTTTTATTATATTAACAAAACGTTTCAGCTTCCGCCTTCATCAGCTGCTAACATACACATGCTGTTACCAAGGTGGCAGTTATAGAGCTTTGAGGATGGAATGCTCAGAGGGGCTTCATTTGCAGAAGCTAAGTAGTGATGGTACTGTCCTCCAGGTTCAGGCCATGTGGTGCCAATGTGTCCAGAGAGTAAATCCAAAAGTTCTCCCTTTTGGTCAATGCTGCTAGATCTGCTGGCATCTCTATCGCTGTAATGGAAAAGTCCAACAGGCTGTGACCCTCAATGTTAAAATGCCTTGCAACTGGTTGCTCTACTTTTTTGGTCAAAATTGCCGACTTGTGGTTCCTGAAGCGCGTGCGTAGGTCAGTTGTGGTCTTTCCTATGTATTGGATATGACATCCTGGTCTTTTGCACTCGATGATGTAAACTATATTGCAGGACTTGCAGGTGATGTTCTGTTTGATGTAATATGTCCTGCCTGTCCTAGTGCTTGTAAAAGTGGCTGTCTCCCTGAGGTACACACAGGTGATACAGCGTTTGACGAGGATGAGACCCTGGATTGGTGATAGGTGGCTTAAGCACAGCTCTCACCAACAGTCTGCGCAAATTAGGAGGTTGGCAAAATGCTATAACAGGAGGCCTGCTGATGGCTCTGGTAAGATGTTCAGAGTTTGCCATAATATAATATATAATAATATATATATAATTATATATAATAACTTGCCCATCCAAAGTGTCTCAATAGTTAAAGTAAAGCAGTCGAAGCAAGCATACAAGCTCACCCATAATATACCAAGGACCATAATCAATGAGCTTCCTTTTCTCTTAATTAGTTACCTCATTGTATTGCTATGTGGTGCCCAGGGCAGGCACCAGAGGCGGCCAGTTTGGGCCCTGGTTAAAGACCCCTGTGGTCCAGAGGGGGACCCTGAAGGGCCCCTCCTTAGGATGGGAGGGTAGAGCTCCCATTCTGTGGCAGAGGCAGCTCCTGACCGTGCCATGGATCAAGCATGTGCAGCACCTGCATGCCTGCCATCAACCAAGATGTTGGCAGGGGCTTCCCTAAGGGGCTGATATCCCCACTGCCATCTTGATTGATGGTAGGCATGTGAACACAGCATGCACGGCATTCACAGTGATGGGAGATGTAGGTGGCATGTGGGGATGGGTACTGCAGGCCCAGTCACTCCTGCTGCCAGCCCTGGTGCTTCCCATTTGGTTGCCTGCATTTTTATCTTAGTTTCAAAATAAAATCACACGAAAAAAGAGGAAGCAAACATGGAGTGCTAACATCTGGTCTTCTACAGAAGATTACTTTAGTTATCCTTTGTTGGATTTTAAGCCAATTGCCCTTGATTAAAAGTTGCAAAACGTGAAATCCCTTGGATCAAATGAAACATTTCTAGTGCAACTTTGTGGTCACCTCTTTTTTCTATGCCCTGGAGGCTGCCATAAATTGTTGGACTCCTCCTCTCATCTTCACCCTCAGGTCCCCTTGGGATTCTGTCCTTAAGGATGGCTCCCAGGTACTGCCAGATACCAGAATGATTGATTTCAAGAACTGGCATCCTTCTATGAAGCAATACTAAGCAGTCACTCTGGAGAGTTGCGAGAAGGGGGCGATAAAGGACTGAGAATGTCCTTCCATCTGGTACTGTAGGCTGGAGTAGCCAACACGATACCCTCAAAATATTGTTTGACTCCAGGTCCAACAGTCCCAGCCACCCTGACCAATGGTCTGGGATGATGGGAGTTGTAGTGCAACACCATTTGGAGAAAAGAAAGTGCAATGGTTGGTTACCAATGCACTTTCAAAAATTCTAGCTCTCTTTCTGTCCAATCTCTCATGTAAATCATGCAGGAGGTCCAGACAGGTTTAGGAGGGAGCCAGCGGTACCAGAATTCAGGTTCTTCACTGCCAAATTCTAAAACAGTTGCTTAGGCTATTTGGTGACCATCATTATATCCTGTGGGAGCAAATTCCACAGTTAACCTATGTGCTGTGTGAAAAAAGATTATTTTGTCTGCCTGAATTTTCTAACGTTCAGCTTCCTTGGATAGTCCTGAGTTCTAGCATTAAGAATAAAACTTCTTCCTATCCAATTTCTCCACCCCATGCATAATTTTATGCACCTCTGTCATGTCTCCCCTTACTCACCTTTTCTCTAAACTAAGCCATGCACAGAATCATTAGGGCTCAGAGATTCATATGACCCGCTACATGTGGCCAGATGCATACGGCTTGAGTAATTTTTCATCTTTGGCCCCATCAGTACTATATGTTTAAAGCTGTATCATACCACTTTAAGCAATCATGGCTTCCCCTCCCCAAAGAATCTTGGAAAGTGTAGTTTGCTAGGGGTGCTGAGAGTTGTTAGGAGACTCCTATTCCCCTCACAGAGTTACAATTCCCAGTCCCTCTGCCCAGGAAACTCTGGAAATTGGAGCTCTGAGGGGAATAGTGGCCTCCTAACAACTCTCAGCATCCTTAACAAGCTATAGTTCCCAGGATTCTTTGAGGGGAAGCCATGACTGCTCAAAGTGGTATGATACTTTTTAAATGTATAGTACATATGGGGCTTTTATTCAGTCTGTCTGTGTGGCAAAGCACTTACGCAATGGCTGTATCACTATCTGTCCAATTTGTTGTTATTGTGTGGTAAAATAAGCTCAAACATGTAGGATCACCTCATATGATGACAGATGAAGTCCACAGCTTGGCCATAATGATATACTGCACATTTTGTATCTTCATTCAGTATTTACCTTTAAGTGTTGCTGTGTAGATTGGTTCAGTTACTTCTAGCTTTATGATTTTTTATAAAACGTTTTAATGAGCTATTAATATAGAGAGAGAATTGGGGCCTTGGCAGGAGAACCATTCATGGGGGGGGATATAGGAGCAGAGGAGAGGGAAGAGGAGGGCAACAGTCATGATCTAGTTGAGGAAGGGTATGGATGGTATCTTCCCAGCACCTGGGTATGGAATTGCATGGGATGAACTTAACACAGGAGTACTTCTCTAGAAGCTTATTTAGAGGAGGGGTGGGGAATGTTTTTGGGCCAGAGAGCTGCACTCGATATTGGCCAACCATCTGGAGGCCACATGCCAGCAGTGGGCAGGGCCAAAACAAGTGTGGCTATTTAGTGTGGCTGCAAACATTTTAGTGTAGAAGCTTGCACGCTATTTTGTGGTTGGACTAATGCTGCACATATCAAATGAGTATTAATGGAAAACCTTACCATTGGCAACGCCATCCCAGACAAGGCTCTCATCCCATTAAGAGTTCTGTAGCAGGGAGAAATTGTATAAGAAAATTTTCTCCCTTCATTCCACTGCTGCAAACAGTCCACATCTTCCTGAACATGCAGGTGGCCTTGCCCAGGATGTTATCTGCCAGCCCAAATAACCCTGTTGTAACCTCAGTTTTTAAACAAAGAAGCCTATGGTGAGTCTTTCTATTAAAGGGGACATTTTCTTATTCTGCTCCCTCTAAGCACGTAAGAACATAAGAAGAGCCCTGCTGGATCAGGTCAATGGTCCAGCATCCTCTTCCCACAGTGGCCAACCAGATGCCTATGGGTAGCGCATAAGCAGGACCTGTGTGCAATATTTATAATATCTTAGAGGAATAAAGTCGGGCTTTCCTGAACAATTGCAGCCTGCTTTACAAAGCATGCACCATTTCTAAGAGCTTAAGAAGAGTCCTGCTGGATCAGGCCAATGGTCCATCTGCTTCAGCATCCTGAATCAACTAGATGCCTTTGGGAAACCTGCAAGAAGAATGTGAGTGCAACAGTGCTCTCATTACTCGTGTCGCTCAGCAATTAATGCTTACAGGCATACTGCCTCTGATACTGGAGGTGGTACACAGCTGTCTGTTTGTCTGTCTGTCTGTCTGTTGGCAAGAGCCTCAGCATTTGTTTGTTTACTTTGTTCTTGTGACAGCTGAAAGGAGTCAAGGAGGCTTAGGGGAGCTCCCAGCAGGAACTCTAAGGGCTCTCTTAAGAGCAGTTGAATGAAATGCCTTATGATGAGAGGGAGCAGTTTATCAGAGTTAGCTCTGACGTGAAACATTCTTTTAACCACTTCTTCATGTGCTTGGTTGCTACTCTGTGTCAATAAAGATAACAAGTGGGTTTCCAAGCTGGGACACAGAACCGTTTTTTTCCCCCTTGACGTTTCCAGTGTGGATACAAATACACAGATTGCCACTGATTTAAAGCATGTGGGGAAAACCCGTGGAGAATTATATTTCTTTCATGATTGAATGCTGGTACTCGGTGTTATGTGGGAAAGCAGTTGCTTGGTTTAATAGGAGCACAGCTGGTGTTATCTGAGAAATAATCATTATGATAGAAAGCACACATTTTTCATGTTTTCTGTCAGATCTGTCAGGGTATGTTCTATGCGGTTGCCATATTCTTCATCTGACAGTCCTTGAATTAGCAGTTTACCATTTTTAAAAGCGCAATGTGCTAAAAAATTTTAAACCAAAAAACTCTACCAAAATCTAGTGCAATTGAAGATACATGATAAAAGAGTATCAGTAAAACAACAAAAAAGGAAGGGCTTGACATCTTCTTTACCACAAGACAAGCTCAGCTGGGACAAAGTCCAGCTTGGTCCCTCCGTGCTTGAAAGGTCCAGTTTACCCCATTGCAGTATCCACAGCTATTTGCTTTGCTTGCTTTCCCACTTGCTGCCAAAGGTCTTCTCTTGGATTTGGGGGATTTATTAGGCACCAGATTGGCTATTTGTGCAATTCTGCTATGAATATTTCATACACTAGTCTGGGAGAATACTATAAGCTCAGTCTAAATAGAAGAATTTCAGATTTACATGGATGTGCTGTGGCATAATTTGTTGTGCAGGCTTTAGCAAGTATATTCCTTTCATAGCAATCTTCTACAGAAATTGCATTTACTGACAAAATCTACAATCCTTTCCTGTCCTTATGGCTAGAATCCATTCTTATTATACAGTCAGTAACGTAGCATTCAGAAATGCAGTTAGGACTGGATTAAAGAATGTGAAGGATGAACATAGATTAGTCCCTGTATTAAGCATGTCCCAAGACCCCATATAGAGATTCGTTGATGGGAATTTAACACCAGCTTTCATTTATAGGGGAACGTATCCCTGCACATACATTTCCTCTTAGCAGAATGGCATGGTGGATTGCCCTAGTATCTTCTGGCAACTCCAAAGTATCGAGTTTCCTGTAGTGTGTGGGACAGCTTCATCTAGTCTACCCACAGGTGTGCTGAACTGAACAGTGTCTATGAATTCTATAAACCAGGGATTTTGGTCAAAAAGTGAAAAGGCCCATCATCATCATCATGGTTTATTTGTACGCTGCCTTTCCGTAGTAATCTATGCTCAAGGCAGTTCACAACATGAAAAAAGTCACAGAATCATAGAACAGTAGAGTTGGAAGGTCATTATTATTATTTTTATTATTATGGTTTATTTCTATGCTGCTTTTTGGCCAAAAGGCCCTCAAGGCGGCTAACAAAAAATAAACACAAATATAGAAATACATATCAATAAAAACAGTACAATTTACAAAAATTAAATAACATAACATTATTAAAAAGCAACAAAAACAACTTTCAATAAAAATACAATAACAAATCGCACTTTCCTAACACTTTCCTAATAAATTCCTAACAATTAGACACTGTCTACTAGTTCTTACATCAATATGTTGCCATCAAAACATGATATCACGGAGGTGTCCTGCTGGTACAGCTTCTGCCAGTCCTAATACAGGAAAAGGAGCAGGAACAGTCCAGCTTTTTGCCAGCATAGACGGTGTGCACAGGAAGCAGTACTTCAACTCCAACCACCTGCTCCATGCAGGAATCCAAATTAAACCATACCCAATAGGTAGCTGTCCACCTGCCCCTTGAAGGCCTCTAGTGTTGGAGAGCCCACCACCACTCTAAGTCATTAGTTCCATTGTCGAACCACTCTAACAGTTAAGAAATTCTCTGGCATCTTCAGGTAATAGCAGATTTTATAGCTGATGCAGTCAGTCAAGATCCCACCCTCTGAGGCCAGATGGAAAGAGGCCAGCAAGCAAGGAGAGAGTCTTGCAACACCCAAAGTCAAGGTGGTGTCCCAATAAGCATTGATCTTCTCTGATTTTTCTGGAAGGGTGAAGTTACTGAGTTTAAATAGGCTGCATCTTTGTCCTGCTGGATCAGACTAGAAGGTCCATCTAGTACAGCATCCTGTTTCCCGCAGTGGGCAACCAGACCTTCAGGTAGCAAGTGACTAATATTTCAAATTAACAACAACAACTTTGGAAAGCCCATAAGCAGGACATGAGAGCAATGTTTCCCAACTCATATTCAAGGCATGCTAGCTCTGATCTTGGAGGCTGCATATAGCTATCATAAACTGAAGCCATTGATAGCAACTTGATGGCTATCAGCACATCTTGAGGCAGCAGATGCTATAGTAAAAGCATGTGCCCTTCCACCTCCCCACTTCTTTCCACTCTCCAAACTCTCTTTGCTTCTGGATTGTGGCTGGCAGCTATACATTGGTAGGTGATGTCACAATGATGTCATCCTTAGCTTCTCCTGATGATGTAATACTGCTAGACAATACCATGACAGTGGCAGAGTCAATCCTATCTGAGGTGCATCTTGTGCCATCCCTGTATACCTTTCTTCAGTTGGTCAAGGCACACCTCTTGACCCAGGCCTTTGAGTGTATGGATCTTGTTCTATCACCTGGGCCCTGTGCTAAACTTGAAGCCTAATGTGCCTTTGATGCTCTGATTGTACAAAGGCAGGTCTACATCACTACAGCCTTTCAGAAGCATAGCTGCATTCTCTCTTGTCCACCCTGTCTCATGCTGCCCCTGATAACCTCTGCTCCTTAGACTAGCCATTTTCCATGTCCCCCCCCCAGGGAACTATGTGCTGTGTTCCCCTTTCTAATGATGAGAGAGCAGAAGGCTTGGCAGATCCAGGCCCTACAAGGACTCCTTCAAAGCGTGTGAAACAGAATGGGTATTCCCTTCCTACTTAGGGATTGATTTTTCAGTTTTGTTTAGCTAGATGCATGGATCAGAGTCCTGTTGTGGAAATACATCACAAAGGTTGCATTCGACAATCATGCATGTGCCAATTAAGCTGAGATTTCATTTCTCCTGCACTAGGTAGGTGCCACACACTATGAAGCAAATCCTGGTGGCTTCTAAAACCTTGTCATTGAAATGTAGCTGTTGATTCAATGTAGCCTGTTTGCACTTGTACTTTTCTTTGATTACTTTGTAACAGCAGCACACAAGGCATTTATCTTCCAGTGTAGGTTTACATTATTGCAACAGCTCCACTGGCTGCCAGTCTGTTTCTGGACACAATTCAAAGTGCTGGTTATGACCTATAAAGCCCTATACAGCTTAGGTCCAGGCTATTTGTCAGACCATATCTCCCTATATGAACCTGCCCGGGCCCTGAGATCTTCAGGAGAGACCCTTCTCATGATCCCAACACCTTCACAAGTGCGACTGGTGGGGACATGAGACAGGGCCTTTTCGGTGGCTGCCCCTAGGCTCTGGAACTCCCTCCCTAGGAAGACAAGAATGGCCTCCTCTGCGCAGTCTTTCCGCTGACAGCTAAAGACTTTTTTCTTCTGGCAGGCCTTTGGAACTGAAGGCTTTAAGGGTAGTGACTGAAGAGGATGCTGTATGTTATTGTTTTACTTGTATGCTCCTAAACTGGGTTGCAGTATTTTAAGAGTATATCTAATTGGTTTTAACATCTTAATAGTTTAATCCTGTTTTAATGCTGATTTTATATGTTTATATGTTTTATATTTTTATAGGTTCTTAATGATATGTACTTATTTTTTATCTGGAAGCCGCCTTGAGTTCCAGTTTGGAAAAAGGGCGGGGTATAAATAAAGATAATAATAATAATAATTGTTAGGCCTTGAAATGTCAGTGGGGTGTTTTTTGTGTTTTTTAATTGAGTGATAGAGATGCATCTGTGATGTCCAGTAATAGAGAGCTGATGTTCAAGCAAGTCCATTATGGGTTTTTATAATGTAGGGAAGTTTTGACCATTTCCAAAGTTGCACCCTTGTAGCAACCAGAGTTATGCTTCTGTACTTTTTAAAAACCAAACACAAAGTTTTTTTAAAAAACACACACCCTAAAAGCCATTCTTCAGTGAGCATTGAAACACATCATAATTACAGAGTGAAAAACACAAGTATTTCTTAACACAGTGAATAAGTAATCACTACTACAAGATATGATACTGACCGCTAGGTTTGATAGATTTAATTTAAAAAAACTCAGAGAGGACAGGTCTGTCCTTTATTCTTACCTATGATAGCTTTAAAAAGGATCTCCTTACACGGATATCTCTGATTGCTGGATGCTGAAGATGGCTTCCTCCAGCATTTTTTTTTATTTAACAGGATTTAATACCACTTATTCATCAAAACCTATAAGCAGTTCATATAAAATATACATAAAAATCATACTCTGCTTGTAGGCATCCCAGGGACAGCAAGCTGACCACAGTGTGGTGAGCCAGTGTGGTGAAGAGGTTAGAGTGTTGAACTGGGACCTGGGAGAGCACTTGGCCATGAAGTTCACTGGGTGACCTTAGGTCAGTTACTGCTTCTCAGCCTAACCTACCTCACAGGGTTGTTGTGAGGATAAAATGGAGAGGGGGAATACACCACCTTGAGCTCTTTGGAGGAAAGGCAGGATATAAATACAATACAGCTGAAACAGTGTTTGGTTTTCTCTAGCAAGGCAGTTCTTGAAGGCACACCTCCAACCAAATCCCCCCAAATCTTGGTAGCCCATGGAGATAATTGTCTGATGCTTTTTACACCCATTCTCCATTTTTCTACCCATGTATTTTTTGTTTTTCTCTGAGGCTCATGCAACATGTGATGGTATCAAACTAGTTTATATGAGTTTCAGGTAAAGAACATTGCAAAAATGTGTAATTTGCACAATTATAAATAATGCAATAATGCTTCCCAAGGTTAGTCTGAGTTTTGGGTAGAACCGTATATGCTATATTCTGTATCACTGCCTTCCCCAACCTGGTGCTGGTCAAGTTTTAGATTACAACTCCGATCATCCTTGACCATGCTGGCTAGGGCTAGTGGGACTTGTTGTCAAAAACATCTGGAAGCCCACATGGGAAGGCTGCTATATGCAATATATAGTGTGTTGCCAATAATTTCCAGGTTCAGTCACATATTTAGTTTGTTTGTGAAATGCTTTAGGCGTGTTACCTGAAAAATATCGTAGACATTTCACAAATGCTCTAAAGCAGTGGATAACCAATCTAGGGAGGCAAGAATGGCTCCCTCCCTGAAGTCCTTCTGTCAGCAGGTGAAAACTTTTTTTGTTCCGAAAGGCTTTTGGAACTGTTGGTTCCTAAGGATGGGGTTTGAAGAGGGTGTTGTATTGTTTACTGTTTGATCTATACCATCTTAAATTGAGTTTGAATTACTCCAACTGTATATTTCAATGGTTTTATTATTACGCATAGTTTAATTGTACAGTAGGGCCCCGCATTATCATCATCATCATCATCATCATTTTATTTGTATGCCGCCTTTCCACATAAAATTGTGCTCAAGGCGGCTTACAACAAGGTGAACAAAAATACATGTCAAAAACAATTGCAAAAACAATTTCCTAATAACAAAAAATAATAAAACAGTGACATAACAAATATAATAACCAAAAACAACTTTTCAACATTATGAACATAATAAAACAATTATTTAAATGGCGTTCCATTTTCCGGCGTTCCGCTGATGCGGCAGCTTTCAATTTTGCACTTTTGCGGCATTTTCGTGGCATTTTTGCAGCATTTTTGCACGATGCGACCCATTATAGTCAATGGGTTCTGCTTTACGGTGATTTCTGCTTTTCGGCGGGGGCCTGGTCCCTAACCCGCCATATAAGCGGGGCCCTACTGTATTCTAATGTAGATTTTTTGTATGCTTGTAAGTTATATGTATTTTTATATTTGGAGCCGGCCTTGAGTTCCAGTCCTTGGAAAAAGAGCAGGATAACAACAACAACAACAACAACAACAACAATAATAATAATAATAATAATAATAAATCTTAATAAAAAGCCACATAATATAACAACACTAACAATTAAAAATATATATCCCCCTTCCTCCCTCCCCCCCTCTAACTCCCAATATTATGACAATACAAAATTGTATTCACATGTCTGGAACAGCTTTTGATTAGAGAGGGAACTAATGAAGAGGCACCCCCAAAGGTGTCCCAAAGGTCTGGAGCAGCTGCTGACATGGTCCTGCGCCTTGTACTTCTCAATCTGGCTTCCAAATAAAGGAGCAGCTTGAAGTAGGTCCTGCCTACCTGATCTTGAACCTTTAGGGAAGTTCATATTGAAGGCGGCATCCTTTGAGATACCCTGGATCCAGTCCATTCAGGAGGTGAGGTAAATCAGATGTTTAAACCAAAAGAACTGTGTCTGGGTACAGGTTGCTAAGACCTTCTGTCACTTTTCTTTCAACCAAGTTCCAATACCATCCCAGCTGGGAAGGCTGTTTCGTGGTTGGCCAATGTCATGACCTAGAGATGTTGTGAACTACAACTCCCATCATTCCTGACTACTGGCCATGCTGGTTGGGGCTGGTGAGAACTGTTGTCCAAAATATCTGGAGGGCACCACATTGGCTACCTGAGGGCTTGTTGTTGTTATGTGCCTCCAAGTCGACTACGACTTATGGCGACCCTATGAATCAGCAACCTCCAAGAGCATCTGTCATGAACTACCCTGTTCAGATCTTGTAAGTTCAGGTCTGTGGCTTCCTTTATGGAAGCAATCCATCTCATGTTTGGCCTTCCTCTTTTCCTACTCCCTTCTGTTTTCCCCAGCATTATTATCTTTTCTAATGAATCATGTCTTCTCATGATGTGTCCGAAGTATGATAACCTCAGTTTCATCATTTTAGCTTCTAGTGATAGTTCTGGTTTAATTTGTTCTAACACCCAATTACTTGTCTTTTTTGCAGTCCATGGTATGCACAAAGTTCTCCTCCAACACCACATTTCAAATGAGTTGATTTTTCTGTTATCTGCTTTTTTCACTGTCCAACTTTCACATCCATACATAGAGTGCTTCTAGTCTGTGGGCCATTGTTTTCTTCTATATTTGTTGACAAATGTTTGTCAAAATTTGGACAGATTGCATCTCAGTAACTTGTAGCAACTCTATTGGTAGTGTTGAGCAATGTTGCTAAGTCATTCCCCGAGGTAGGAAGGGGTTAAAGATGACTACTCTAATTGTGGAGGCCACACAGCTGCGGCTTATCAGTTGGCTGGGCATTAAGCCTGCAAGCCCAGAACAGGATGTGTGGGGGGTGATAGGAGAGAAGTTATGTATGTTGGTGTGTCTTGGATAAAGGGTGTTATTGCAAACAATTCTGAGTTGTGATTTCTTTGCTGAAGAGCGTTGTTACTCCGCACTGTGCCCTGTGCAACAAGAGCAGCTGGCTAGTTGGTTCAGGGCATATGAGCGCAACAGGTAGGCCATCTATTCCTGGTGATTTGTTTCTTCCAAGTATCTTAAGAGCAGCTTTCACCTCACATTCTAAAATTTCTGGTTCTTCATCGTACAGTTCCTCCGTGAATGAATCTGTCATCCTGGCATCTCTTTTACAGAGTTCTTCAGTGTATTGCTTCCATCTTCTTTTTATTTCATCTCAGTCAGTCAGTGTGTTTCCCTGTTGATTATTCAGCATCCCTACTCTTGGTTTAAATTTCCCTTTCATTTCTCTAATCTTTTGGAACAGGGCTCTTGTTCTACCCTTTTTGTTGTCCTCTTCTATTTCTATACAGTAACTATTGTAATAGTTCTCTTTGTCCCTACGTACTAGTCGCTGTATTGTTGCATTTAGGGTTCTGACTGTGTTTCTATCTTCTTTTGCTTTTGCTTTCCTTCTCTCTTTAACCATTTTAAGAGTTTCTTCAGTTATCCATTGAGGTCTTTCTCTCTTTTTAACTAGAGGTATTGTCTTTTTGCATTTTTCCCTGATAACATCTCTGACTTCATTCCATAGTTCTTCTGGTTCTCTGTCAACTAAGTTTAAAGCCTCAAACCTGTTCCTTATTTGATCTTTATATGCTTCTGGGATGTTATTTAAATTGTATTTTGGCATTATGATTGCTTTGTTGTTCTTCTTTATCTTTACTCTGATTTTCGATACGACCAGTTCATGATCTCTACCGCAGTCTGTTCCTGGTCTTGTTTTTGCAGAAAGTATAGAACTTCTCCATCTTCTGCAGCCAATTATATAATCAGTTTTGATTCCTATATTGACCATTTGGTGATGTCCATGTGTACAGTCGTCTTTTTGGTTGTTCAAAAAATGTGTTTGCAAGAAACAAATTATTGACTTCACAGAATTCAGTAAGTCTTTCTCCTGCTTCATTTCTGTCTCCTAGGCCCCATTTCCTCACAATTCCTAATTCTTCTGTTCCCTGCTTTTGCATTCCAATCCCCCATAATTATCAGCACATCTTGTTTTGGTGTGTGATCAACTTCTTCCTGTACTTCTGTGTAAAATCTGTCTAATTCCTCTTCTTCTGCGTTTGCTGTTGGAGCATAGACTGGATGATTGTTATGTTGATAGGTTTCCCATTTAATCTCATTGATATCACTCCCTCAGTCCTTGCATTGTAACTCCTAATTGTTCTTGCTACATCACTTCTCACTATTAAAGCAACCCCATTTCTTCTTAATTTCTCATTTCCTGCATAAAATATTTTATAGTTGCCTGATTGAAAATGTCTCATTCCCGTCCATTTTAGTTTGCTCACACCAAGTATTGTAATGTTGATATGTTCCATTTCTTGCTTGACAATTTCTAACTTGCCCTGGTTCATGCTTCTCACTTTCCATGTTCCTATTGTATGCGTCGTACCTCAGGGCTACAGGGACTAAATGGCATAAGAGCATAAGAAGAGCCTGCTGGATCAGCCTAGTGGTCTATCTAGTCCAGCATCCTATTCTGACAGGCCAACCAGATGCGTGTGGGGAGTCCACAATGCAGGACCTGAGCTCTCCCATTCTGTGGTTTCTAGCAACTGATATCCAGAAGCATACTGCTGCTGACTGTGGAGGGAGAACGTATCCATCAGGGTTAGTAGCCACTGATGACTATATTATCCAAGAATTGGTCTAATCCTTTTGTAAAACCAGGGAGTGATCTCCTGTAGTACCTATAGCAATCATTTAGGGTTATCAGGAGATGTGGAGGGTGGGTGAGATACTACATATTGGTGCCCTGAGGAAAAGATGTATGCTCAAAACGCATTGCCAGTGGAATATTCTGCATATTTTTAAGCAGCTAAGAAGGGGTTCACCTTTTGCTGCAGAAGCCAGACCCCCCACTATATCTGTGATGGAGTAAGATGCATCTGCTACCAGTGCAATGAAAGGCTAGAGATCCTGATACTATGGAGGTTATTCATGCCTTCCATGGACAGCAACCCCTGATGAATTTTCTCACAAGACCCAAAAGCCATAATGTGTATTATTGTTTCTAAGCAATTTCTACCAAGCAGAAAGGCAGGAATGATTAAGATAATGATAAAATATGCATTTATATATCACATCCAATGCCCAGAAGGCATTGTTGTAACATTAAACTTTATAACAGCCTTTTAAGGCATCCTCTTTTGAAAAGTTGGGAGATAGTGACTTGCCTAAGGCCACCTAGTGAATTTGTGAGTTTTGAACCAGCAATGTTCAAATAAAGCAACATCTCAGTTTGTACCCTGGTGATGTGCTGTTTAGCTCAAACATATATGTTATTCTCTTGTACCCCATGGTAAGGGCAACAGATCTGCATAGATTAACCCTAAGTTTAGAAATGAGATGTGGAAAAATTATCGACATTGAATGGAAAAGGAATGCGATGGGTTAAATGATAGGGAAATAAAATAAAAATAATAATGTTTAATTTGTTTGTCGCCTATCTGGCAATTAGCCACTCTAGGCGACGTACATTAAAATGAGATAAAATACAAAAATTTCAAATGCAATCACATAATAACAATAAATAAAATATTGGACAGTCATCGATACATATAAAAACAGTTATATTAGCAGCATACGACAGATGACAAATCATGGAGATTTACCCGTCCCAAGGACCTCATAGGCCTGTTGGAATAACCACATCTTCAGGGCCTTGCGGAATACGTCTAGGGAAGGGGCATGTTGGAGATCACATGGGAGGGAGTTCCAGAGAGTGGGGGCCACCACAGAAAAGGCTCTCTCCCTAGTACCCACCAACCTAACTGTTTTGGTTGGAGGGATTGAGAGAAAGCCTTGTGTGGCTGATCTAGTTGGGCAGCATAGTTGGTGGCGGTGGAGGCGCTCTTTCAGGTAAGCAGGGCCAAAACCGTTTAGGGTTTTAAAGGTTAATACCAACACCTTGAATCGGGCTCGGAAGACAACCGGCAGCCAGGGAGAGGTTTGAGATGGTCCTTACATTAATTGCCTAGCTTGAGTGACATAATATTTGGAGTTCCTAAGTATGGATAAGATTTGCTGTTGTCACTAAGGAGTTGATTAAAATGTGCCTTATGACGGCTGACGGGGGACTTTGTCTGTAATGACAAGTGCTTGACTGTAGCTGAAAATGATGAGCTTGCCCCAGGGAGACATCACCACCCACTTGAGTGAGATCCATGAAGGCTTTATGACCTGTTTGAATCCTGATCGAGCATCACTGTCTTGACCCATGGGGAACCAATTGTCTGGAATAGTTGCTCTGTCAGTCTGAGCGATGTGCTTCGAATCCTTCGGCAGCCTGCAAGGCAGCTTGATTGCATTGTACAGTACATGCTGTGAATTATCAAAAATGGTAGAGATTAGAAGTGATATTTTATCAACAAGCATCAGCTTATTGTGTGGCAGAGGTGCTCCCCTCCTCTTTTCCTGCTAGTAGGAGTATAACCCCATTCAGGAACATCCACTTAAAGAGCAGCCTTCTTTCTCTAAACATGCTTGTTAGATTAAGCAATTGTGTTTCCTTGTCCATATTTTCTTGCTGTGTGTGCAGCCGTAATTATGAGAAATCCCCTGGTAGAGAATGAAATCCCAGATTTGGGGTTGTACTTGCTATACCTTGTGAAGTTATCTGTTGATTAGATTTGATTTCCCTCCATTCCATGCTCAAGGAGGGGAACAAAATCACCATTGCCAAAAGTGCTTACAAGAAATCAGTGCAAATGTATAACAAATATAAAGGTCATATGCAGATTTATTTTGGATGAGAAATGGTAGGTCTGGTTTTGGTTTTGCTGCCAGTGGCTGCTGATGTAATAAGGCAGCTGGCAGAAGCAACATGGGTTGGTTCTGGACCCCATCTACCCTGATGGTTGCCCCACTTATCAATATGACCCATTCCTGCCCTTGGAATTTCAGTGATCTAATTGTATTTGTTTGTTTGTTTGTTTGTTTATTACTGCACTTATATCCCACCTTGATGGCCTACATGGTTGTCCTCCTCATTTAATCTCCCTGCTGGGAGGAAGGGCGGGATATAAATCAAATAATAAATAAATGTGTGTGTGTGTGTGTTACGTGCCTTCAAGTGGATTATGACTTAGGCGACCATATGAATCAGCAACCTCCAGTAGCATCTATTGTGAACCACCCTGTTCAGATCTTGTAAGTTCAGGTCTGTAGCTTCCTTTATGGAATCAATCCATGTCTTCTTTGGCCTTCCTCTTTTTCTACTCTCTTCTGTTTTTCCCAGCATTATTGTCTTTTCTACTGAATCATGTCTTTTCATTATGATCAAAAGTTTGATGACCCCAGTTTCATCATTTAGCTTCTGGTGATAGTTCTGGTTCTAATACCCAATTATTTGTCTTTTTTGTGGTCCATTATATCCACAGAACTCTCCTCCAACACCACATTTCAGATGAGTTGATTCTTCTCTTATCCACTTTTTTCGCTGTCCACCTTTCACATTCATACATAGAGATTGGGAATACCATGGTCTGAATGATCCTGACTTGGGTGTTCAATGACACACCTTTGCATTTGAGGATCTTTTCTGTTTCTCTCATAGCTCCCCTCCCCAGTCGTAGTCTTCTTCTGATTTCTTCACTATTGTCTCCATTTTGGTTGATGACTGTGCCAAGGTATTGATAATCCTTGACAAGTTCAATGTCCTCATTGTCAGCTTTAAAGTTACATAAATCTTCTGTTGTCATTACTTCAGTCTTCTTGCCATTCAGCTGTAGTTTTGCTTTTGTGCTTTCCTCTTTAACTTTCATCAGCATTCATTTCAAATCATTACTGTTCTCTGCTAGTAGTATGGTGTCATCTGCATATGTTAAATTATTGATATTTCTTCCACCAGTTTTCACACCTTCTTCATCTTGGTCCAATCCTGCTTTCTGTATGATATGTTCTGCATATAAATTAAATGAATAGGGTGATAAAATACACCCCAAGGCTCAGAAACGTGTTTTTTTCCTTTTCTGAACATCTCACAGACTGAATAAATAAGCTTTCAGTCTTTTTCTCTCCTGTGTGTAGGAGTCAGACAGATTTACCAAATTGAAGCTTTAACCCTCTTTTCTCTTCTCCCAGGCATTTTAACAGCATTTGAATAACATAATAATAATAATGATTTTCCAGAGTAAACATACCCAGAGTAAACCCCATTGAATTCAATAGGACTTCCTTTGGAGTAGACATGGTTAGGATTGTGCTGCAAATTGATGGGATTTTTGAGTGAACATAGGAAAGAATTGTGTTTGTGGTGTATATCTTTCTCTGCCTCTCCAATCCTATTTTGAAAGCAATTAGGCAGGGCTTACTTAGGTATCACTGTTTTTATTATGTTGGAAACTAATACTGATTTTATTTTTTAATGTTCTGCAATGATCAACTGGTTTTGACAATAAACTATTATATGGGGTGTATGTATTTTTACATCTCCAATGTGTGTGTGTGTGTGTGTGCATGGGAATCTTTCCAACAACCCTGTGAGTTAGGGTTGCAGCCTGGAAACCAAGGCAGCTCACAATGAGAAATAAATCCCTTTAAAATCCAATAACCATAAAAACAAGTATAAGTTGCAAAATAGCTTAAAGTGGCATGATTCTGAATTTTGGGTGGCATGAATGAAGTTGCTTATCACTTGAGGTTGCAGTTCTGTCCCTGTTTGAGTAAGCCCCACTGAATACAATGGGACTTGCTTCTGAATAAACGTAGGATTGCACTATAAATATCTTTACAGGTTGTGTAAATAATAAATATATTTGATAGTCATGCTTATGCAAATATTTCTTCATTTATCATATTTTTGGTTTTTGGTTAGGAATCCTGACTGGTTGTGAGATGCTTAATTTTCTGCCTTACTCATAGGAATCTTGTTGTGGTTGGTGTGGTATTGCATTTAAGAAATCATTACTGTCTTTTGTTCTTTTTCTATTTTCATTTCATTTACCTTTATCCTCACTCCCTTTCATCCATAGAACCAACAACAGTAGTTCCATGCGCTCTGCTCAACCTTCTTAAACCCACTGATGATTCACCTTGTTGTTTGTTTCTTGTCCAACAGTGGTAAAAGAGAATTCACATACTGGGCAGTGTGGCTGCAATTGTTGTTGTTCCTAAGCTACTGCCAATGAAGGTAGACCAAATCATGTGTGCTTTCTCTCTGTCAATTATATTCACTGGAGTTGGGTTGGCTGATAAAGTGAGTTTATAGCAGCCCACAGGGGAGACAGAAAAGGGTAGAGAATCTACTCATTACTCAGACCTCTTTCTGAAGTGAAGGGTCAAATCTGTAAAGAAATTTGGATGTTAAAAGGAAGGGGCAGGGCATTCCAGGCAGGAGGTTGCCAACCCTACTTGGATATGGATATCTTTGCAGAGGATCCCTTGTCAAGCTTTACCAACAACACAATCTAAACCATATCTACTGAGAAGTAAGTCCTATTGAGTTCTATGGGGCTTACTCCCTTAGTAAGTGTGCTTAGAATTGCAGCTGTTCGGGGGCATCCATCTTTATTCCTGAGTGCTCCCATGTAATCTCCACAACACTAGGCTCCTTTCTTCCTACAATGGCCTTCTGGTGACTGGCCTGGCCTGGCCTGGCCTGAGGGCACGAACCCTTTTTGCCAGAAGCTAATTGGCTAGATTAAATGTTCCCTACCCAGGTTCCATCTTTTAGCTAAGATTTCTATCTTAATTTCCAATCAGATAAATGTTTTTGTATGAATTGCATGCACCAAGCCACTGTGGTTGATGCTTAATGTGTCATGCTTAATGACATCACTTGGACCCATCCCATGATGTCACTTGGACCCACCCTGTGACATCGCTTGGACCCGCCCCATGACATCACTCGGACCCGTCCCCAAAATCTCAGGGTTTGGGATGCTTCTGACCTGGCAACCCTACTCATCATGTACATCCACAGCTTGTCCTTCGCTACATATGAGGCACCAAGCTAGTTTAGGATTCCCAGAACAGGGCATGTGGCATACACAAGTCTGTTCTGTAACAGAGGGGAATGACAGACGGGCAGCGGTGGTGGGAGACTCAGAAAGGAACTACCAGGGGTCTGTCACCACTGCTCCTCTGGCATCTGCCACTTGCCTCACTCTGCCTAATGGTAGGGCTGGCCCTTGAAAGGAGCAAAGATAAAGGGAGAGTGTTCCAGGACACCCCACATCACAGACCTACCAGACTGCATGCAAAGTGATTCAGGGCTTTGACAATGCAGTAGCAGTCTTGTATTTAAAAACAATCAAGCCCCAGTACGTGCTTTGTATATGTAACCACAAAAGTATGCATGAATTTTGAATGTCATCATGCACTAGGGGCGGGGAACCTTTCCCCTGTGGGTAGCCTTCCTGAGGCTGTATGCCAATGGTGGGCGGGGCCAGAGCCACAAGTGGACTGAGCAACAGCTGTAACTCCTACCTTTATTCAGCAGGCTAAATTCAATCAGAGATGTATGTGCACATGCCCCAGACATGCATGTTTCCATCCAGGCAAGCAAGATGCACGATCACATCCTAGCCAAGGCCCAGTGAAAGATGTGGCCTAGGAAGGGGCAGTGGGTGGGGCAGTGTCCCAAGGGCCAGATAGAAAGGCATGGAGGACCACATTTAGCCCCAGGCCTAACGTTCTCCATCCCTGTCATAGAGATGGGGAGTTTTTTTCTTTTTCCATTGCTTGTTAGACTTATGTAAATTAACTTTACTAACATTCTTCTGGAATTAACCCTCCATAGCTAATGGTAGAACTCTATAATCTTTATTCAGAGCATCCTAAAGAAGGTAGAAGGAGCCCAGGGCAGCAAACAAAAACACTAAAAACACTATAAAACTTCTTAAAGACAAAAGACTTTAAAACATATGAAAACAAAACATCTTAAAAACATCTAAAAAAGTAATTCCAACACAGATACAGTCTGTAGACCAGGTGGACCAGCATTGTTTGTGATTCTCCTGTTAGTTCCTAGTGAAAGATGGTTATCTTCTAATTTCCCTTGAAGAATGACTGTGGTTGCTGTGCAAATTGATCTGGCATCTTACACGAGGACAGAGCTATATGTGTGGGTATATGTGTGTTTGCGTGTCTAAGTGTATGTACATAATGACAGGATTGCTGCTAATAGTGATTCTGTTGTTTAAGGAACTGAATAGCATGCTTAAACCTAAACTGCTTTAAAAACTCATTAAATGTTAAAAGGTTAGATAAATTAAAGGGAGAACTAGCCCAACTCTTGTATAACAAGGTATGCAAGAACATCAATATTGCTCATTGAACAGTCTATTCTTCTAATTTGAAAAGAACAACTATTTGTCATGGTTCCTGTCCTTGGGATGGCACTTATCTAATTAAATGCATATGAAATTCAAAAGCCTTTACTACGGGACAGTAATTTCCCTTCTAAGGTCTCCAAGATGAAAGAAGAATTATGCTGAGCAGATAATGGATGAATTCCTCCATTGTGCAATAAGGTCTCAAATTGACTAATCATCCTGTGGTTATTAATCAATGTGTTATCTTATAATTTGAAATTAAAGGTTCTGTTCTCATTTATTGCTGATGCCGGCAAATGATACTTGCAGTTCTTGATTACTGTGACATCCAATGTATGCTGATTGCCCTGCAAAATTCCACAAAAGTAATCAAAATGAGATTGTATCTATAGGGGAGGTTTCCTTTCCCACTTTTTATAGTCACACCACTCTTTAACGAATGCATATCGTCTGAAAATGTGTCACTGTAGGCTTCTATGTTGTAGTGAGAAATTTGGTGGTGTTGGTGGGAATTAATCCCCAGACAGTAATTGACTGAGCTTTTGCAGAGAGACAGAGCAGCCAGAAGGATCTCTGGGTTGCGAGGAGTTCAGCTGCTCAGCTTTATGGCAAGAGTTGGCACCAGCAGAAACGAAAGGAGGTTTATGGAAGAAACATGGTATTTGGAGAGCTGGAACCGGAAGCTTGAGTGGGCAGTAGATGAAGAGAATTGTGGGATAGGCTGGGATATGGGGTGGGTTAGGATTTGGGAGTGGGAGTGGCACAGTAGAATGAGAATAGGAAAAGATTAAAAAAAAGGATGTCTGAGAGGTGAACAAAAACTGAGAGACAGAGATGGTCAGGGATAGTCAACATGGTGCCCTCCCAGTGTTGTTAGACTGCAGTTCCCATAATCCCTGACCACTGGGATGCTGGTTGGGGCTGATGGGAGTGAATGAATGAATGAATAGTTTATTACGGTCGATGACCAGAAAGATATATCATACAAACATAGACATTACAAAACAGGGTTAACAATGCAGTATCCACTAGAAGTATGTATATACAAACTCAGAGCTTGGAAAAGTTACTTTTTTGAACTACAACTCCCATCAGCTCCAGCCAGCATGGCCACTGGATTGGGCTGATGGGAGTTGTAGTTCAAAAAAGTAACTTTTCCAAGCTCTGTACAAACTATTTAGACAGATGTTGCAAAGTGCAGCGGTCCCTGAGTTATAAGCACTTTGTGCAAATCAATCACTGCAGCAAAAAAATTTGCAACCTTATATGTAATACGGGGGTCTGTGTCTGCAAAGAAGTAATGCACATAAAAAGTTACATCCCTGCCTGGCAAATTCTGGAGAAAAGGGGTAATAAACCGTCTGCAGAGATCATTATAAAATATACATTCTAATAGAACATGATTTGCGGCCTTAATAGCACCAATATCACATGGGCAATATCGTTCAGCAAGGGAAATTTTGCGGAACCTTCCCTCTAAAAGAGCAGATGGCAGAATGTTATATTTAGCCAACTGATGGGAGTTGAAGTCCAAATGAGCCCCTGATGAAAGCCTAAAATAAGTACCGACCTAAACACACTGGGCTTTTTTTTTTACCAATGAATTCCATTGCAGCCTCTTGAGATATTGTCCCCCCCCTCTCTTTTTAGGAGTTGGGGGTCAACCATATCTGGAGGGTACCATGGTGGCTACCCCTGGGCTGTGTTCTACCTCCACAGTCATGGCAGTATGCCTCTGAATACCAGTTTCTGGGAATCACAAGTGTGGAGCATGCTATGGCACTCACGTCCTACTTAAGGGCTTTCCATGGACACTATTGTAAACCGTCCAGAGAGCTTCGGCTATGGAGTGGTATATAAATAAATAAATAAATAAATAAATAAATCTGGTTGATCACTATGAGAACAGAGTCCTAGACTAGATGGGTCTTTGGCCTGATCTAACAGGGCTCTTCTTACATTTGGAGAGACTGGAGACAAAGGAGAACTGGATGTGGCCAGATGTTGCGGAACTGAGGGACCACGTAATTTGAATTGGTCAAATTTTTGACTGCAGGGGCTTCTGATACAAGTTTATATCAGAATGTTGTCCATATAGCAGAAACAGATTATGGCCCACAGATAGGATAAGACCTACCTTTGCAGCCTAGGAGGAGCTTTTAAAAAGGCATTATGTGTTGCCTGTGGATATAGCCCTCACATGTCTATGGTGCAGTCAATGACCGCCCAAGGCATTTTGGTGCCCGAAGAAGAGGCCAAATGTCTCCCTACTGCCACTCCGCTGCTAAGAACAGCATTTTTAAAAGTATTGATCCACCATTCAGACGGCAATTCCTGCCTTTATCTATGTCAGGGGTAAGGAGCCAGGGCTGCATTCCCTTCTAGACAACCTTCTGAGGCAAAAGTGAGCAGAACAACAAATGTACTTTTGTACAGAATGTAAATTTTACCTTTGTATCCTTCATCCGGAGAGCCAGTGTGGCATAGTGGTTAGAGTGTTGGACTACGACCTGGGAGACCAGGGTTCGAATCCCCACACAGCCATGAAGCTCACTGGGTGACCTTGGGCCACTCACTGCCTCTCAGCCTCAGAGGAGGGCAATGGTAAACCCCCTCTGAATACCGCTTACCGTGAAAACCCTATTTATAGGGTCGCCATAAGTCGGAATTGACTTGAAGGCCATCCATTTTCATTTTCATCCTTCATCCAGCCAAGCAAGAGACCTTATCAGAGTTCAAGACCCAATCCAGCCAGGCAAAAGCACTTGGGGTACAAAGCAGGGCTTACCTTTAAATCCCTTTATTACCTAGGCCCAGAACACTTTAGGGGATGACACCTTTCATATATGGCTTCACTCACACTGAGATCTGGATCTGGGAATCTTTTAGCACTCCCACTGTACATTAGGCTAGCGCAGGGGTGGGGAACCTTTGGCCTCTGGGCCAATCATGCCCCCCACGAGGTGAGGTCATGTTCCCCAAACCACACCCACTTGTGATGTCAACTGGTGGGCAGGAGGACACCTTGGCTGCAGAAGATCAGCCACTGAGCAGGGATTGAAGCCCTGTCTGGGTGTGCCAGAGAGCTCCCTGCAGGGACTTCTCTCACATGCCTGAACCGTGCTAAGCAGAATCCCTCCCCTGCATTGGCTGATGCGAAGGAAAAATGTTCCTGCTTGTTCTGGGTATGCCAGAGAGCTCCCTGTGCTAAGCAGAACTCCTCCCCTGCTCCCACATTGGCTGATGTGAAGAAAGAGAGAGTGATCCAAGCAAGCAGGAACTTCAAAAAGTGTTGCAAAATAAGCACCTGTTTCTTCTTCTGAAAACAGGCACTAGCTCTGGCAGGACTGCTCTGTCACACAACAATGAAGGAAAAAACAGGTCTGCTTGCTTTGGAAAGTCTGCCCCTTGCTGATCTTTTTCAGAAGTTAAAGGGATCAGGCAGGGTAAGCTTTCCAAACCTGCCCCATGCCCCCCCCTTATCAAGCTTTGATTGTAGAGATTGAAAGGAGGGGCATGGGGCAGGCTTTGCAAGTGATTTTGACAGGTGGGCATGATCATGTAACATGATGGTGATGTCATGTGATTGACAGGTATATTTCCCCACCCACCTGTCAAGGTTGGCCAAATATCTTGCTCCCAGAACCAAAAAGGTTCCCTATCCCTGCTTTAAATCTAGCATGCTGTTTCTGCAAATCCAGTTGATGCCCGCTTCTCACATTCTATTCAGACATGTGTTTTCCCCAGCAGAGAGAGTTGCCACAGGGAGCTGCAGCCAATTGTGTTTTTAAAAGCACATGACTCGCAAAATATTTTATAAAATGTAGCGCCTAGGCATGAAAAAAGGTGTGAAAAATGTAACACATTACGTTGCCTTCAGTGTAATGTTCTGTGACATTACACTGGCAGAGCAAAATGTTGGAGCAATTTGTGAAGATGCGAAGGAAGACTTAATGATGACCAGTGCCCAAATGTGATAATATGTAATACAGTGACTGTGGCTCCGGTCGTGGACCTGTCCGCATACTATGAGGCGGTGATGTTGGTTTTAAATAGGAAAATTCCATAGTTCAGTGGCTCAAAAACTCAAACCTTAGTGGGATGGCATCTGTTTATGGCAATGCAGAGTTTAGTAGAAATCTTCTCAAATGTCAAGCTAAGGAAGTAACTATGGAAGGAAAAACGGTGTTGGGATTCTGCCTGTGAGGCGTCATCCGCAATAGCCTCGGGAGATTTCACTTTCTCTCGTAAATAGAAGGGCTCACGTGCCCGGTGAATATTCAAGAAAGAAAAATGCAGGAAGTGCCATCCCAGCCAGCTTTATTGTTTTTGATCTTGCCTGTTTGGCCTTCCCTGACTTGGTGTGCATCTTTATTTATTGTTTCCTAACAATGTATGTTGTCACGGAAATGACACTGGACTCTGTAGGGGAGACAAAATCCCATCAGGCAAAGTCAAGCCTGCAAATAAGTGTTATCCTACATATGCAGAGATGTCATTCTTTGCATTAGCCCAAAGGTTTTATATTGCTTAGGGAGATGTGCAGCAAGCTAACTATAAAAATAGAAGCTTGACACTGGGGATGAATGTGTATGTCAGAATAATATTACTCTTTCTTGGAGGATGACAGAAAAAATGACACTACATCCACCAGCCTAATTTTTATAGATCTTCCTCTTTGCCAGATGTCACCTTTTATAAACTGCTTTATATATATATAACATGACAGCACCATGCAATTGTGTGTTTATAGCTAGATAAACTTTTGTAATAAACTTGGGATTGGTGGAAATCCAAAAGCCCCCAAGCCTGCTCATTAAGCATTTGGGGATGCCTACCTGGACTTAAGTAGCCAGCTTGAAAGAAATGAAATGAAATGAAGTAGCCAGCTTACATACTCAATATGCAGGCAGCGTTAGACGTAGCAAGCGGCTCCCCCTCCCTTTCCAAGCACAAGAGCCTTCTAGTGATTTTATGTACCGCCGTACCTAGTAATCACCTTTCTAAAATTATGACTAGGTTATTTTTGAGAATAAAAGTTTGCTGTGCCTCAAATTTAAACACAAACACATACACGCACATACAATATATCGCACATATCAAATTATATGATTCAAAAGGGGATTATGAGGACAGAGCTGAATTACGCTGTAAATAGCTCCCCAGCATGCTATCATTTTGCCATCCTCACTGAGTAGCTGTACCACCATTTCTTGTCTCTGCCTTTTACTATGATTCTGATTTGTCCATCATGCACCAAAAGAAGCAAATGATCATATCTGTTTAGCACTGGCATTATGACTGCAATCTTAGATGAAACACTTGCATCATAGCTTCACAATGGATTCAGTACCTGGCTAGTAACTCACATCTTGCCACATAGTAAAAATGATTGTATGAACAGGACCTACGAATAATGAGCTAACTATTCCTGTCAAAGTTGCAAATTTTGAATGGGTTGTGAATTGTGCCTCCTGTCAGAACCAAATGCTTGCTTTGTTTTGTTCGGATCATTTTATAATTTCTTTCAACTCAGTGCTGTTTTCTGTTGAATTCCCTAGCCCCTGATGATTTCTCTAAAAGCAAAACTAAGCAGGTATCTAGCTCAATGGGAAATAGGATTATAAGAAGTGCACTTGGATATGCAATGTAGCTGTTACCTGCTCTTAGAATGCTTTGCTATTCTATTTATTTATCTTGCATTTAGCCAAAGGCCATTGCAAATACAACATACATCACAAATACCACAAATACAACAAATACCACAAAATGCGATAAAATAAAATAAAATCAGCCACCATAAGACCCATGTTGAGCCTGGTGAGTAGAAATAAAACATTTTAAAATTTCAGGGCTTCTGATTTTGAATATAAATCGTGAGTAACTTTTTAGCTACCAAGGCAAAGTTAGCTACGGCAATAGTCACGTGTTTTAAGTTATCACTTAGGAGCTCTACTACTAGCTCCTTAGGGCATTTAACCAAAGGAGAATGGATGAATTGGGCCAAAAATTTCTGTCTGGGGTCGGCGTACAGTGGGCAATATAACAGGTAATGGATAATGTCCTCCACAATATTACACCCAAAAATACATTTCCGTTCCTCGATAGGGATTCCCTTATACCTCCCTTCCAGGTAGGCCGAGGGCATTAATTGGTACCTAAGTTCCAGGAATGCTTTACGAAGAGAGGGATGGGTGAGTATCTCAAAATACGATGATCTAGCATGATTGAGTTTGCGTTGGGAATACCAAATACAGAAGGGGGCTATTAAAATGTCTACCCAATCTTTCCTTGCTGCATGATTGAATACCCAGTTCCTAAGGGCTTGGGGGCTAAGGTTCAATAGCTCACCCGTGGGGAGGTTATATTGCTCCAGCAGTGCCTGGCTGGTATGGGCCCACCCCGCCTTCGACAGCTGTTCGGACCAGCAAAGTTTGGTGAGGGAATTGTCATCCATTTGATATATTCTCCTCCAATATCTGAGGTGGGCTAGGTCTATTCCGGCCGCAAGAGAAGGTAGCCCAAGTTCCGCTCTGAGATGTGCGGCAGGGGTTCCCGGCAGGCATCCTAGAATTTTCCTCATAAACTGGTTTTGTAAAGTTTCTATTTGTTGCTTAGCCGCGGCCCCCCAGAGTTCGGCCCCATACAGTATGGTGGCAACTGTTTTGGCAACAAAGACCTTAAGCATTGGGGGAACCATTTGCCCCCCTCTAGCATAAAAAAATCTTTGAAGTTGTACTAAGGATCTCGCTCCCACCAGTTTGATGGCCTTTATGTGGGGGTTCCATGAGGAATTCTCGCTAAGGCAGATGCCCAGATATTTGAATATGCGAACTTGATCCAGTGCATGGCCTTCAATTGACCAGCTGGAAGCTGCCTTCTTGTTGCCAAAAATCAAGATCTTGGTTTTGGTGTGATTAATTGTCATAAGGTGCTTCTTACAGTAGGCACCCAGGTGAGTGAGCATCCTTTTAAGGCCAATTTTATTTAAGGAAAGTAGGGCCAAGTCATCGGCATATAACAATAAGGGAATCTTGCGAGAGCCTATTGAGGGAGGAAAAAAGGACGGGGAAGCCATAGCAGGGATGATGTAATTTATGAAAACATTAAATAAAAAAGGAGCCAGGATGCATCCCTGCTTCACCCCTTTCTGTACTCGAATAGCCCGAGAAAGCAAGCCCTGCAGGCCTAGGTGCACTTGTGACGTATTTCACTGATGAAGAACTCGAATAAGATAGAGCAATCTTCTATCTATATTAGTCTGGGCCAGCTTTTGCCAAAGTAAGTCTCTTTCTATAGAATCAAAAGCAGAGGTGAAATCCACGAAGGCTACATGCAAACGTTTGTTGGGGCCTTTTGTGTGTTTCTGTATGAGGTGTTGCAGCACATATACCTGATCAATCGTGCTCCTGCCTCTCCTAAACCCTGTTTGCTCCTCATAGAGGATACAGTTGTTTGTCTCCCAATCCAGGAGCTTATTAAGAAGGAGCCTTCCATAGAGTTTAGAGGTGGTATCTAAAAGGCTAATTGGTCTATAGTTTCGGGGGTCCGAAAAATTGCCCTTCTTATGAATAGGGACAATTATGCTAGAGCACCAACCTGGGGGAATCTCTCCAGTAGCATTTATATGCGTGAGTAGAGAGGCCAGAACCGGTGCCCACCAATTTATGTCAGTGAGGAATACCTCAGGGGGGATCATGTCCTCCCCCAGGGCTTTGCCCGGTTTAAGCTTGGAGATCAGATCTAGGATTTCCAAGGGCGACACCGGTGGCCAGGGTGGAAGATTGGAAATGTCTCACCTGGGAGGTATTTCCATTGGGTCCAAAGATGTTAGAAAAATGGGAGACCCATGTGTCAGGGTAAATCGGTGAGTCTGTCCTATGTATTGCACTCGTTAGCCCGGTGTGGATTAATTCCCAAAATTTAGAGTCGTTTCTTTCTCTTGAGACCGAGAGCAGGGCGTTCCAGCTATCTATGTGGAAGGCCCTTTTTTTGGTCTGGTTAGAGATTTATATTCTCTCCGGCAATGTTGTAAAAGTGATACAACCACTGCTGAGCCCTGGCATGCGAGCATTCTTGTAAGTTGGCGGAGTTCCTTTTTCTTGGCTCTATAGTCCTTATCATACCACGACCGGGGAAAACTCAGGTCTTTCCCAACTGAGGTCGAAATGACCAGGGGTCTGATTTCTCCGATTATATCCTGAAAGGTCCTAAGAATGGACCCAGGGGAATGCTTTGCTGCCCTTTGCTTCAAGTGACTTTTAAATAGTTAGGTTTTCTCACCAGTGCAACGGGTTACAAAGTTGGCTGAGGTGTGTCTATTGTTGTTGTTATGTGCCTCCAAGTCAACTACGACTTATGGCAACCCTATGAATCAGTGACCTCCAAGAGCATCTTTCATGAACCACTCTGTTCAGATCTTGTAAGTTCAGGTCTGTGGCTTCCTTTATGGAATCCATCCATCTCTTGTTTGGCCTTCCTCTTTTTCTACTCTCTTCTGTTTTTCCAAGCATTATTATCTTTTCTGATAAATCATGTCTTCTCATGATGTGTCCAAAGTATGATAACCTCAGTTTCATCATTTTAGCTTCTAGTGACAGTTCTGATTTAATTTGTTCTAACACCCAATTACTTGTCTTTTTTGCAGTCCATGGTATCCGCAAAGCTCTTTTCCAACACCAGATTTCAAAGGAGTTGATTTTTCTCTTATCAGCTTTTTTCACTGTCCAACTTTCACATCCATACCTTTTAAAAAAAAAAAAAATTATTGCTGTCATAGATCCATATTTACCAAAAATGAATACAGATTACAATAAAAAGTTAAAATCAGGGTCGAAGATAAGGAACAATTCACAAATCTTTGCTTAATTATACAATATATACAATATGTATTATTCACAGAGGATAGTAGCACGTTTCTGTTGGGCAGCATATACAAACTTGGCAACCTGAATAGTAATATATTTGTCTAAACCAGAAAGCAGAGAGGCAATCATAACATCAGAAGATTTGTATTGGGCATTCATCATTATGGGGTTTAAAAACTTATTATGAAGCTGAGAATATAAGGGACAAGAAAGAAAACAGTGCTGGAGAGTTTCAATGGAACCTACACCACAGGGACAAATACGTTGTTCGTAGGGAATTCCCTTAAACCTCCCCTCAAGTATCGCTGATATTAAAGAGTTGAACCTGGCTTTAGAGAAAGCTATGCGTAGCTTAGGGATTGTTAACATATCTAAATAAGGAGCAGACTTGCCAGGAACAAAATTTAATTCCAGATATAGAGGGGAACATGTTTTCGAAGCCTTACAAATTGAAGTTTGGTGGTCAATATCTTTAAGATGGGAACGAATTATGGCTAGTGCTTCTTTTGGCGAAAGAGAAGATAGGTATTCCTTGGAAAGTCCCATTCTCAACATTTTCGTTTCCATTTTTTTGTTCCAGTTAGAGGGGCAGCTATCTTCCCAGTATAAGGATTGGAAATACCATGGTCTGAATGATCCTGACTTTAGTGTTCAGTGACTATTGGGTTGGACTTTTATTTAAAAAAAATCCTAGATGTCATTTTTTAAAAAGATATCTTCTGCAGTGAACAAAAGTCATTTAATGATTAAATTATAAAGCATACGCCAGTTACCAAAGGCATATCATTTTTGTTCCATTATATCATTGGCATCAAAGATTTAAACCCAAATGTCACAGATAAATATCCCCTTTCAATTATTGATGTGTTTTCAGTGCTAAGCCGCCTTCTATATCTCTTGATGTCCTTTGTGCCTTTTGCACACTTCCATCAAGTGGAACAGCAAAATAAATCAGCCCCATGTTATCAAGAGCTTGAATATCTTTCAGCTATGTAAACCTTTCAGTCTCTTTTTTTTTTTTAGCTTACTTGGCAAAGCCTTTTTTAAAAAGCAGCAGTGAGTGTTACGTTGTCTTAGGATACAAGCTAATGTAAGAAAAGTTCATGGAAAGGGAAGTTCCTTATCTCCTCCTCCTCCTTAGCATTGTCCCCCATCCCCTGAAAAGCATCTTTGGAGAGTCAGGGGCTTTAATGAACAATGTGGAATAGGACACAGCCAGTGGCTATGGGAGGGAGTGGAATTGCCTAAATTCAGCCTTGGATCCTAATGTTAAGGAAGTTCATGGATAGAAAGCCCCCCACAAGCAATCCAACATTGTTCAGGATGGCTCAAAAAGTCTTTTTGGGAATCACAGGTAGCTACAGGAAGAGAGGAGGGGATGGGTTCCTTCTGTGAACGCACAAACCTAGGAAGCTGCCTCATACCGAGTCAGTCCATTGCTCCATCTAGGTCAGTACTGTCTTCACTGACTGACAGTGCCTCCCCAGCATTTCAAAGAGAGAGTCTCTCCCATTCCTACCTGTAGATGCCAGGGATTGAACCTGGGACCTTCTGCATGCAAAGCAAATGTTCTACCACTTAGCCACAGCCCTTCCCAAACTTCCTTAACTTATCTTAGGATCCAAGAGCAGTATTCAATTATTGCATCCCATCAGTTCAAGGATTTTTGCTTGCTCAATGGGACTTTCCCTCCTCTCCTCCCCCTCTCATGTCCTTATCAAATTTGCTCTGGCAGGTTAAGAGAATCCTCAGAACAGATTTGGAGGAGTTCAGGAGGAGGAGAGGAGGAGAACATAAATTTGCGCTACATACCACCAGATATCCTACACCTACTCAAAGTCGACCCATGACTAGCTTAGGTCCATTGATTTTACTGGGTCTATTTCTGACTAGCACTAGCACTGGATACAACTCATCTTTAGCTTTCATAATATACATACAGATTGCATTTGATTTTCCTCTCTTTCCTTTTACCTGTTGAATGTTTCCTTTCCTGTTCCTCTTTAGAGCAATTGATTATCATAGTCCTATAGATCAAAGTCACCTCAAACATCCTGTGAATTAGCCACAGGAGCTGGAGAATTTCAGCTTGTGATGAGATTCATTGTCTAGACTTTATTTAAAATATTTAAGTCCTGTCTTTCCATACTGTCATCAGGTCACCTAAGGTGGCTAATAGTATCCATTTTAAAACAATACAATTTTAAAAGAGAAAATATGTGTTTATTTCATCTGTTTATTAGTTGCTTTTCAGGGTCAAGTCCTCACAAAGTTACAAACACAGAGAAATAAATGGTAGAAACTCAGGCAGACTATGAAGCACTGAGTGGATACAGAAAGATAAGTGCATGAGAGATGTGAAATTAGATCACTAAAATTATCTTCCCCTTCTAGGATGCACACCTTAATGTGGTGAGGGGGTTTGAGAGTGTTGAAGAAGCTGAGACCAATGCCATCAGGAGTCCAGACCAAGAGGCTAGACTGCTAGCAGGCCACCCAAGGCTGAATGGTCAAAGCTGAAACACCCCACTAAGATGCATCCAAACTCAGAGGAAGGCAATGGTAAAGGTCCAGTTCCTATGTTGTGCAGAATGAACCTCCTGATAAGATGGTATCTGCAGAGCGCAGTGATCGACTGGGTATATAAGGGATAAGATGGTCTTTCAAGTATCCTAGTCCCAAGCTGAATAGGGCTTTGTACACCAAAACTAGAACCTTGAATTTATCCAGGTAGCTAAAGGTAGCCAGTGCAATTCTTTCAGCAGTGGGGTGACATGTTGGTGATACCCTGCCCCAGTGAACAGTCTCACCACCGCATTTTGCATCAGCTGCAGCTTCTGGATCAACCTGAAGGGTAGCCCCACATAGAGTGCATTACAGTAATCCACCCTGGAGATTACCAGTGCATGGACAACAGTGGTCAGGCTTAAGCTGGTAGAATTCATTCTTGGTTACTGTTGCTATCTGTGCATTTCCAGATGAGCTTAAGAGAATCCCCAGCTGCATACCTGATTCTTCAGGTGTAGTCTAATACCATCTAGGGCCAGATTAACTGCTCTATCCAGCTTGACAGATCCCCCAACTCATGAAACCTCCATTTTATCTAATTAGGTTTCAGATTATTCTTCCTCACCTATCTCAAAATTGCAATATGGCACTTGAACAGGCATTCCATAGCCACCCTGAGATTTGTAGGTAGGAAAGAAAGGCAGAAGTGTGTGTTATCAGCATATTGAAATATTCAAATAAAACAGGAGATGGTATGCATATGTTAAAAAAAAACTGTGGAAATGAAAACAAAAGGTTGTATCCAACAAAATTGGCCCATTTGTGCAAGGACTACTGGTACCATGAATCTTCCCCTTCTTTTCCATGTGCCCCTTGCCCCTCCCAAATCTGCTCTAGAGGGATGGGAGGAAACCCAGAACAGAATTGGAGGAGTACAAAGAGAACAGAGAGGGAGGAAAAGTTCAAATATTCATGCAGAAGTCCTTGCACAAACAGGATGACATTGTTGGATGCAACCCAAACAAACTCAAGAACTGGTCACACTATTGGTAAGTTGAGAGAGAAAAACACTTGCTATTTTGCATTGAAATATGACTAGTGTAGGACATTCCATATCCTGAAAGCCACTGTAAATAAGGCCCTTTCCTGCATAGTCACCAACTGCGCCTTTGGTGGGATAAAGAACAAAGCCACCTCCTCTGGCCTAAGGAGGCAGGCTGGACTTTATGAGAGAATATTATCCTTTAAATGTCTCCTTCCCAAACTGTTTAGGAAGTATATAGGCATTTTCTGCAGTAACCGATTTGTGGTGCTCACTAAAAGTTGCCCTGCTCATAACATTTGAACACATTGTGGGCACTGATTTATCTATTTGAATAAATGATTAGATTTGGGCATCAATTGGTAAAAATGAAGTGAAGAGTTCAAGGACAGAGGGTGCTTTTTTGAGCTGTCATCACTATGGAAATTGAATCATATTTGTCATATGGTGTGGGAGCCGCTGCAAGTATGAACCAGGTGCATAAGTTTGATGTCACATGAGCTAAGTGAGTTCAGCCCCATGGTGAACATGAGCAATCATCATCCAGTTCTCAGGACACATTGTACTTTGGAGCATAGTGACACAATTTATATATTGCGTGATCAAAAAAATCTCTAAACAGTTTACATAAAATTGTATAAAATATTTATTAAAATAGCACTAAAACATACAAGCACAATAAATAAAATTACATGTCTGGGTAGGCTTTCCTAAAGAAAAAGGTTTTTTTATCAGGGTTAACACCTTCACTTCAAGTCAAAATTCATTCCATTTGCCATCAGTTTCACTGTACATTCAGAGACATGTGAATCATCCCCCCTGTTCATTTTGATCAATGTACTTTTGGAAATGTGTTAGCTGAATAGCAATGTGAAACTTGACTTTAAAATATTTTAGAGAGAGATCTGTGGTATAATCTGTGTCATTATCTTCAAAATGGGTATATAGTGCTTTTTAAGAAACCCTCTTTAGAAAACACAACATAGGATTTTCTCATTGGAATCCCACCCCAGTGACCCCTGCCTTTCTGATTAATTATTTATTCTTGGAACATTTCCAATTTCTTTGGCTTTCATTTTCTTCAGAATTATTATTATTATTATTATTATTATTATAAATATTACATTTATATCCTGCTATTCCTCCCAGAAGGAGCCCAGGGCGGCAAACAAAACCACTAAAACACTTGAAAACAGCTTTTTTAAAAAAAAAAACCTTTAAAATGTTAAGATGAAACTTCTTTGAAAATATATTAAAACAAAGCATCTTTTAAAACTATATTAAACCAAAGCATATTTAAAAACATTTTTTTTAAACAAAACTTTAAAATCATCTAAAAAAGTAATTCCAGTACAGACACAGACTGGGATAACGTCTCTACTTAAAAGGCTTGTTGAAAGAGGAAAGTCTTTAGTAGGCACCAAAAAGGTAAGTGAGATGGTGCTTGTCTAATGGGGAGTGAATTCCAAAGGGTAGGTGCCATAGCTCTAAAGGTCCACTTCCTATGTTGTGATGATATCTACAGGAGGCCACCAGCTGTGGAGTGCAGTGGACTGTATAGGGGTAAGACAATCTTTTAGGCATTCTGGTCCCAAGCTGTGAAGGGCTTTGTACACCAAAACCAGAACCTTGAACTTGGCCAGGTAGCTAATAGGCAACCATTGCAATTCTTTCAGCAGCAGGTAACATGTTGGTGACACCCTGTCCCAGTGAGCAGTCACACTGCCACAATCTGCATCAGCTGCAGCTTCCGGACCAACCTCAAGGGTAGCCCCACAAAGAGCACATTCCTGTAATCCAACCTGGAGGTTACCAGTGCATGGACAACAGTGGTCAGGCTATCCCGGTCCAGAAACTGCGACAGCTGTCTAAAGCTGATAAAAGGCACACTTAGCCACTAAGGTCACCTAGGCCTCTAGCAACAAAGATGGATCCAGGAGCACCCACAGACTATGAACCTGCTCTTTCAGAGGGAGTACCACCCCATCCAAAGTAGGCAATTAATCAGTTATCCAAACTCGGGAACCACCAACCCACAGTGCCTCTGTCTTGCTAGGATTCAGACTCAGTTTATTGGCCCTCATCCAGCACACCACCAAGTCCATGCACCGCTCCAGGGCTTGCATGGCCTCTCCCGATTCAGGTGTTTCAGAGAAATTGAGCTGGTATCATCAGCATACTTCTAACACCTTGCCCCAAATCTCCTGATGACCACTTCCAGGGGCTTCATATAGATGTTAAACACATTGGGACAAAAAAGGACCCTGTAGAACCACACAGCACAACTGCCAGGGCACTGGAAGACAATCACCCAATATTTTTTTATATAAAAACAACACTGGAGGCAGAATCAGAACCACTGGAAAACCGTGCCTCCAATACCCATCTCATCAAGTCAGCTCAGAAGGATGCCATGGTCAATGGTATCAAAAGCCACCTATGGATCAGCAAAAGTAACAAGGTCACACTCCCCCTGTCCTTCCCCCAATAAAAGTCATCCATTAGGGTTACCAAAGCCGATTCAGCCTCATAACCAGGCCTGAACCTAGATTGGAATGGGTCAAGAAAATCTGTTTCATCCAATAGTAGTTGTAATTGCTGCGCCACAACCCTCTCAATCACCTTCCCTAAAAAGGGGGTATTTGAGACCGGTCGGTAGTTGTCACAAACCAATGGGTCCAGGGTGGGCATTTTCATGAGTGCTTGGATCACTGTCTCTGTCAGGGCAGCTGGGACCACAACCTCCCACAAAGATGCATTGACTACAACCTGGATCTACTCGGTCATACCCCCTTGGCAAGCTTTAACAAGCCAAGGAGGGCAAGGTTTGAGAGGACATGTTGTTGGCTGCATTGTCACAAGCACCTTGTCCATACCATATCATCAGGCCAAATCAAATGAAACTGATCTCAAGATGTTGCAGCAGACATTGCACTGGATGCTTCACTGGGGACTACAGTAGATAGTTATGGAGCATCAAGATTGCTACAGAGGTGAGCAACTTTACCCTCAAACTGCCTAGCAAACAATTCATAGTGGGCCTCCGAAGGGTCTAAAACTCCATTTCCTGGAGTTGATATCAACAGACCCGACAATACGAAAAAGCTCCACTGGACGGCTGCTTGCAGATGTGATGGAGGTAGAAAAATGGGTCTTCTTCACCACCATTTCTGCCACACAGTAGGCACCGTTATGATGTTTTACTCGTGCCTGATCAGTCTCATAGCATGTCTTTCCCCACTTGCGCTCTAGCCATTCTCCAGCCTTTTTCATTGCATTTAGTTCACTGGTGTACCAAGGTGCAAAAGTGGGCTCCATAATGCCTGAGAGGGCGCTCAGGGGCAACCATGTTAAGAGCCTTACATGTCTCATTGTTCCACAACATGACAAGGGCTTCAACAGGGTTACCTGTTCTATCCCCTGGAAACACCTCAAGGGCATTCAGGAATCCAGTGGATTCCATCTGGGAGTGGATTATCTTAATCTGTCCACCACCCCTGCAGGGGAGGATTGGAGCCATAAGTCTAAACTTCGCCAGGAAGTGGTCTGACCATGACAATGGGGTATCATCCAACCCCCTATCTCCATACCACCCTTTCCTCCATCTGCAGCAAAAACCAAGGGTGTCCTCTGTCCTATGTGTCAGACCGGTGACAGCTTGAGACAGCCCCACGGTTTATATGGAGGCCATGAAGCCCTAAACTGGAACACTAGAGGCAGCCTCAGCATAGACACTGAAATCACCCAGGGCTATCATTCTGAGCTCCTCCAGTACCACATTTGAGATGACCTCTGCCAGCTTGGTCAGAGAAGCAGCTGGGAAGCAGGATGGACAGAACACCAGCAGCAACTCTGGTTTATTGTTTCTTTGGCCAGATGCCAGGTACAGACCCTCACAGCCAGCTCCAAGAGAGAGTGGTTTCATGGTGACAGAGATGGAAGTTCTTTAGACCACAGCTACCCCTTCCCCCCATCCTTGCAGCCTGTGCTGGTGTTGCACCGAGTATCCAGGTGGGCAAAGACCAACTCCTTCCATCTCACCGACCCAGGTCTAAGTAATACATACCAAATTGGCACCCTCATCCATGATGAAAACATGGATTAGTGTGCTCTTTTTGTGTACCGATCTGGCATTAAACAACAGCACACATAGGCCAGTGCACACAGCAGATGAGCAACGAGGACCCATCCATTGGGGGAGTGGGAGCAAAGAACAAGGCATAGAATTATAACTATAGCCCTGCATGGTCAGCCTAAGATTCTGATAAAATATCACTCTTTTGCTGGTTTTGTAAATATCAAATGATAACAGCGCACAATACATGTGAACAAAAAGATATTGGGCACGTTGCCACCCCCTTTTTCCATTGCTGTGGACTCAATGTGAGTACAAGGTCAGCCATCTTTATATACAAAAGAACCTTTGTCTCCTTTTTTCACCTCAAGCCCAGTTTATTATTTTCAGTCTGCTCTTTTAATGGCTTTCTAACTTTACTGTACTCAAAAGAGACACAAATGACTGCTGCCCTCTCTCCCCCTTTATTATTTGCTTTCTTTGTCTGAAAAATCAGAGCATCTTAACACTTCTTGCTTGTTTTTGTTTTTTCACCTATATGTATGATTATGCACAAAAAGCAGATAGATCCCCTACCTGGTTTGATCTGAGAGCAAATGTGAAAATGATTGATGGGATGTTGCCCAAAACACATGGGTGCCACGTCTCATCACCATCACACTATCTCTGTCTCTCTCTGTGCTTGCACATTTGCAATACCTGTACACTTAAGAGCTCGTAGTAAATCGGAACCCTTTATAGGAGTGGATTTTGCAAAAGCTGTGAAGGCAAAAACCTCACAGATCTCCTCTCCTAGGTCCCATCTGCCCTGTAGTATTTTTTTTATTATTATTATTATTATTATTATTATTATTAATAATAATAATAATAATAATAATAATAATAATAAAATAAAATAAAATAATAAAATTTATATCCCACCCTTCCTCCCAGTAGGAAACTGTACATTTAAAGCATTATCATACCACTTTCAACAAACCAGGCTTCCCTGGGAACTGTAGTTTGTTAAGGGTGCTGAGAGCTGTTAGGAGACCCCTATTCCACTCACAGGGCCACAATTCCCAGAGTTCACTGGGAAGAGGGATTGACTGTTAAACTAGTCTAAGCTATAGCTGTGTGAGATGAATAGGAGTCTCCTAACAACTCTTAGAAAAATTAACAAACTACAGTTCCCAGTAAATTTTGGGGGAAGCCATGCCTGTTTAAAATTGTATGATACTGGTTTAAAACTATAGTGCAGATGGGCCCTAGTTTGAATATTCAACTAGGGCTGTGCTCTGTATGCCTTTGCTATGCAAAATGAGAAAATCTGAGAAAAGGGCCACAACTCAGTTATAGAAGAATGCATGCTTTGCATACAGAAGGTTCCCTTTCAGTCCCTGAATTATTCAGTTAAATGGGCAGATAGCAGGTAATGACAGAGGCCCAAAACAGCCACTGCCAGCCTGGGATAAATAATAGTAACTTAGCTGGATGAATGACCTGACTCAGTACATTTCAGGCAACTTCCCAGTATGGTCAGGGTCTTTACTGTGCCACGCTGTAAGGTTGTGCAGCGGCTTTCTACAGTTCTTCTTAGGAGGCAAGATTGCCTCCATAACCATTTTGTAAATCTGTGCAATACACAGAGACCTGCAGGCCTGGCCTACCCATCACTTGAATGGGACATTTGTTTGGATGTGAACTGCCTAAGAGAAGATAAGGGAAGGTATTTCTCCACTCCAGCACATTGTATGTGGCTTGGCTACCACTTTCCTGGCCCAGGAGAAGAAGGAAACTAATTTATAACTGGAAATCAGTTTCCTTCTTCTCCTGAGCAACACATTCCAGCATCTTCTGCAGATCAACTTATGGATGGATTTTGGAGTTGTCTTTCTGTAGGTGCCTAACACGGTATCACCTCCTCCTTATCATGTAGTGGTAGTGGGAAGGCCAGAACTGTAGTGAACATGACCTAGGAAAAATGAGGCACAGATGGTATGGGTTCTGTAAAGGCCGTTCAAGCTGAGGTCATGGATGTCTCTTTTGGATACATTTCATATGAAGGTCGTCTGCCATGTCAGTCTCAGAAGCTATTTTTCTATCTTTGGAACACAGCAGATCCCTTTGCTGTTTGCATTTCACCTGATAACAGATTGTCTTTTTTTAAAAAAAAATGTAATTTTTTTATAGAAGGTAAATTACAACAACAACATTTCCCCAGTGTCCTCCTCCCCCTCCCAACCCTCTGTATGCAGCTAATAAGCATCTGGAATGCCATTCTGATAATAGATTGTCTTGTGTTTCTTGGATTCCAACCTCTTGCTGCTCTTATGCAGCATTTTGTGCTTCCTGTCTCTCTTCAGGGCCACCAAACAACCAGGGAATGTCTCCTGTTCCACACTTACAGACATATTTCACAGAAATAATTCTGGCAGAGAAAATCGGGTATCGGTGCTTTGGGGATAAGCCATTAATCAGAAGGGTACCTTTGAAAAGGACAATGGAACTGAAATACCAGGCTATTGAATTTAGCCTTCCATGACAATGTACAGTCTTTTTATAGGCTGTTAGGGCCCTTTAGTGCCCTTTACGTATTCGCTCAGCTCCCATTTTATATTTCGCAGAGTTCCATGTACTAAGCAAGGTTTCTGCATGGCCTACTGCATTTAAGCAATCGATTACTGAAGTGTGATCCCTTTAAACTGTTATTTTAACCTCTTTCAGAGGCTGAAAAGACACTTTAAGAGGCAAATACATTGAGCTTATGTAAGACAGAATGTTTCTCAATGAACACAAGAAACCCGCAACTGAAGATTTTCTTGTCCTCCAGGTAAAACGTTTAGGAAGCATCCTATTGTTACCTAACTTAATTCCCCATTTATTTGTAATTAATTGTGTGCTGTTGCCTGACAGAACATAATAGAACTACCAAACAATCACTTAGAACAGGAAGCAATTGTCAATTAATACACTATTGAATCAAGTTTACCAAAGGTGAAGCAGCTCAGTCCCAGTGGGAAACACATACACTCTGTGCCCAGCAGGCTCATCCTTTTATGTGGCTTCTCTATGTATATCTATTTGTCTTGCTCCTTGGTAATCAAAATGCAGTGGAAGCTGCTCTGTTGGGGCAAAAGGGTCACTGCCCCACCAGGCTCAGTCTGCTGTCAGTTAGCCTCCACCGGTCTGCTTGTTACTTAAACCAGCTCGGGTGGTGATACTCCCTGCCAGTTTGCCTGTAGCGTCAGTGTTGCCCTTATAGAACTTAGCAGGGCAGAGGATGAGGGACAAAATCAGTTCGCTCTGCCAGTCATTGGCTCTGGCTCCACCTACTGTTGGGCTCCCTACCTTCCGCCCCACCAGTTCAAATGAGCACCAGCCACCATTCCAAGAAGCAATGTGCTCTTCCATAACTTATGAGGTGGAGATAGTTTGACAATAGTGGAAGTTCAGAAGCAGGGACAAGAGGGAAGAAACATTTAAAGGGAGCTTTTTGAAATAGGCCCAACCTTCTTTTTAAAATTATTTTATTGCATTTTCTATATATTTCAAATATCAGCTCAGAATACACTTTTGTTCTATGCACTTAATATAAATATTATCAAATATAACCATGAACTGTGGTCAAGGCATTGTTAAGGGTATTAAATATACAAATAATAACATATCAAGCAAAGAGTGGGATTAGACACAAAATGATTTTATAACAGTTTTTTTTGAAAAAAAATGATCAAATTTCTGCTCTGTTCACAGAGCAGGGGGAAGAACTGAGTCCATGGATGGTATTCAATTAAGTCCTACTCAGAGTAGGCCCATTAAATGAATGAACTGGTTAGTTATGTCTATTAATGTGAATGGGTCTCACTTTGAGTAGGATTAGCCTTGAACATCACCCATTGCCTAGGAGTTGTCTATTTTTAAAGTTCCAGTTATCCAATTTTTATAATTTTCATAAAGAAAGTGGACTAATCTTTAGCATTGCTCTTAATTAAGACCAAAAATCATGAGTGAGTAACCAATGTATGTACTGATATTATTTTTATATGGGTTTATCAACAGTTCAAAGCAGTGGACAAAGAAAACCATCACTACAGATTGTTAGTCATGGCCCTTAAGTATATTGGTTTATGTGATGTGGTAAGCTGCCTTGATATTCTAGACATGATGAAAACTTGGGATATAATACAACAACTTTATTTATTGGCACAAGGTTTTTTTGACAGTGGAACAGACTGCCTTGGAATGTGATGGCTTCTCCTTTGTTAGAGATTTTTAAGCAGAGGCTAGATGGCTACCTATCAGGGATGCTGTAGCAGTGGATTTCCTGAATTGACCTGGGTTGAGCTAGATTACCTTTGAGATCCCTTCCAACTCTATCCTTCTATGACTGATTCAATAAATACATGCTTAGCACACCACTCCCTATAATCTCCAAGGCAGCTTACAAAAAAAAGCATAAATACATAATAAAAATGTAAAGTTAGAGCTAAGAAGCCAGGAAATGGTTAAAACAATGGCTAATTGCACTTTCTGTGGATGGGTATGTATAGCCATCTATAAACATAAACTACTTACGTCAGCTGCCTGCTTGTAACATCTGTTAGGCATTTACCAACCTGTCCACCGCCATTTAGAAGTGAAGCTTTAATATTATTTGTGACCAGGCAGACTTGTACATTCCATTTCAATTACTGATTACAATAATATCTCAATGGTCTACCTTTGTTTACGCCTAAAAACTCAACTGGATGGAACACCTGCCTGTTCTTTTTTCATATAGACGGGGAATTAAATTAAACCCTGATTACCCTTGGGTTGATTGAATATCCTCCCCTGTATGTTTCATTGCTAGCAGTGGGTTTTCATCAGCTAGTGCATGCTATTAGCAAATCTCCCATGGAGTTCTTTGTTGCCAGTCCATCTGCCATATTGCAAAGTTTCAGATCACTTGCTTTAGAAAAATCTGTACTGCTTTCCCTGTCTCCTTCCTGTTGGTATTCAGTTGCGAGTCTTCTGTTACGTATTCAGAGATATATTTTCAGATCAGTGCATTTATCCTCTAATGCTTGTTAATAACCCAAGATTTCAGCTTCTCTATTCAGTCCTTCAATTTTGTGTTCAGTAAGCTTACACATTTTAATTCTCAGGTGTTGTATTTTGTATTTCTTTACAGGCTGATTGAGAGGTTTTGCAAAGTTTGTGCACTGAACTGTACTTTGCAGCATCCAACTGACGTGCAGATTCCCTCCCCCCCCCAAAAAATCCACTGAACATATCAAATTGCAGGTGGTTGGGTGACTACCTAGCTCAGCTGTGTTGTCATGAAGGGTACATGTGTGTGGTAAGGCTGAATAAGTCAGCCAAACCCTGTGTGTATGAGTACGAATATTCTCCAATTTCCAAGTCTCCAGCTAGAAAGGACTGAGGTAACTGAAATATGTAGGCAGTATGTCAGAAAAATGGAAGTCTGTTTTAATTTAGACAAGATAAAGGACTGGTGGTGAGACAAAGCAATGGACTACCTCAATGTAGCTTCAATTCTTCAGCTTCTGGCTTAACCATAGGACAACTCTAGGGCAGAGCTTGGAAGATTACTTTTAAAAAGTAATAAATTACAGTTACAGTTACATGGCCCAAAAAGTAGTAATTACCGTTACAATTACAATTGCTCTGAAAGTAACTGGTTACTTTACTTTTCCTCCAAAGTAATCACTACAATTACATTTCAGTTACTTTAAAAAAATGCCTACAAGGTGCTGGCCTTGCCTGCTGCACATCTAAGTAGCCTAAAACAACATTAAAAATAAACCAACACATACAGAGGTAGTAGAATAATTATTTTTATTCATAAGATAGCAATGGTGGTCTCTCCGCTGGTAAGGGAGGTGGGGAGGGAGGCTGAAGCCACTACTCAGATATTTGCACGTCAAACCAAGTGCCACCCCCCCCCTCAGCCAGCCAGCATAATCTCTCTCACTTAACCACCTCCCAGACCCTGCCCTGCCACCAATTCAGGGACACTCACTCAAGCAAACATTTTCCCCTGAGATGCAAAAAGTTAAAATACTGCAAATGCAGCACAGTAGCCAGAGAGGGTGGTGGAGGCCACTTTGTGTGCCAAGTGCAAACACAGTACTCTCTCTCTCTCTCTCTCTCTCTCCCTCTCTCACACACACACACACACACACACACACCACACAGACACACGCTTTGTCATCTTTCACCTCCACAGTTCTTTATCTCCATTCTGCTGCTGCCTCTTTCTCCTCCTTTATCCATGTTCTTCACCTCCGGCTCCTTTTTCCCTCCACTCCATTCTTCACCACCACCATCCATTTTTTAAAATAATTGTTTTCTCCACTCCACCCCGTCTCACTCTCCGCCTCCTCCCTCGTCGCCTCCTACCCACCCACAGAGCATGAGGGAAGAGTGACGCTGCACAGAAACCCAGTTTAAGGCACATGATTTTCATCCACAAATCCCCCCCCAAAGTAATGCCCAAAAGTAATGCTAGAAACGTTACAATTACTCCACAAAAGTAGTAAAATTACTCCTAGTTCTATTACAATCAAAATGAAAAGAAATTACCCAGTTGTTACTCAGAAAAGTAATGAATTACAAGTAATTAGTTACTTGTAACTAGTTACTTCCAAGCTCTGCTCTAGGGCAGCAAAATGTTTGGATGGCCCTGTTTGCTACAGAAGACAGAAGGCTATCATTGGCTACTGGCTATGTCTTCCCTCCACTTTTGAATGCAGTATGCCTCTCTGAGTACCAGTTGTTGGGAATAACAAGTGGAGAGAGTACTGTTGCTCATGTCCTGCTTGCCAGCTTCCCACAGGCATCTGGTTGGCCCTGGTGAGGTGTGACTGTTTCCCTCATTATTAACACTTAGGAGGAATTTAAAAACATCCTTGTTCACCCTATCGTGTAATGACTGAAATATACTGTTCCTGCCATCCTTGAAACTTATTAGCTGTGAAATTATGTGGCTGTTTTAAAATATTTTAGGTGTTTTAAATGTTTTAATTTTTAAAAAAATGAACTGTTTTGCTGTTTTGTTGTTTTCTGTGCTGAGGAACCTGCAGGAGGAAGGCTGAGAGAGTATTATTGTTGTTGTTGTTAATGTTTCTGACTAGTGGAGCAATTAGGGTAGGGATACATGGAGGGGAAATCATGAGTAACAAGGAAATACCAGAAAATAGTCTAGTGGGGGGGTAATAACTATCGAAAGGTACCCTTTCAAGATTTTGCCAAGGATACCTGGCCATTTCCATGTTGCTGTGCTTCTGTTTGCTTTTTCCAGAGATGGATGAATCAGTCTGTTTCTTGCACATGTACTTTTGCATGTGTCCAATCAAAGGTCTCATTCGTCCCATTTCTGAAGTAATTATTTTTTAAAAAAATACATATGAGCATTCACATTTGTAAATGTATTTCCTTAAAATATTACATTGGCTGCCTGTATGTTTCTGAGCTCGATTCAAAGTGCTGGTTTTAACCTATAAAGCCTTCCATGGCTTGGGACCACAATACCTGATGGAACGCCCCTCCCGACACAACCCACCCGTACACTAAGCTCAACATCCAAGGCCCTCCTCCGGGTGCCTACTCGGAGGGAAGCTCGTAGGATGGCAACAAGGGAGAGGGCCTTTTCAGTGGTGGGCCCCATATTATGGAATGATCTCCCTGACGAGGTGCTCCTGACGCCAACACTGATATCTTTTCGGCTCCAGGTCAAGACTTTCCTCTTCTCCCAGGCATTTTAGCATGTGTTTTTAAATTGTTTTTAAAAATGTGTATTTATATTTGTATATGTGTATATTTGTTTTTACACATATACAAATTTAAATACACATTTTTTAAAAACAATTTAAAAACACATGCTAATATGTGTATATTTGTTTTTGAAGAGAGCCAGTGTGGCGTAGTGGTTAAGGTGTTGGACTATGACTTGGGAGACCATGATTTGAATCCCCACACAGCCATGATATTCACTGGGTGACCTTGGGCCAGTCACTGCCTCTCAGCCTCATGAAAACCCTATTAATAGGGTCACCATAAGTCGGAATCGACTTGAAGGCAGTACATATACATTTTTATATTTGTTTTTAATGTTTTTAATTGTTGTAAACCGCCCAGAGAGCTTCAGCTATGGGGCGGTATACAAATGTTGTTGTTATTATTATTAACAACAACAACAACAATGTGTTTTTCGCTCAAAATACGAATTTTAAAATGGATTTTGATGTGATTTTTGATCTGTGATTTGTGTCAGACCATTCAGGAGATATGAATGCTTATGAATAACTAAAGAAGCAATCCAAACCCAAGATCCACCAGAAAGAGTAGAGTTTGAAATCGGCAGATCTCCAGCTGAGTCTGGGCCCTGCTGGGTTTTTACTGGCTAAAGTCCCTCATCCCATTTTAGCTGGAGGCCCATGTAAGTCCTCGATCCTGACTCAGCTGAAGTAACTGAGCTGAGGCTAGGGCAAGTCCTCCCAAAGGGGTATGACAAGGGCATGGCGGGGGCGAGACAGGGCTGGGGGAGACAACACGTATTCCAAACTCTGTTCATCTTGGCCACTTAACCTAGAAACCTGATGGAAGTTACACGGGCAAACAAGGGTGGTGTAAGTCAGACTCTATTTTAAAGGCTTCATATGCTCCCTACTCCCAGGCTTGGGCCAGCTCAGTTGGCAGTAGCCCCACTCCTGAGTGGAGCTTGGGACAGGGGTGAGTTACACCAACATAATTTACACCACTGTAAATTATTCTGCTTCCTATAGTTTCGTTGCCCAGCAGGTGTGGGTTCAGACCAGTTCACATCAGAATTCATAAAGATCAAGCATTCTTCACTTTTTCATCACCGTCTTAGTTTTGAACTAGACCATTGGGCCATCTTGCTCAGTATTGTCCACACTGACTGGAAGCAGTTTTCCTGGGTTTTAGGCAAAGGATATTCCCAGCCTTGCCGGGACATGTGGGGGACTGAAGCTGGGATTTTCTGCATACAAGGCAGATGCTCTACCACTGAGCTATGGTCCTTCCCCAGCCAATCCCCAGAATCCAGGCAGTTCAAACTGGGAGAATTTAATAAGTATTCCTACACAAGAGTTACTGTTTCAGGCTCTGAGTGTGTCTTTTGTAATAATTATGTTTCACTTTCCCTCACCTCTATTCCAGAGTTTTAGAAATTTGTGAATTGTATGCACAGTATGAACGTGGGTTGATCAAAGAAACTTTTAAACACAACACAATGAAACTTGTAACTTCATATACACAGAGAAGTAAATGTTTCAGTTTCAAAAGTAATCATTTTTTAAAAAGTAATGCATATCAGTTTTAAAAGTTAGTAAAAACTACTTAGATACATTTCTAGCTTTCAAGTTGTCACATGTATATTTATGCCACAGTGGGAAAAAAAAGTCCAACACAATTGTGGTGGTATGAATTGGTAATCAATATTGTTTTTAGACTTAAAAAATATGTTGGAACAGAACTTGCAGAATTCTCAAGGCAATTTACATTAAAAAAAAATAACCACCCACAATAGTTTTATTTCCAAAAGAGCACAATTTATTAATATTCAGAAGTTTAAAAAATGTGGTGCTTTGAAACTCCATGAACAATGAGTGATGGGAATGTCATTTTTAAATGTGCCACCTGAGAGAAACCATTAGTTGCATGACAATAATACAAGGGACTCATATGGAGCAGTCCAAGCAAAAGGCTTGTGACGGACTGAAATGTCATTATTTGCTGGTTTCTGAATAATTTCACAAAAGACACTTGAGACTGAGAATCTTGTTAGTTGAACACAGCCCTGCTTCTGTCCTTATATCTTCAGCATGTAAAGCCCTATGTATCCTCCTAAGATTTTAAGTATTTTGATGCACTTCGCTGTCCATGATTGACAAGGACCTCTTCATGAATACATTACAAGAGAGGTTTCCTGGATATTTGATGTCCTTTCTGTTATCCATTTTAAATAGAATATTCATGATGCGGTTTTTAACAGGCCGCATGTTGTAAAAAGAAGCATCACGGAAACATTATTTCATTGTTATACAGTCCAGAGGGAAATGAATGCTTTAAAGGCTCAGGTACTGGGTGGCGGTGATGGTGGTGGGTGTTGTATCTGGCAATTCAGTGTGCCAGTCAGCACAATGCATACCAATAAACAGAATGCGGTTGTGAATCTGAAGACGATGCAGGTAAGTGAGTGCATTTACATTTTGGGCAGTGAGTAATAGATAATGCTTATTTCTTTGTTTTATTTTTGACAGCTAAAGGTTTTAAAATAAAGTCGGTTCGCAGCAACAAATGTGTTAGCAGTGGAAGTTATTTTGCTCTATGGTAGCTGGTGCTTACTTCCCTTAGAAGGTTTTCTTCAACAGCTTTCCCCGACCTAGCGTCCTCCAGATGTTTTGTATTACAATTCCTATCAGCCCCAACCAGTATGGACCAAGAAAGGATGGCAACCCCTGGGACAAAGTCTATAGGAGATGAAGGGCATGTGTGCCAGCCTTACCTCTAATGCCCCCATCCAAGGTGCCAACAGGATTTTCTAGGCCCAGTGCACTGTATGTGGTTTGGGTTCTTTGACTCACTCACAAAAGAGGATATAGATTTACATAAATTTTGCATATGCAAATTGTATCATCTTTTGCACGTAGAGTAGAGGGCCCCAAAATAAACCAGTGGCCACACATGTTATAAGATGCCTGATTTTACTGTGGTGAAGCTTTTTCCATAATTTTATGTCCATACCAGAAAAGGCTTAGTCTGTTGAATTTCTGCATGTCACACAGCTATTAAAGATACAAGGACCCAGAATTCCTCCAATGCCAACCCTAAATCAAAGTTTAGGGTGGAGTCCTGTACCCACTTACTTGTGGGTTTTTGTTGTTGTTATGTGCCTTCAAGTCAATCACAACTTATGGCGACCCTATGAATCAGCGACCTCCAATAGCATCTGTCATGAACCACCCTGTTCAGATCTTGTAAGTTCAGGGCTGTGGCCTCCTTTATGGAATCAATCCATCGCTTGTTTGGCCTTCCTCTTCTTCTACTCCCTTCTGTTTTTCCCAGCATTACTGTCTTTTCTAGTGAATCATGTCTTCTCATGATGTGTCCAAAGTATGATAACCTCAGTTTCATCATTTTAGCTTCTAGTGATAGTTCTGGTTTTAACACCCAATTATTTGTCTTTTTTGCAGTCCATGGTATGCACAAATCTCTCCTCAAACACCACTTTTCACTGTCCAACGTTCACATCCATACATAGAGATCGGGAATACCATGGTCTGCATGATCCTGAATTTAGTGTTCCGCAATACCTCTTTTCATTTGAGGACCTTTTCTAGTTATCTCATAGCTGCACTCCCCAGGCCTAACCTTCTTCTGATTTCTTGACTATTGTCTCCATTTTGGTTAATGACTGTGCCGAGGTAGTGATAATCCTTGACAAGTTCATTGACCTCATTGTCAGCTTCAAAGTTACATAAATCTTCTGTGGTCATTACTTCAGTCTTCTGGACATTCAGCTGTAGTCCTGGTTTTGTGTTCTCCTCTTTAACATTCATTAGCATTCGTTTCAAATCATTACTGGTTTCTGCTACTGGTACGTTATCGTCTGCATATCTTAAATTATTGATATTTCTCCCTCCAATTTTCACACCTCCTTCATCTTGGTCTAATCCTGCTTTCAGTATGATATATTCTGCATATAGATTAAACAAATAGGGTGATAAAATACATACCTGTCTCACACTCTTTCCGATTGGGAACCAATCGGTTTCTCCATATTCTGTCCTTACAGTAGCCTCTTGTCCAGAGTATAGGTTGCGCATCAGGACAATCAGATGCTGTGGCACCCCCATTTCTTTTAAAGCATTCCATAGTTTTTCATGATCTATACAGTCACAGGCTTTGCTTTAATCTATAAAGCACAGGGTGATTTCCTTCTGAAATTCCTTGCTTCGTTCCATTATCCAACATATATTTGCGATATGATCTCTGGTGCTTCTTCGCTTTCTAAATCTAGCTTGGACATCTCGCTCCATATATGGTAAGAGCCTTTGTTGTAGAATCTTGAGCATTACTTTACTTGCATGGAATATTAAGGCAATAATTCGATAATTACTGCATTCCCTGGGATCTCCTTTCTTTGGAATTGGGATATGTATTGAGCACTTCCAGTCTGTGGGCCATTGTTTAGTTTTCCATATTTGTTGACAACTTTTTGTCAAATTTACACAGATTCAGACTCAGTAGCTTGTGGCAACTCTATTGGTATGGTATCTGTTCCTGGTGATTTGTTTCTTCAAAGTATTTTAAGAGCAGCTTTTACCTCACATTCTAAAATTTCTGTTTCTTCATCATTCAGTTCCTCCGTGAATGAATCTGTCATCCTTGCATCTCTTCAGTGTATTGCTTCCATCTTCCTTTTATTTCATCTCAGTCAGTCAGTGTGTTCCCCTGTTGATTATTCAACATCCCTACTCTTGGTTTAAATTTCCCTTTCATTTGTCTAATCTTTTGGAATAGGGCTCTTGTTTCTTTTGTTGTCCCCTTCTATTTCTGTACAATAACTGTTGTAATAGTTCTCTTTGTCCCTACGTACTAGTTGCTGTATTGTTGCATTTAGGGTTCTGTCCGTGGTTCTATTTCCTTTTGCTTTTGCTTTCCTTCTCTCTTTAACCATTTTAACCATTTCTTCAGTCATCCATTGAGGTCTTTCTCTCTTTTTAATGAGAAGTCTTGTCTTTTTGCATTCTTCCCTGATAATGCCTCTGACTTCACAGTTCTTCTGGTTCTCTGTCAACTAAGTTTAAAGCCTCAAATCTGTTCCTTATTTGATCTTTATATTCTTCTGGGATGTTATTTAAATTGTATTTTGGCATCATGATTGCTTTGTTATTCTTCTTTAGCTTTACTCTGATTTTGGTAAGACCAGTTCATGATCTGTACCACAGTCTGCTCCTGGTCTTGTTTTTGCAGAAAATATGGAACTTCTTCATCTTCTGCTACCAATTATATAATCAACTTGATTCCTATATTGACCATTTGGTGATGTCCATGTGAACAGTCGTCTTTTCAGTTGCTCGAAAAATGTGTTCGCAAGAAACAAATTATTGGCTTCACAGAATTCGGTAAGTCTTTCTCCTGCTTCATTTCTAACTCTTAAGCCCCATTTCACCACAATTCCTAATTCTGCTCTGTTCCCTACTTTTGCATTCCAGTCCCCCATGATTATCTGCACATCTTGTTTTGGTGTGTGATCAATTACTTCCTGTACTTCTGTGTAAAACCTCTCCAGTTCCTCCTCTTCTCTATTTGCCGTGGGAGTGTAGACTTGGATGATGGTTATGTTAATAGGTTTCTCGTTAAATCTCATTGATATCACTTGCTCAGACCTTGTGTTATAGGTCTTAATTGTTTTTGCTACTCACTATTAAAGCAACCCTGTTTCTTCTTGCTCATTTCCTGCATAAATATTTTGTAGTTGCCTGATTGAAAATGTCCCATTCCCATCCATTTTAATTCACTCACGCCAAGTATTGTAATGTTGATACTTTCCTTTTCTTTCCTGACAATTTCTAACTTTACCTGGTTCATGCTTCTCACATTCCATGTTCCTATTGTGTGCATCGTACAGCTCTGGACTCTCCTTTTGCATCTGTGCGCATCAGTCTCTGGGCTTCCTTTCGGCTTTGACCCAGCTGCATCATTAGTCACAGCGCTACTTGTCCTTGTCCTTTGTTCTTCCCCCGTAGGTCGGTGAATGCCGTCAGACTTGGGGGTCTCAACGTCCAGCACTATCTTGTGTTGCATTTTGGATACTCTGTTCATAGGGTTTTCGTGGTAAGAGATATTCAGAGGTGGTTTACCATTGCCTTCCTCTGAGTTTGGATGCATCTTAGTCTGGTGTCTCAGCTTTGACCATTCCACCTTAAGAACATAAGAACATAAGAAGAGCCTGCTGGATCAGGCCAGTGGCCCATCTAGTCCAGCATCCTGTTCTCACAGTGGCCAACCAGGTGCCTGGGGGAAGCCCGCAAGCAGGACCCGAGTGCAAGAACACTCTCCCCTCCTGAGGCTTCCGGCAACTGGTTTTCAGAAGCATGCTGCCTCTGACTAGGGTGGCAGAGCACAGTCATCACGGCTAGTAGCCATTGATAGCCCCGTTGTGCTGATCTTGTTGTAGCATGGAGGAAGCAACAATACTAAAATAGTTGATTTAGTTCAGATAGTCATTTTAAATATGTTTGATTTACTTTGCAATTTTAGTGAAAATTTAGAGGGTTGTTAAGCAAGCATTTCAGAGTTCAGGACTATAAGTTTGGTAAGGTTTTGTTTTGAAATGAGCTTATGAGAATTAGCAGAATGATATGGGGGTATTTTCAATTTAACATTTTGAAATGTGAAAAATCCATGCTGGCTATAGTATACAGCCACTCTTGTGGCTGTATAATTTCTCCTAATATGCACAGTTTTATGCAATTCTTCCATATATATGTTTTCCCCTAATATAATACATTTTGTGTATATTATTTTTACTAATATATGCATTTTATGCATATCTTGTACATATTACTTGGCTGGAGAACCACATTGCAAAATTTGGAGAAGTGCAAATTTAGAAGGATAGCTTTCAGTTCACAAATTGTTTTAGGAAGTAGAAATTAGGCAGGTTTGCTTTTAAATGTGAATTTCAGCCCCACCCCTGGGTCCTACAGAAAAGGAGTAAGCGTGCGGGTGGCAGCACTGCTTTATCTTTAGAGGCTATGTGTGTGGCTGGACGAGTTGTTGGGGTTTTTTGGGTGCTCTGACTTGGTGCACCCAAGACCTGCAGAAATTCCATGGTGGATATAAGCATCCAACATTCACGTCTGCAGGATTTTTTACATGATATATCATTATTATTTACTGATTAGCCACCTGAGCATCACAGTTTGCGCAGCATATCCTTAAAAATAAATCATCCTGTTAGAGGAAAATGAAGATCAATATGAAACAGTCAATTGTTTAGAGAAGTGTAGCCCATAGACTGCTCTCTTACCTGTCAGCTCATAACTGAATGCTAGAGAAAACCATTTCCTGGATGCAGCTCATGTATTAAACACGTGCATCTGATCATCAAGCAATAACTGTCATTCACCAGCATGTTAAGGCAACCCCACACAAAAAAACCCTGTGGTTTCCATTCCACAATTTTTAGCAAGCTTTCTTAGGAGAGGCATTTCACATTCTTTGTTGCCACAGCACCTCCAGCTCTGAATAATTAAGGAACGAAAGACTTTCCAGTTGGCTTCAGGTTTGGGGTTGTTATATAAATAAGTTCATAGAAATCGCAAATGCTTTACACAAATCTGACAGCAACTATAAAAGGCTTTTGAACTTTTGTTGTTGCTGTTGCCAAAGTCCTAGGGATTGCTGGAATATTAAGTAGCCTGGTTTAAGCCTCAATTCAGAAGCTTTTTGTCATGTTTAATAATGTGGTGAATAATTCTTTCCTGTTGGTGGTTTCTTTTCTTTCTTTCTTTCTTTTATAATCCACGAGAAATCTTTGAGCTGTGGGACAGAAATTTTGTTTTCCAGAGCAGAAAATGTAAGGGCTGTGCCTACTCTCAACACCTAAAACTTATTTTTTAAGATCTCTTTCTTGTAAAGATTGTTGTTATGTGCCTTCAAGTCAATTACTACTTATGGTGACCCTATGAATCAGCGACCTCCAATAGCTTCTGCCGTGAACCACCTTGTTCAGAACTTGTAAGTTTCAACTCGTTTGAAATGTGGTGTTGAAGGAGAGCTTTGCGCATACCATGGACTGCGAAAAAGACAAATAATTGGGTGTTAGAACAAATTAAACCAGAACTGTCACTAGAAGCTAAAGTGATGAAACTGAGGTTATCACACTTTGGATACATAATGAGAAGACACGATTCACTAGAAAAGACAATAATGCTGGGAAAAACAAGGGAGTAGAAGAAGAGGAACAAGCTATGGATTGATTCCATAAAAGAGGCCACAGCCCTGATGTGCAAAGCTCTCCTCCAACACCACATTTCAAATGAGTTGATTTTTCTCTTATCCGCTTTTTTCACTGTCCAGCTTTCACATCCATACATTACCAATTAGGATGGTCTGCCGCAGGAGGCTGATAGAGCCGGATGGTTTCCTGATGGCTCTTGGGGATTTTCCTGTCACCATGGGAGGTGATTCTGTCGAAGCCCTGGTTGACCTCTGGAATGGGGAAATGACCAGGGCGGTGGACGCGATCGCTGCTGAGCGTCCCCTCTTATGGAGTGGAGCCAAACCAGCTCCCTGGTTTACCAGGGAGCTGACGGCGATGAAACGAATAAGACGGGGACTTGAGCAACGTTGGTGGAAGACTCGGTGCAAGTCTGACCGAACACGGGCTAGAGCCTATCTGAAGGTCTACTCCGTGGCAGTGCAGGCTAAGAAGAAACTTTTCTTTTCTGCCACCATTGCATCTGCTGGGAGCCATCCAGCGGAGCTGTTTCAAGTGGTCAGGAGGCTTTTAAACTCTGCCCCCCGGGAGGGTAATATAGACCACTCAACAGCCTGCTGTCAAGAATTTGCACGGCACTTTGCAGATAAAGTCACTCAGATTTGCTCCGACTTGGATACTAAAATTGATACAGTCTCAGGGGATGTAACTTTGGCTCCTGCTTGTCCAATAATAATGGATTCCTTTCAATTTGTACAGCCCGAGGATGTGGACAAGATCCTTGGAGAGGCAAGAGCCACCACATGTCTGCTGGATCCTTGCCCTTCCTGGCTCATCAAAAGTGCCAGAGGGGGACTGGCCGAGTAGGTGAGGGGAGTGGTTAATGCCTCTTTACAACAAGGCAGAATTCCATCGTGCCTAAAAGAGGCAGTTGTACGGCCTTTGTTGAAAAAGCCCTCCCTGGATCCCTCTATATTGGGAAATTATCAGCCAGTCTCCAACATTCCATTTTTGGGCAAGGTAATAGAGCGTGTGGTGGCTGCCCAGCTCCAGAGATTCTTGGATGAAACGGATTATCTGGATCCATTTCAGTCTGGTTTCAGGCCTGGTTACAGGACAGAGACAGCTTTGGTCAACTTGGTGGATGACCTTCACAGAGAGCTGGACAGGGGGAGTGTGTCCCTGTTAGTTCTATTGGACCTCTCAGCGGCTTTCGATACCATCGACCATGGTATCCTTTTGGACCGCCTTGCTGGGATGGGACTTGAGGGCACCGTGTTACTATGGCTCCATTCCTTTCTGGAGGGACGAACTCAGAAGGTGGTGCTGGGGGACTCCTGTTCGACTCCTTGGCCGTTGACCTATGGGGTCCCTCAGGGTTCAGTTTTGTCCCCCATGTTATTTAATATCTATATGAAACCGCTGGGAGAGGTTGTCCGGGGGTTTCGGGTTCGGTGCCATCAGTATGCGGATGACACCCAACTCTATTTCTCCTTTCCACCTAAAGCCAAGGAAGCTGTCCTGGTCCTGAACCAGTGCCTGGCATCAGTGATGAACTGGATGAGGGCGAACAAATTGAAACTAAATCCAGACAAGACAGAGGTGCTCCTGGTCAGTCGAAGGGCCGATCAGGGAATAGGGATTAGGGATTCAGCCTGTGCCGGATGGGGCTATACTCCCCCTGAAGACACAGGTTCATAGTTTGGGTGTGCTCCTGGACTCAGCTCTGAACTTGGAGGCCCAGGTCTCGGCTGTGGCCAGGAGAGCCTTTGCTCAATTAAGACTAGTGCGCCAGCTGCGCCTGTTCCTGGAAATGCCTGATTTGACTATGGTGATGCATGCCTTAGTTACATCCTGTTTAGACTACTGTAACGTGCTCTACATGGGGCTGCCTTTGAAGACTGTTCAGAAACTTAAACTGGTACAAAGAGCTGCAGCCAGAGTATTATCAGGGGCTGGTTACAGGGACCATACAACTCCCTTGTTACAACAGCTCCACTGGCTGCCAGTTTGTTTCTGGTCACAATTCAAAGTGCTGGTTTTGACCTATAAAGCCCTATACGGCCCAGGTCCAGGCCATTTGTCAGACCGTATCTCCCTATATGAGCCTGCCTGGGCCCTGAGCTCTTCAGGAGAGGCCCTTCTCTCAGTCCCAACACCCTCGCAAGCGTGATTGGTGGGGACGCGAGATAGGGCCTTCTCGGTGGCTGCTCCTAGGTTCTGGAACTCCCTTCCTAGGGAGGCATGAATGGCCCCCTCCTTGCCATCCTTCCGTCAGCAAGTAAAGACTTTTTTATTCCGACAGGCTTTTGGGATAGAAGGTGTTTAAGATTGGTCTTTACAAGGCTTGTTTTATTGTTTTATATTATTATTTGTATTAGTTTAAATTTTTTTAGACTTTTAAGTGCCTTTCATGGTTTTAAGGTTGTGCATAGTTTAATTGTATTTTAATTGTATGTTTTTCTATGTTTTTAACTACATGTAGTTCTATTTGTAAGCTGCCCTGAGTTCCAGTTTGGAAAAAGGGCGGGGTAAAAATAAAGTTTCAGTTCAATTCAATTACTGGGACCTTTCTGTAGGCGAGTGGTTCCTAATTTTTTTCCCCACCCGGACCACTTGAAAATTGCTGATAGGGCAACATAGACATTTTAAAACAAACAAACAAACAAACAAACAAACAAACAAACAAACAAACAAACAAACAAACAAACAGTCTCCCCAATTCCCCACCAGCACCTTCATAGGGAAATATCTGATAAAGTGGGATCCAGCATTTGACCAGCACTATGTGACTTAAGGTATTTGTCAGCTGCCCTAGGAACCTATTGAAGGGTGGGATATGCATCCCATAATAAATAGAGCAAACCTGGTGTGGTATTCTGAAATTAATGAACTTGTTAGTCATGTCCATTAACTCCAATGGGTTTACTCTGAGTAGGACTAGCATTGAATACCACCCCTTGTTTCGATTTTTTGTTTTCTGTTGCATATGGAGTCCCCAAGACTTGCACCTTCTTTTTGCAAACATTAACCTTCATGTTACCTGCATATACTGCAGTGTAGCAGGTTTTTATATACCCTACTAGAAATGTATTCCTTACTGTTTGGAAGGAGTGTGTGGAGTTTCACTAGCTCTATTTCATCCTAATCTTCAAACATGGCAACACAAGCCATTCTTGAAGGCATCCTGTTTTACAAACATTATGAAATGGTAAAATTGGTTGCTCTCACAGGCATACCTTCGAGTGGCGTATCCGTCAAGTGATTTGCTGTTTATTTTTTGATAGATGAAGTCCAACCCAAGGCTCTCTACAAAGCCATGGAAAACAAAATTGCTAGAAGACGTGCCTAGCAACAACAAAATGGAAAACCATACTTTTTTGTTACATGTTTGCACTTTTAAATTTGCCGTCTTTTCACAATTTCATGCTTAATGGCTGTTGTGCTGTGCAAATATTTCCTTGAAAAATAAAAAATGAAACTTATTTAAATAAGGAAGAAAATAACATAGGCAGAATTTTCCTGTCTTTGATTGAATAAAAAGGTTTATCAGCCTGTTGTGCAGCCTATTATGATGTCTCTTTCTGCAGTATTATTGCTCCTGCATTGTTGAGCTCCCATCAGAAGGCACAATCAAATAGCTCTCTTTTCATGAATACCTTTTCTGTTTTGCAGGCACACCTCTCTTTGCTGTTGCCCACTTTCCAATGTCACTGCTTAATGTGACATTATTTAAAAAATTAAATTGCCATTGTACACCTTCTTAGAAATATGTGTTTCTCGTGTTGGGGGGAGCAGGGAGAAGGGAAGTATTTTTCTAATATTTTGTTAATCAATCTTAGTTGTCTTATTTAGTTTTCTTCAGGAGCATAAATTTTAAAAAGGATAAGTTTGTTCTCATATAGAATCCTCCTCCCGTGATCATGTTTAGTTTTACCCTTTAGCCAATTGCGTCTGCATTGGGGTGTATGTATCATTCAAATATCTTTTAAATACAGTTTCTATCTAAACAGAGAGGCACAAAGGTTCATATTGCACTCATGCCCTTCTCTTGGCCTTCCCATAGCCATTTGAAAAATCGTCTTACCCTTTATATAACCAGTCGAGCTGTGCTCTGCAGGTGAGGGCCTTCTGCACATACCAACTTATCAGGAGGTCCATTCTGCATAACATAGGAAACAGACCTTTAGTGTGGCGGCACCTACCCTGTGGAATACCCTCCCCTTAAATATTACACAGGCACAGTCTCTGTTATCTTTCTGGCACCTACTGAAGATTTTCCTCTTTCAAAAAGCCTTTTAAGTAGAGACCTTTTCCCAGTCTGCATCTTTGTTTGAACTGTTTTTTAAGATGTTAAAATATATTTTAAGAAGTTTTGTATTTAAGATGTTTTAAGGATGTTTTTAGACTTTCCCCCCTTTTTTGCCACCCTGGGCTCCTTCTGAGAAGAAGGGCAGGATAGAAATAACAACATCATCATCATCAACAACAACTATTTATTATTATTATTATTATTATTATTATTATTTTGGTGGTCATTGTGGGGAAATAGTTGCTGGAATACATAGATCATTGGTCTTATCTAGCAGCGCTCTTCTTATTGGTCTTATCTGGCAGGGTTCTGTGATAAAATCTGACCTTGTTCATAGAATCATATAGTTGGAAGGGGACTTTAAGGCCATCAAGTCCAACCCACTGCTCAATGCAGGAATCCAACCTAAAGCATTCCTGACAGGTGGCTGTCCAGCTGCCTCTTGAAGGCCTTCACTGTTGGAGAGCCCACTACCTCTCTAGGTAATTGGTTCCATTGTTGTACCACTCTAACAGTTGGGAGATTTTTCCTGATGTTCAGTGGAATTTGGCTTCCTGTAACTTGAGCACATTATTCCATGTCCTGCACTCTGAGATGACTGAGGGATGGCACTTCACCCATCCTTCACAATTTCGCAAAGATAATAGACAGTGGTTCTGAGAGTTCTTCAGCTAGTTCCTTTAATACTCTAGGATATAGTTTGTCGGACCCTGGAGATTTGAACTCATTCAAAGTGATTAGGTATTCCTTGACCATTTGTTTATCAGTCTCAAGCTCCAATCCTGCCCTTTCAGCTTCATGTTTCTCACGAGGGTCATTGACCCTCTTTTGGGAGAAGACTGAGCCAAAGAAGGAATTGAGTGCTTCTGTCTTTTCTTTGTCCTCTGTTATTATTTTGCCATCCTCATTGATTAGCTGTACCACCATTTCTTTCCTTTATCTTTTACTATGGATGTACCTGAAGAAAGCTTTTTTGTTGCTTTTCTCACTAACCTCATTTCACTCTCAGCTTTAGCCTTCTTGACACCATCCCTGCAATTCTGTGCTACCTGTCTGTACTCTTCTTTTGTGGTCTGGCCTTCCTTCCACTTCCTGTATGTGCCTTTATTAGTTTTCAGGTCATTTCTAAGCTTTCTGTGAAGCCACATTGGCTTCTTTTGCTGTCTTCCCCCTTTTTCCCCTCGATAGAATTGTTTTCTATTGTGTCTTTAGAATTTCCTCTTTTAAAAACTCCCATCCATTCTGGACTCTTCTCATTGGGGTCACTTGCCATGGAACCTTACTTACCATTGTTCTGAGTTTATTAAAATTGGCTTTCCTGAAGTCCAGGGTATGCATATGGCTACCCTCAGCTTTTGCTTCCTTAAAAATCAAGAACTCTAGTATAGCATGATCATTTTCCCCATTAGTTCCCATAACTGCCACTTCATCTACCAAGTCATCTCTGTTGGTTAGAATCAAGTAAAGGATAGCTGATCCTCTAGCTGCTTCCCCCACTTTCTATATGAGAAAGTTATCTCCAACACAAGTCAGGAATTTCTTAAAGGGGCACTGTTTTGCAGAATTTATCTCTCAACAGATATCGGAGTAATTGAAGTTCCCCATTACTACTATATCATGCCTCCTCGAAACACTGGCAATTTGCTTTTCAAAAGTTTTATCCTCGTCTTCTCCTTGATTGGGTGGTTGGTAGTAGACTCCAACCACCAAGTTCACTTGATTTTGGCATGGATTTATACTGTTGTGCGGCTCCCCAATCTCCGAGGTGTGAAATTTCCAGGGTCCCTGCGCTCCTCCAGGGTTTGGTTTCCTTTGGGAAGAAGGTCAGTGGAGACTGTGGTGTCTTTATGAAATATGGTTTATTTATTTACACACATTCCAACCTGAGCTTAAGATGGAGGGGGTTCAAGGCATCAGCAGTCCAATATCCAGCTTTTCCATCTGGGTTGCAAGAGGCACCCCAAATGCCATGGTGCAGATAGCCAGTCTCTCTGCCTGCCTCCAGTTACCAGCCTTTCTCTAGACACACTAAAAACACAAACCTCTCCTAGGCTCCAGGAGAGGGGGGAAGGCTCTTCTGAAGAGTTTCAAATGACAAAAGGATCTTCCTGGCTCATTCAGCAGTTGCTGGGCAACTGATAGACCCATTACCCTACCTGGCCACTCTATTATCTTAAGAAAAGAGACTCATCTGACCAGCAGAGTAAGTTCCTCATTCCAAGGCACAGGATTCCAAATCAGAGGCTGGAAAGGGGACCACAGGGACCATCCGTTCCAACCCCCATGCTCATAACAATACCATTATTGGACTTGAGATACTGGATCATTATTTGATTGTTAGACTGGATTCTTTTTATAAAGGCTCTAATGGCTCTAAAGGCCATTCAGAATAACATTTTGCTTATGGTAACTAAAGTCATCGTTCCAGCTAGCAGATATTCAAAGGATCCGCCCATTAGAAGATGGGCAAGGTTTGGGACTTAATTCTGTATGAAAAAGTTGACACATTAAAAACTATCCTCCTTATGGAAATAGGCATTCGGCTGAATATTGTGAGAATGGGAAGCTGGATTAGATGGGCATTGGCCAGATCCAACAGGCTCTTCTTATGTTCTTATCAAGTCACATGACTTCTTAGCACTTTCGTTCCCTTTTGATACCAACTTGGACTCTGAAGACACATACATTGATAACATCTGACAGTTTTCACTCATTTTGTCTATATTAAGGAAGAATAGGCATTACTTGTCATTGGCCTTTTAAATCATTTGTCATTGTTGATGGTGCAGTGGAAATCTTGGGGGAAAACTCACTGTGATGTTAAGTGTATGAATGCAATTAAAATGCATGGTTTTTGTTATGGAAATAGCAATGGGGAGGATGAGCAGGGTTGACATCACAGGAGTTGAGTGGAAAGAATTTGACCATTTTCTCCATTTCCACAATCTCAATGACAACCCCCCCCATTGCTACCAGGAAGAGAAACCTCTATTGGTGCTGATGCAGACTTGATCCTGCCCCACTCTCCTGTAGCTGCTATTTACATAACTGAAATGTGCACACGAACTGCACGCATCTATTTTGGCCTCAAGATTCAACAGGTGGGTGGTTTTCTTCCATTTTAATTCTTTGAATCAGGGTTCTTCTCACCCCTGCCCCTTTTTGGACCTTCATGTTGTTTTTATGCATGTCCAATTTTATATTTGGATTTTTACAATGTATTACAACATTTTAAATACAAAGTGGTAAAAGATAAGAGTCCACATTTATTTTAGGACTCTGTATGAAATGTAGGTGATGCTGCTCTTCTCTTTTTTAACACATTGTCCTTTATCGGTATCTAATAGGCGTGATCATCAGAATGCATTGTTATAACTGCAGTGCCTTGGGATAATTTCAATATTCCTTATTGCACATCCGTCTTCTCTCTTCTCCTCTCCTAATACACAGTGTTCTGGAGACATTTCCATTATTTAGTTGAGTCTGCATATTTCATTTCTCACTCTTTGCTGTTTGGGATCAAGTCTCACTTAATTGACAGTGATTTGTGGAGATATTTTTAAAAGTTCCAGGCCATTCTCTCTGACTGCCTCTTACTTCTGATTTTGTTAAGTGATGAGGGTAGTGGAAGAACCTGAACTGAATATAAAATCAATATTGACATTTGCAAATTCAAGAGAAAAATGATACAAATAATACAAATCCAGAACACAGGAACCTTGGAAGCTGCCTTATACCGTCAGACCATTGGTCCATCTGGCTCAGTACTGTCTACACTGACTGGCAGTGGCTCTCTAAGATTTCAGGCAAGAGTCTTTCACAGATTTACCTGGAAATGCCAGAGGTTGAACCTGGGACCTTCTGCTCTCCTGCTGAGCTATGGCTCTTCCCCCTTACTACACAAAACATTCCTTATATTGTCCTTGTATTTTTTCTTGAAAGACTGCTGGTATGGGATAAATTGTTTCATCCATTTTTCTCCTACTGGTTATAGCCTTGGAGAGAGAGTATGGGAATGAAATGACCAAGGAAAGCAATTTAGATGGTCTGAGAAATTTATAGAAAATTCCTTTTACAAAGGGATACATTGATAGTGGAGAGATCCATGGAAAGTTTGTGGTCAGATAAAACACAGTTTGCATGACCTCATAAGGACTATAGCTCAGTGTTAGAGCATCTGCAGATGGTCCTCAAATTCAGTCCCATGTATCTCACAGTAGGGCTGGGCAAGACCCTGGCCTAAAATCCTGGACAGCTGCTGCCAGTCAGTGTAGACAATACTGAGCTAGATGGACCAATGGTTGGCTCAGTATAAGGCAGCTTCCTATGTTACTGTAAGAGTTCATGTAACTCATACTAAAATTCGCAGTAAGGTAATACTTTTATCATAAGAGACCAACCAAAACATCATTTAATGGTGATTAAGCTTTTTAGGTTACCACAACTCTTTATAAGGTTAAATGTTAAGCAGAGAAAAATAGTGTTATGCTGAAGCCATGAAGCCTGTTTTTAGTCAGAGTCTACATATGGAGCATGGGAGGAGATTGCAGACTTTGGCTGCAAACCTGTACCCAGTTTCCTGAAAATAAGTCCCACTAAACTCAATGCGGCTAACTTTTGTCTAGTAGTGTATGGGTTTGTGCTGTTAATTAATCGACCTCTTCAATGTGCTAAACAAATTGTAGCAAAGGATTCTGGGAGGAAGAATAAAAAAGTGACTGGTTCCCCATTTTTGAAAACATAAAGTCTGGCAGTTTTTTGAATCATCTTCATCTCTAAGTGAAACACACAGGCTCTTTGCTAGTAGAGAGAACATAGTAGTCTATATTAGCAGAGATGGAGGTCAATGTTAGATGGCCAAACTGGGTAACATTATCCTACTGATTTATTTCTTTTTTAAATTTATACCCCACAATTCTAAAATGCCCAAAGTGGTTGGAGAACATCTAATCCTCAAAAAACAAAGTCTCATCTTTGGTAGTAAATAATATTAGGGTTGCTATCTGGTGGTTCATATAGTATCCTGATTCAAGATATGTTCTAGAAAATATGCCTATCACTCCAAGGGTGCAGTCCAAAACCAAGATGTTCTGGGATGAATTAGGATCCAGAAGATCTATGGCTCAGCCAGCTGGTTCCTGGCTCAGCTGGGGGGCTGCACTGGCATAATTCATTCACCCTGGCTCATCTGGAGATATGCTGGTTTAACTTGCTTATTCTGGCTCAGCAAGCTGAGCTGAGACTGGTGTAACTCAAGCTGGCATAAGCCCCCCAAAATGGGCATACCAAGGGAGTGGTGGGGGTGGAATGGGGGGTTATGCTGGATCCTAGTTCCTTTCACCTCAGTCATGTGACCTGGCACCCTGGCTGAATTTAAACCAACAAAAAGGATGATATAAGTCAAACTCTGTTTTACAGTCTTGTATTTCCTCTGCCAGACTTGGGCCTGCTCAGCCAGCAGTAGCCTTGCTCCTGAACAGGATTTGGATCTGGCATACTTTATTACAGTTTAAGCCAGCATAAATTACATTAGCTGCTATGACTCAGGATTGCTTGGTTAGTATTGGTGGGAAAGCTGTGGCTCTTCAGATCTTGTTGGACCCCATCATTCCCAGCCAGTGGGGTCAGTGGCCACCAGGGATGATGGGAGTTATAGTCCAACAGTATCCAGAGACCCATCCCTACTCTAAAAGAAGGAGGCTCTATCACACAGGAATTGAGGACTAGAAGGAGGAGGAACAGAGAGTTTGCAAATCAGGATAGCTGCCCATATGATTTGTTCAATATAGTAACCAAACTGTTATTTAGAGAAACACAGGACTGATCTATCTTTTCAGAAAAAGTATGTGATATGGCCATCCTGAAAAAAATATTTGTAGCAATAAAATAAAAAAGGAAAAGTGAATTTAAGACAGAAAACCTTTTCAAGGTCATAGTGTCATGCTATACCTTTCTTCTTCCCATCAGCTACTTTGCTGCCAGAAAAACATTCAAAATTCTGCAAAGCCTGAAAAGCCAGGTTCATTCAAAAATGTGCTCATTGCACCTGCTTATGCACATGAGCATCTCTTCAGATCTTTGCATTATTAGCACAAATGTCTGAAGAGGGGCTTTAAACATGTTTGACTGAGCCCACTTAGAAACAAATCTCCCTGCAAGTGGAGAACCTGGTTTATCAGGGTTTCCGACTGCGGAAAGAGAAAATCATGCACAAGTCCAAAGAGTAGCCGCCCATGCATCCAGCGATGTTGGGTGTATGGCTTGCATGCATGCTGTTACCCCCCCCCCCCAGTTTTACTTCTTGAATGTTCAGGCGAATGCCTGAGCACGGCTTATGAACTGTGAAACAGAGGTGCATCTGGGGCCTTCATCACTATTCAATTTTTGGCGAATGCTGAAGATGCACCTCTTTACCCTAGCCTTTGACACCAGAGATGTTATAGGACTCCTCTTATTTCTGTGACTGTAATTTGTTTTAACTGTTTTTAATATTAAATGTTAAATTGTTATAACCTGTCCTGTTGAAAGGCTGACTAGTAGTAGTAGTAATAGTAACAACAACAACAACAATAATAGTCAATTGGAAAGTTTGTAAACTGTAACAAAAGTGATTGATTATTTGGTGTTTATGAACATGAGCATTATCTAATTCATACATGCATGTGATCCTATAGACAGTGTTGTTAGTTACCATTTAGTTCCATGAAGGGACAGGTCTGGGTCTGAGAAGGCCTTGTGCAAAGAGGGCTCTGATGGGCTCTCTGTCAGTGGAGCCTGGTGGGCTTCCATGACGGTAGGCAACTAGAAGGGCAGCAGTTTGTGCAGCTGGCACAGCTGCCATTTTAATTTCTGCCGCTGACCCAGAGCAATGCACTGCTCAGTAGCAATGGAGGAATCTGTCATTTCAGTTTCTCTCCGTTTCTCATTTTTCCAGTCTTAAGTTAGGTTTGCCACATTTCTGCATCACTTTGCAGGGTTTTTTCGGTTAAAAAAACGTTTTCATGAAAATTTGTCAGCAGTTTAGTGTGCATTTCCCTTAATATACACATATTATTTTCCCCAATATGCATTTTTGTAATTTCCACTTCAGATATGCATTTTTATGCACACTCCCTAGTATACATATTGTTGTACATATTTTTTGGCTGATGGCCTGCTTCATAGCATTTGGAGAAGTGCAAATTTTGAAGGATAGCTCAAGGTTTGTGTATTGGATCAGAAAGTGCCTACTTGGAGCACTGGGCCACAAAAAAATTAAGGCTGGGCCCTGCCAGGGCACTGGGGCTGTGGAAGTTGCCTAAGGATGTCAAGTGCAGATGCTGGCCCTGGCCACTTATGACCCACAGTGTGGTAGCTACATTGCCTCCTTTGAAAAGTATTATGCAGAAATCATCTTAAGTGCCTTTGACAGTTGTTTCCCATATGCAAGTAATCCCTTGTTATTAGGGTGCCCATGTGTCCTAGTTTACAGAAGACAGTCCTCTGCTTAAAAGGCTGTCCAGTTCAAATCCAGTTTAAAGATAAAGAACCATCAGGAGAGAGAGCAGGGGCCTTGAAGTTGCTCATCCACGGTTTGCACCGTGGCAACAGACTGAGCAGGCAGACAGGTGGTCACCTAGTCAGTCTTCCCCGCAACAGTAAGATGTATTAAATTTCTTTTTAAATGACAGTAATTATTTCTAAATGTGCACCCCTCTCCCTCTCTCTCCCTTGCTCTCTTTCTGTGTCTGTCACTCTGTGTGTATGTATCAGAGGATTCAGAGCTTGGAAGTAATTCATTACAAGTAATGAATTGCTTGTAATTACTTTTTTTCCCCTTTACATTTTAATTGTAATAGAATGAGGAGTATTTTATTACTTTTGTGGAGTAATTGTAATGTTTCCAGCGTTACTTCTGGGCATTACTTGGGGGGGGGAGCAGGGGAAGTGTTCTGCTCCTCTGATTTGTGGATGAAAATCATGTGCCTCAAACTGGGCTTCTGTGCAGTGTTGCTCTTCCCTTGTGGGTGGGTAGGAGGCAATGAGGGAGAGGTGGGGAGTGAGACAGGATGGAGTGGAGAAAACAATTGTTTAAAAAATGGATGGGAGTGGAGAAGAATGGAGTGGAGGGTAAAAGGAGCTGGAGGGCAAGAACATGGATAAATGAGAAGGAGGCAGCAGCAGAATGGAGATAGAGAACTGTGGAGGTGAAAGATGACAACATGTGTGCGTCTCTGTATATGTTTCTCTCTCTGTGTGTGTGAATACTGTGTTTGCACTTGACACACAAAGTGGCCTCCACCATCCCCTCTGGCTACTGTGCTGCATTTGCAGTATTTTACTTTTTTGCATCTCAAGGGAAAATGTTTGCTTGGGTGAGTGTCCCTTCGTTGGTGGCAGGGCAGGGTCTGGGAGGTGGTTAAGTGAGAGAGATTATTCTTGCTGGCTGGGGGGGGTTGCACTTGGTTTGATACACAAAAATCTGAGTAGTGGCCTCTGCCTCCCTCTCCACCTCTCTTGCCAGTGGAGAGATCACCATTGCTATCTTATGGATAAAAAGAATTATTTTACTACCTCTGTATGTGTGTGTTTATTTTTAATGTTGTTTTAATCTACTTAGATGTGCAGCAGCCAAGGCCAGCACCTTGTAGGTGTTTTTTTTAAAAAAGTAACTGAAATGTAATTGTAGTGATTACTTTTGAGAAAAGCAAAGTAATCAGTTATTTTCAGAGCAATTGTAATTGTAACAGTAATTACTACTTTTTTGGGTTATGTAATTGTAACTGTAATTTATTACTTTTTAAAAGTAATCTTCCAAGCTCTGGTATGTATATATCTTCATATATATACATTTTATACAAATGTTTGCCTTTTTTTGTTTTGTTTTGGGTGATGCATTTCCTCTTCTTTTGGTGACATGTAAGTGTCTACACTACTTGATTCAAAGTCACCAAGTGAGGATTATATGTATGTTTGAATTCACCCTATTACTCTAGGTCAGGGCTGGGGAATCTATGGCCCTCCAGATCACATCAGACCCAGCCAGCATGGCCAATGATCAGGGATGATGGGAGTTGTAGTCCAACAACATGTGGAGGACCCACAGTTTCCCTAGCCTGATACAGCCCTACATAAGAGGAATATGTACCCTTTCTTCTTTAGATATGTCTGCAGTAAATTCTATAGATATGTTTGCACAAATTCTTCCATGCTTCTGCCTTGTGTCTTTTTGATAAAACTGAGAATTTGGTCCCCCCATACACATACATCCAATCCATCAGCAAGTATGAATTAGAAATGCTCCTTGGCACAAATCTGCTGAACTTTAATAATGAAATATTAATGTTTTGCTGCAGTCAATGCAGTGATAAACAAATTTATTGGAAAATGATGATCTATTATTCATTTTCATTGGAAAGATTCCCCCCCAACCCCGCCCCCATCTATTTCCCCTGTGGATTTTTCTGAAAAAACAACAACAGTTGCTTATGATTAAATATTTGTGAAAGGTATTTCAATCAGTTCCTTTTGTAAAAGTCTAAAGTATCATCCATATATCAGCATACATATGAAGTTCCTTCATATTAAGGAAGTGAAGCTAGAGCTCCAGAGATAACATTATATTAATTGCTACTCCAAAATGTCTACATGCTGTCATTTTTCTTATTAACACTGACTAGGCTCATATTACTATTGGAATAATCACAATGGGGCCTTTTTTGGTCTTGCTGAAACAAAAGGATTTCAGTTCTGATTTGTCAAAATGCTATAAGAGAACCAAAACAGAACCATGGGCATTATTTGTGTTGGAGGTTTATTTAGGATGAATGCCTTCCATGATTCTGTATTCTTTGAGTATCTCATATCAAAGAAACCTACTAATGGTAACAAAAAGTGTGCACATTTATCATAATCGGCAGGACAACTTATAACAAGCTGAAAAAAGTATTGCTATCCCTATTCCCCTGCCCCCAATAAAAGAGTAAAAATGTCACCTTCATGTCAGCATGAATGCAAAGTAGCCCTGAAGCTTATAATTGGCTCTTAATGGCTGACTGTTCCAAACTGCAGAAATAGGATCCTTTAAAAGAAGAAGTGCCTATATGTATGACTCCCACTCATGGATCACAATGATTTGGTCTACTGGCCTCTTTAGTTGAGCTTTTGGCTCACATTGTGAATACCACTGTTGTAAACTAACCTTCCACTGAATTAAGAAATAAAACCAGCACAGTTCCACTATGTCTTTTCACAAGTGATCCTATGAACATCTTTTTTGTCCCTTAGGGCACTTTTTTGAACGTGTGCCATTTGTATTTGTATTCGAATGATACCCCTAAATATTTGGCTGTTATGGTAAAGGTGAATCTATCATACTCTTGCTGTGATCAAAGCAAAATTCAAAGCCGATCTGTAGGTTCCTTATTAGGTACAACATCTCAGGAAGTTTGAGGGAAGGCAAAATGTTCTAAAAAGTATAGAAAAATTTCTCACGTCCTCCAATTTTTTGATTGTGGTGTAAGAATATCCCAAGGAAAAATCTAAGAGGAATATTTTTGTTATCTGCATTCTAGGATGGGGAAAAGCAAACAAACTGACAGAAAAAACTCTGTCCCAAAATGCCACAATCAAGTTAACAATGCTAGCTAGGGACAAGGAGCACAGGGAGTTGAACTTTTCTGCTAGTGGCAAAAAAAGAAAAGGGAACAACAGCAAACCCTGAAAAATTTGTGTAGAATAAATATGCGCAGGGTGTCCAAAAGGTTTTCTTCATCAGTTCCCTATAGGATGTCCATAATGCTTCTTGGTCCTTGTTACAGGATGGGAGAGAAGTAATTTAGGCATTCTTGTATCCACTTCTCCTTGTTTTGAATGTCTGCATTTTAAGATGTCCCAGGAGTTCAGCAGACAGCAGACTCTGGTTTACATTCTCATATTCTGCCAAGAGAATGTTCTCTGAGGGTTGTTCTCTGAGTAGGAAGAGAAATCCCTGCAGAGCGAGGCATGCCATTTCCTTATTTTACTTAGCACTCCCATTGGTGTTAGACACTCTCTCTGTTTCTAAAGTCCTTTTTTTGACTTTTTCTCTCCCCCCCCCCATTTCATACCCATCTGTTTTAAGAAGGAGAAAAAAGACATTTGTATTTGGGCTTGTCTGTGAGTCAACAAGAAACATACGGAAGAAAGACAATTTCATTCTGCCCTGTTCAGGAGCACAAGGTCTTTTCCTCATTTGCTCCCAAGCTATGTGTGTTTATTCTTTCAGTGCCTTATCTGTCCTCTTTTTCCAATTTTCAGAACCTTTGTATGGTGGGTGGGTGGAGCAGCCCACACCCCCAGCACTGTTTTGATTTGCATAAACAATATCAAGAACAGCCTTGTCTAGATAGTCTTTTCTTCTTCTTGCTGTTTTGTTGTTTTTGCAAAGCAATGTAAACCAGAAAAATAAAGGTCACTTAAGGACACTTTTATGTTACATTACATACCATGGTATTAAACCCCCTTCCACTCCATGGGGAGTGTTCTTGAGAATACAATGGAAACAAGGAAAAGTTTCTTAAAATGAGGGTGAAAACAAACATTTGCACTCTGGCATTTAATTTTCTCTGTGCACATTTTTACATTTAGTAAAAGTCTGAGCCGTACTTTGGTATAAAACATAACACTGATGATGATGATGATGCAATAATAGACGTAGGTGCATCTGTACATTTAATAATACCAAACTGCCAGTAATAATGCTTTCAGAGGCTATCATGTAGCTGCTAACCCTGATGGCTATGTTCTACCCCAACTGTCGGAGGCAGTATGCTTCCAAATACAGGAGGAGAGAGTGCTCTTGCATTCAAGTCCTGCTTGCAAGTTTCCCATGAGCATCTGGTTGGCCACTGTGAGAACAGGATGCTGGACCAGATAGGCCATTGGCCTGATCCAGCAGGCTTTTCTTATGTTCTTATGATGCTTTCACCTAAACCTCAAGCCTTGGTGGTTTGTAAACAAGTGGCTTAGATCACAGAAAAACATATTTTGGAAAAGTGAGGTTTTTTTACACTCTCAGGCAAACACTTTTACTGCAAAGTGCGTGAGGTGGAGGAAATGGAAGCATGCCTGCTCGCCATGCTCTCAGCATCAGCACAAGCAGGCAGCAGATCCATACTTCCCTATATCTGATCCCCAGAGAGGTGCCTGCACCTCCAAGATGCTTCAAGAGCTCACAGCTAGTCCTTGACATTCTTATTAACCTCTCTCTGCATCTCTTTCACTGCAGTCAGATAGCAAACTCACCGCAGCATACTGCTGCATACTGAAACCTGCCTGTTAATTCTAATGGTTTATATTGGGATATAAATGAATTGACCATTCATTTCACATATTGCATGCTATTTGGGTTGCAGTCTTTTGGGAGAGTGGCATTCAAATGTATGGCTAGCTACCTAAGAGTATATGAGTGCACTAAAGTTCCACAACACACAGTATGCTTATCAATGACACAGTTGTCTTCATCTGTTGGAAGTACAATTGGTTTTCTTTGGTTGCTCTACCTCAGGAAGGGACTTTCGCAGAATATCAATTATTATGGTCAAAAAAGAAAGAGAGCTGAAAAGAAGACTATAAGAGCCAGGGCCGGTTCTAAAGGGTGGCCAGGTTGGGCACTGGCCCGAGGGCCCCAGAACTACAGGAGCCCCTGAGGGGCCCCTGAGGGGCCCTCCGCTCCCCTTCCGTGATCCGCGCCCCCCACGGCCCCCACTTACCTGTCAGCCATCTTTTTAGCATTGCCCTTAATGAAGATGGTGGCCGCAGCTTCCCTAAGGTACTGAAGCTGCTGCTGCCATCTTAGTTGATGGCAGAGATGTGTGCGCGTAGCATGCACGTGTGCCATCAACAAAGATGGCGGCGGAGGCTTCATTCCGCCATCTTCATTAAGGGCAATGGTAAAGACTAGACAGGTAGAGGGGCCATGGGGGGGCTGCGCACGTGCGTGTATGCGCACGCGCACCCACCCACCAGGGGGCCAGGGCAAGCTGATGCCCAAGGGCCCCCGCATGCCTGGAGCCGGCCCTGATAAGAGCCCTTCTGGAGCAGATCAAATGTCCATCCAGTCCAGCATCCTGTTCCCACTGTGGCCAACCACATGCCTATGGGAAGCCCACAAGTAGGGCATGATAGTTTATTTATTATAGTTCACGTATAGCTGCACTGCAGTGATGGGCTGTTGCTATATATATGTTGTTATATATATATATATTTGGGTAACTTTGCACTTTCATAAGCTGCACTTCATAATCACGGGAGACTGATTAAATATGTCTGAGGTTCTTTTAATGTAAGCTATTCTTGCTGGTTCTTGTGTTCAGTCCTTGGTGGGTTTATTGTTATCTTACCAAATTCTAGTCATGCGTGTGGGGGTGTGTACTAAATTTGCAGATCCAGGACTCCTAGGACACACATCCTTGGTTCTCTCATATGCCTTCTACAGTATTCACTGTGATTTAAGATGAGGATACATATACATGGGGAAACTTCACTGTTAGAAATCATGAGAGAACTCCTGTTGCCCATCATCTGCATAGTCCTTGCAGATGGAAACAAATTTGGCATTGGTAGGTCATGCAATGAAAGAGGTGAATGGAAAATGTAATGTGGAATAACTGCAGAATAAATTATTAGGGCTCATCTATACATAACCATTTAGTGGGAGCCAGGAGCCAGGAACTGTACCAGGAGTCAAAGCTGAAAGGTCAAGCCAGCAGTCAGAATGAAGAGGTCACAAGAGAACAAAGAGAGAGTCATAACATGCCAAAGCCAGACAAAGTCCCAGAAGGAAATCTTTACAGCCCTTCTTGTTAAGGAGAGCCAGTGGCCAGCCTTAGTAGGCAGAGCTACTCTAGTACCTGGAAATCCTTCACTGGAAAGGCGTGCGGGAACCTGTTGTATTCCAGATGTTGCTGTACTACAGTTCCCATCATCCCTGTCCAGTGGCCATGCTGGCTGGGGCTGATGGGAGTTCTGAGTTCAGTAATAGGTGAAGGGCCGCAGTTTCCAAGCCCTGCCTCAGGAGATATTCCAGATTGTAAACCTGGTGGCTCATCACATGGAGTAGCCATAAAGAGAGATGTGGTTCCCAATTATAGCCCTGGCATCTCCTTATATGAACTCAGCTTCATTTCACTCCAGAAGCACACATAATTCACTGGGTTTTTTTTTCTCCTTCTAGTTATCTACTCACACTTCAGAGTGGTTCTTTTTCTTCTCTGCTGCTGAGTGTGTCAAGCCCCCAAACATTCAGAAAACCATCACACACTCTCCACAACCTCAACAGGTTTTATGGTGTTGAGCTCCTGCTTCCTAACTCTAAAACCAGAATCATGGTGGCAAGGCTTGAGGCTTCCCATCAGAACCACATATTTACGCATTCTATAACATTAAACCAATACAATTTTGAATGCAGAAAAATGCCCAGTATTCTTTATTCTAACTCAGCTGCCTTTAGCATTGTATTGTAATGGAAGGCCCATTGCTCAGTGGTAAAGCATCTACCTAGTATGCAGAAGGCCCCAGGTTCAATCCCTAGCACCTCCAGATAGGACTGGAAGAGAACTCTGTGTGAAATCCTGGAGAGCTGCTGCTGATCAGTGTAGACCAGGAGTGGGGAACCTTTGGCTCTCCAGATGTTTTTGAGCTACAACTGCCAACAGTCCCAGCAAGTGTGGTCAATATCCAGGGGTGATGGGAGTTGTAGTTCAGAATCATCTGGACGGATAAAGGTTCCCTGCATCTGAGCTAGATGGACCAGTGGTCTGACTTAGTAGAAGGCATCTTCCTATGGAAGAGTGGGGTATAAATTCACCTAAATAAATATCTGATGTGTTTATTTCACTACTGTATGATTTCCCTTTTTTCCCCAGGCAAATTAAACCAGCAACACACTGTTGGCATTTTCCCCTGCTTCTCCTGTTTTCTTAGGGCCAACCTAGATAAGATATGGGAGATCCAATCTCTTGCAATTTGTTTAGTAGTTAGCAGCCACAAATGACTGCCTTGGGAAAGTGGGACGGAGTTACGGGTGGTTAGCCTTTGTGTTTTCCTCTCACAGAGCTAATGACAGCCTTTGGGTTGTGTACAATTTAGATTGGGAGAATGGATCAGGGGGAGAAGGGTTAATTTCCTCTCCCCAGCAACACTTTCTTGATCTTCAAAGCAGCCATGTAGGCCTGTTAATTATTCTAAACAAAAATGAGACAGTTGTGATTTTGGATCTCACACATCATATGTACTTTGGCCCCCTCTGAAACTTTAGCTTGAATCAGGATTTGTCATACAAGATGCAACAAATGAAGAACTGAGCTATCAGGCTACAAACTTGAACAGAATATAAACTTATGATGGGAATGCTGATTACCCTTTGTTTAAGTATGGTGCTGTCAGATATCTATTATAGGGGAATCAAGTGCAATCTGGTTCTATTTTAGTGCTGGCCTTTTTTCAGACAAGACAGCTTTTGCCATTGTAACCCCAAGAACAACCTAATTACTTCTTGCTATCAGTCATTCAATCAGCCATCTTGTATAGTTTGTACCATAACAACATCCTTTGAACAAGCGCTTTGGTTGCATTTCCTACCACAATAATTGCTGCTTTTAAGTTTCACATGATGGTTTCAATCTGGGATGACTGACTTTAGAGGTGACATTTTACCTCAGTTAATGCTTGTTCATTAACATCATTCTTCACCCTTTGTTTTTTCTACCAGCTATTGACATTGGATCAGCTGCTCATAGTTTGTTTATGAAAAGTGTGATTAGCTTTTCATAGTGTCGTTCCTTCTTACTATCCAGGATTACACCTTATGTTAGTTCTTTAGTTCTTATATTGAAAGGCCACAAAGCACAATTTTAATCTGATTGTCAAACTGATAGTATTTCTTGTTGCACCAAGTTTATAGTTTTCTGTACTCTTAATTTTTATGCAGCTAACCAGCTACAACTTATTGAACAGTCTGAGGATATATACCAAGGCTATTGCTTTTAGGAGTTTTAACTGTTTTTAGGATGTTGTTTTTAACTGTTTAGAAGTTTTAATTGTATTATTTTAGTATTGATATGTTTGTTGCCCTGGGCAGAATTCTTTGCAGGAAGGGTGGGGTATAAATGTAATTCATCTTCTTTTTCATCATGAACATCTGGTTGGGAAACAGGATGCTGGACTAGATGCACCTTTGGTGGCCTTATGTTCTTATTATTAGCCCCACTGACTTTAACTAGGAATTTTGCTGTTCTAAAAACAAGTGCTCATTTTTTAAATGGATGCTGTAATGTCACTTTAAAAAACTTTTTCAAACAATGTTGTAGGTGGGGTGAGACAGTGTGCCAGGTGGGTCTGTTCAACCACTAACCCTAACCTGGCTTTGTCTTTGTTAGTGGCCTTTGTGGTTTCTTTTGGAACTATTATTTACCACCTCCTTGAAGCCACAACGTAAGAGCATTTTTATTTATTTATTTATTTATTATTTGATTTTATAGCTCCCAGCAGAAGCCCAGGGCAGTAAACAAAAGCACTAAAACACTTTAAAACATCATAAAAACAGAGTCTAAAATATATTAAAATAAAATATCTTTAAAAACATTTTTTTAAAAAAGGTTTAAAGACATCTTTAAAAAGGTTTAAAAACATCTATTTTTTAAAAAAAGGGTTAAACATATCTTAAAAAGCAATTCCAACACAGATGTAGATTGGGATACCCTCAACTTGAAATGCTTGTTGAAAGAGGAAAGTCTTCAGTACACACAGTACAAATTGGCACACAAACACATATTCACACACAATCATTTCATATACAATAGTGAAAAAAAATGAAAACATTTTGCCTTATTTTGTGGAATATTCCTACAGTCTGGATGCATTCTTTAAAAGTATTCTGTATTTAATAAAATCTTAATTAAATTAAAACACCCTCCCATTAAATACATGACTGCAAAAGTATTCATTTTATATTCCCTTTGGGTGTTTGTATGAATACTACACAGACAGACACACAACCACAGCAGAAATGTTAAATTCTGACGGGAAAACCTGGCCCCATTAAAGCAATTGGGGCTTTGCTAGTAATCTAAAAAGGGTGCAGCATTTGTTCTTGTTTAATGCACTTAACATCAGTGCCAGATGATAACAGCAGTCTTAAGCAAAGGTGAGTTTGTATCCAATTTGCAGTAGAGAGTGAAGATTGCATAGTATCTATCTCACTGATATTTTGGATGATTGACGGTTGGAAAGCCTGCTGGGGTTAAAAGAAATGTCATAAGTTGCACAATATGTAAATCCCACTATATGCCCTCTCATCTCTATGTTAATTGGAACTTCCTTCTACAAAGATGGTGTGTGTAAATGTAGTTTTGATTATGTTAGTGGGTTTTGTCTTGCAATAATGTGAACAGCTAGAATTCATTCATTTCCTTTGTATGCCATTGCTTTTTAAATGACCGTGTACTTTGATATGTTAACGTGGCACTGTGTTTAGAAGAAAAACTCATTTTGGGGGACTGTACACCATTGATTGGAAATGGGTGTTCTACAATAGTATTTTGAATATCATTTAAGGGTCAAGGGGTTGTATCCAATGGTAGTCATACTCAAAGAAGATTCACTGAAATTAATGAACATGACTAACTTAGGCCCATTAATTTCAGTGGGTAATTGGATACAACCCTATATCAGGAGAAGACCTTCTGTTTGATTTTCCCATGTCCACCTGCACAGTCCAACGATGCCACTGAAATATAATAGGAAGAGCAGTACTGGTGATAGAGGGGTTGTTGTCTGCAGATGTTGAAACTGTTTCATTATTTATTTATTAATTAAATTTATATCCTGCCCTTCCTTCCAGAAGAAGCCCCGGGCGGCATGCTGAGTTGTACAGGAAAAAGTAATGTGAGCAACAGGAAAGTAGCAGCAACTGTATAGGCTATTGCAGAAGCTTAGCCGGTAGACATCTAAACTGTGCCTAAGTGCATCCTTAAGTTAATGCATCCACATTAGCTAGCCTTTCTTTAATCAGCCAGTGAATGAAGAGAGACTCTATATTGAATATTCACTAATAGGCAAAAAACCTTGCGTTTTAAGAATGTACCTATAGCCAACAGATATTTCTATCCAACTTTAAAAAGCAGGGCAGTTGGGCAGCTATAGTGAATGCACCAGTGAAGCAGGAGACCTGACCACCTCTCTGAGATATTGTTCTACCCTACAAATTTGTCAAAATGCAAACACAATTTGGGTTGGTCTTTCACAGTCCAATCCACTTGCTGTGTAGCTTGGAAGAGTTTGGTAACATGTGCCTCTGTGATGGAGAACCCCTAAGGGGTCCTGGCCCCAAGCAATTAGGGCACCTGAAAATTGATTAAGGAAAAATGGGTTTCTTTCCCCTTATTCACATACAGCACGCATTAAAAGCAAAACCCATGTGTCCAGGGAAAAGCAGAGAGGTCAATATCACCTCTCTGCAAAATTCCTGAGCAAATCACTCCGAGCCAAGAAATGACTAGAAGCGTGACGGAACAGCATCAATTTAGTATTGTTTAAGATTAATATATTTTTACTATTTGATCTTGGAAACAGGGGTTTCTGAGCTCTCCTATTGAGAAGCAAAATACTTCAGTTAAAAGAAATCTTTATAAAGGGAAATCTAAGTAGATAGAAATTTTAGCTTGATACTGATTTTATTATGGCATGATGTATTCCATAAAATCATTAAATGTGTTCTTGAGGTAAGGGGTATTTTGAGATGGGCTACCTTTCTGCATTTCACTGTGTTTTTTGGAGAAGTAGCTGGCTCAGATTTGCCCTTTTCCCTTCCTGTATTCCCTAATCATTCTTTATATTATATTATGAGGCTTTTGGTTATGAAATGGTGAGTTAAAATTAATCTTTCTTTATAGCTAGGTAGTAGTAGGAATTTGTACATGGAACTCCCAGTCACTCTAGGGAGAGCCAGATTAGGCTTGTAGTCATGGCTTCACCCAAGAAACATGATGTTTTGTCCTAAGAGATATTCCTTGACCAACTTGAATGATCAGGAGCCATGATAGAATGGAATGTAAATGGTACATATGGGTTTCAGAACAGTACAAGTTCATCAGTAATATATGACAGTAGAATGGTGAAATCTGAGAAAGGGGACAGGTTGACATCACTGAACACAATGGGAGATGGGAGGTATGAATATACATGTATTCATTTTAATAAGGTTATCTTGTTGGTTGGAAGTGTTTCAAGAGGGAAGAAACTGTTATGTTATGTAGAAAAGAATTTTGGGGATTGGTTAAATCATTGTCACATGTTGTAATGGTATCCTATAAAACATCTGTGCATACTATATTTCTTTACAGTCCCTCTCAGATTTTCTGATGGGCTGTCCTTGCATATGCTTGTTTTTTTAAATAAAGGCCTACCTTTGCTCCAAGCCAGTGTCTTCAATTTTATTCAAGGACCCCCAGCAAAGATCCCACAGGAGAAAATAACAATTTCTCCATCAGATGGCACCCCAGATGGAACTGTGCTGGGACACCAAGTGAGGCAAGAACTGAGATTAGGGCAGGTTAAAGGGACCAAGGAAGTGCGCAAAGAAAAAGGGTAAGAGATCCATTTTAAAAATCTCAACTCCTTGCTTTCCTTTTCTTCCTAGCCCTTCCAGACTCACTGCCTTTTCTTGGCAGTAAGAAGTCCATTTTTAAGAGTCCTTCCATGTTGTATTGATATGATATTGAGTTGTATTTATACAGCCTTTTAGCAAACTGTTTTTTTTGGGGGGGGAACTCTTTTTGGGGAAATTGTTGTGGGACAACTGTGTTGTTTTGTTGTTGTGGGATAACTGTGTTGGTATAATGCGGACCTAAATGTGATTGCATGTGGTTGAATGTCATTGAATGTTGAATGTTGGGTGAATGTTGGGTGTATGAAAGATATGGCACCCCCTTCTTGAAAGAGATCAGCACAGGTTGTAGTTCTCTCATGAGGACATACATCTGGGTTTGGTGGAGTGATTGAGTGTGTGTATGAAGGTCTGGCTTTACTCTTGCATTGTTAGCTCAGTTCAAGTCTGAGAGAGTATTTTTAGCTCAGTTCAAGTCTGGCAGGTATTGTTATTATTGTTAAAAATTATTAAACTGGTTCGAGTCTGGTTTATTAATGGTACGTATTCTGGGTCGAGTCTAGAACAGGCAGTACCATGTGTGCATACGTGTGAATGGTGGCTGTTCCCAGTTCGAGGCTGGACAGGCCAACCATGTGTAAGTTTGGTAGTATTTTCCTGGGAAGTGTGTGTGTATGAATGAAGAGTATGACTGAATGAGCCCTTGTCAGGCCCAGGATGAGACTCAGGAACCAGACCAGAGGTTGTAAGTAATTCGTGTTTTATTAGGGTAATGTCCAAACAAAGACTGCGTCTTCTCATGAATCAATACAGGGATACAGGTCCTGCGGCATTGGGAGAAAGTTGACAGAGCAAGGGGCTGCTTCCCGCCTGTTCTTTAAGAAGGGGCCAAACGGGCGCGCAACCTTTCGCTCCTCCTTAACTGCCCCTCAGGTACTGCCCGCCTTCCCCCCTTCTCTCCTGTCTTTTCAGCTGTCTGCGTGTGCGCGGTGAGGGGGGAAGCATCACCCCCTCCTCTTCTGAAGTTTCCGATTCCACTATGGGGGATAGGGAAGGAGCTGATGGTAAACTGTCTCTCCGCTTTTCTGCTGTGATCAGCCCTCCCTCTTGCTCTGAGCTGCTGAGAAGGGGGTGTGTGGGAATGTCCAGGGAGGATTCTGAAACTCCAGAGCTCTCAGGTTGCTAGGCGACCCTATCACTGGCATTTCCTCTGTTTCGTCTTCACTCCAAAGGGGGGAAGTTCCTCCCCCTTCCCTCTGCCATCCATCTGAATCCTCTTCTCCCAACTCCCCAGGACCCCCGGGCCCCCAGCTCTGCCTCTCGACAGCCCTAGAGTGGTAGGAGTATCTATCACCTTAGTGGTTTCCCCTTCAAACTCTCCTTCTCCTGCTTTCCCTGTGAATTGCGCTAAAAATCACTGATCCAGTAATCAAACGGCTCAGTGAGTGTAAAAGGTAAAGAAATAGCCCTAGGTAAAGTGACAGATAAAGCAGAAAGATGCCAAGCTTGATAGGCGAGGACATTATTATGATAGTGCAGCAAAACCCCAATTATTATGGTGAGTGGTGGCAAAACCTGCAATCAGCTTAAATAGCAGAAACCTAGGATAGGTGAAACTGACTTTGGAGGATGGGAAGGGGAGCAAGCAGGAGGAATAGGAGGAGGGCAGGTTTGATCATGTTCATGTGAATAAACATTCAATGGGAGTTCAGTGGGATTTACTCCTGTGCAATCATGCTTAGGATAGGTAAAACTGACCATGGGGAGGGAGGCCTGGAGTGGGCAGGGGAGGAGGAAGGAGGGGAAAGGATGTCTGATCATTTGCATGTTTATTGAATTCAATGTGATTTACTCCCATGCAATCATGGCTAGGATAAGTAAAACTGACCATGGGGAGGGAGGTCTGGAGTGGGAAGGAGAGGAGAAAGAGGGGAGGGGAGGAAGATAGGAGGAGGAAGGGGGAAGAGAGGAGGGAAAGGCAGATCTGATCGTTTGCATGCTTATTGAGTTCAGTGGGATTTACTCCTGTGCAATCATGGCTAGGATAGGTAAAACTGACCACAGGGGAGGAGGAGGGGGAGGGGAAAGTAGAGGGAAGGAGGAAGGGGAGAGGGGAGCAGGAGGGGAGAGAGAAGGAGGAGATTGGAAGGGTAGGGGTAGGGGTGAAGGAAGGGGGAGGGAAGGAGCAAAAGGGAGGAGATGGGAAGGACGAGGAGGAGAGGGCAGGTTGCATGCTTTTTAAGTTCAATGGGATTTACAGTGCAATCATGCTTAGGATAGATGAAACTGACCTGGGGAGGGGCAGGAATGGGAGGGGGGAAGGGGGGGGAAGGATATTGGATGGGTGGGCACTGGGCAGAGGGGAAGCCCCTTTCCTTTCCAAAGGAAAACATTGTGAACAGTATCATTGCTTTTTAGGGTTCCCCCACCTTTTTATTCTACAGCAGGCACATGTAGCCTCCCACCCAAATTTAAACCAAAGCTCTCACTGGCCACATCCATACCAGACCTTTATTTCACTTTAGACAGTCATGGCTTCTCCCAAAGTATCATGGGAAGTGTGGTTAGGGAAGAGTGCCAAGAGTTGCTAGGAGATGCCCTGTTCCCCTCACAGAGCTTCAATCAAAGTGGCTGACTGTTAAACCACTCTGGCCACTGGAGGTCTGACAAGGGAATAGGAGTCTCCTTTCAACACCCTTCACAAACTACACTTGCCAGGATTCTTTGGGGGAAGCCATGACTTAAAGATCTGATGTGGGTGTGGCCCCCTCATTAGCCTAGCCAAGCAGCTGTAAGTCTGGCTTTTAGAACACTGACAGTTGGTTCTTACTGAGATTGCCCAGCCTTATCATTGAGTTCAATGCTCAATTTCTTAATTTCATTAAAAATCAGCCAGGCATTTTTTTAAGTTAAAAATTTAAAAAGCCAGGCATTTTTTTAACTTTAAAAACTGCAGAAGATGAAGGTGAGCATATGGGGCAAGGTCAGTAATAGAATTACAGGTACTGTATGAACATGTCTGATTTTTTAATTAATTTCAACAAATTATGTGAACTCTGACAAAAAAGTCCAAAAGGGGTCTGGTTTTTTTCGCTCTTTTTTTACACTTTGAACTCTTGATTCTCTCTGACTCTTTTGTGTATCGCCATGAAAATTTAGGGTGTGGTTAAGCAAGCCTTTCTGAGTTCAGGACTCTTAAGTTTTGTAAGGTTTTATTTTGAAATGAGCTTATGAGAAGCATCACAATGGCATGGGGGTATTTTCAATTTAAAATTGTGGAATGCGAAAAATCCATGCTGATTATAGTATACAGCCACTCTTGTGGCTCTTTAATTATAGGAGGACAATGAAATACTAACTGCAGGGCTGGCACCAGAGGGTGGCAGTGTTGTGTAGTTGTCAAGGGCCACATCTCAGCAAGAGGACTACTCAGCCCTGTAGCTAGAATGGTGCCAGTGGGTACACTGTCCCATCTATTATAGTGCTTCATCCCACCTAGGATTTTTTTAAAAACCAGCTTTTTAGTTTGTGTTATGACAATGACAGTCTCTATAAATAATGTTTTAAGAGCAGGAAGAATTGTAGTTAAAGAAAATATGGCAGGTGGTACTCCTTCTAAAGGTGCAATGGGACTCCAAAAGTCTGCTTGCTCAAGATTTCCCCTTGACTCAGGGTGAATTTTTCATGATCACAGTCCTCCTCCTATGAGTCTTAAGAAATTGGTGATAAATAGCATGAGGAACAAAATAATGGAACCCCATGGAACACCACAGGAAAGCTCCCATGTCTTTGAACAGTAGCCTGCCATAACTACTTTCTGGAAATGGTCTTGGAGGTAGGAGCAGAACCACTGAAGTACAGTGCCCCCAACTCCCACATCCCTGAGCTGGTATCAAAAGCCACTGAGAAAACAAGGAAAATGAGCAGAGTTGCACTCCCCGCATCTCTCTCCCGACAAATGTTATCAACTAGGATGACCAAGGCAGTTTCAGTGCCATGACCAGGCCTAAAGCCAGACTGAAATGGATCCAGATATTCATCTCCTCCAAGCATGCCTGAAGCTGGACCGCCACCACTTTTTCAGGCACCATGCCCCAAAAGAGGATATTTGCTACTGGGCAATAGTTGTTTAACCATTCTGGGTCCAAGGAGGTCTTCTTAAGGAGGGGATGCACCATAGCCTCCTTCAAGGCAGATGGTACTTTACCCTCTTCCAGTGAAGTATTAATCACTCCCTGGACCCATGTGGTAGGTGCAGCAATTAATTATATAACAACAACAACAACAACAAGAATAACATCCCGCCCTTCCTCCCAGTAGGAACATAGGGTTGCAGTGCAACCTCACCCATGCTCATCTGGTTCAGACTGATATTTGCAGTATTTGTGCTATAATGTAATTGTACCGCCTTCAAGTTGATTCCGATATTTGCACCATCTGTGCTATACCTATAGATCCTCCCAAGGGCATCTTGACCAAGCATCCCCCTCCAAAAAATAAGCAAACTAGGAGCTGGCATTAGCAAAGTAGTGATGGCCGCCAATGTGGATGGCTTTAAAAGACAGACAAATTAATGGAGGATAAGGTTGTCAGTGGGTGCTAGCCATTGTGGCTATGTTCTACTGCCATCATCTGAGGCAGTATGCTTTGAATACCAGTTGCTGGAAAATGCAGGATAGAGTGGTCTTAAAAACAGGATTGTGGATTTGATGGGCCTGATCCAGTAGGGCTCTTCTTGTATTCTTATAAGGGAAATGACAGAAAATGTCCATAGTTGAGCATCGTACATTTTTAAATTTACATCTCCTCTCCTTGAAATATTGTTTTTAGCAGAAATGAAGTAACCATAACCTATTGCCCTTTGTTGTTGTTTCCCATGTTTGTAAGAGAAGTACCCTGTGAATGTGAAGATATATTGCTTCCTTTTATAACCTCCCACAACAGTGTGGAGTTTAGGTATTCTGTGTTATATACTGTTAAGTGAAGGAATTGTTCACTATGACATTTCCTTGGGAGATTTTTGGCAACTTGACTCCTGTCTTAGCTCTGCACTTAATGCCACTTTTTGCCACTGAACTTCTCTGCAGTTTTGACGTATTTACAGAATGCATGCCAGAAGCAAATATTTTCAGGTAGGAATGGGGGAGAAATGTTTCAAATTTGCGCTTTCTGAAACATAGCCATCCTTCAAAATTCACAGTTACCTGAATTTTGCGATGCAGTTCTCCAACCAAACACTGTTTACAGAAATGCATATAATAGGGGAAAATGTGCATAGTCAAAACTGCATACAAAAATGTATTTCTTAGGAGAAATTCGCACTAAAATGCTAAATAATCTTTATGAGGATTTTTTAAAATTAAAACATTTGCAAATGGCTGCAGGACTGAATTTAAGATTGAGAAAATGGAAAATGAGCAAACTGAAATTGACAGATCTTTCCATCCCTATTTCCAGGTAAAGCATACTATGAAAAGAGAAGTATTATCATGAAGTGGTATGTGCTGTCCATTGAAACACCCCTTTCCTTTAATTCTCCCTCATTTCTTCCATGCTTTTTGCCAACATTTTCTACTTTGAACTTCCTAGCTCACAACAACTTGCATGTTGTATACCCTTGTATACAAATGTGCAGAGGAGTTAAGTAGCATGAATTGGCTGTTAAACATGTATGTGAGATGAAAGGGTAAAGACTGTCTATGAAGGATGCAAGATTTACATACTCCCGGCTGAGGTTTGTGGGGATATTTCAGCACAGTTGATCCAAGAAAGCTATTTATGCCTCATTGTCTGATTCACATCTAGCGTCAAGAGAAGCAGGAAGCTGAGACAAAGAGTTGCTAATTGCAGGATATATAACTGATCTCTTTCCATTAGGATATCTTAAACTGGATTCCTTGCATAGACTTAACAATGTGAAAAAAATGTATATTTGGTATTAGTCTAGTATTTACTGAACTTAGATAAGGGGGTAGAAATAATCAGTCTGGAAAGAATCATTCTGTTAAAATCCCTTCAGATTTGTCTAGCACATTTCACTCCTATGTTTGGAAAAGGGTATAAAATATAATATTGAAAGAGAATGCCACAGTGCTTCAGTATGTTTTCATTTGAGTGACACTCAGTGTGTTATTCACCAGTTCCGAATACACTGGATCACATGTCTCATTTAATTGGCAAACTCCATTGTTAAAATGCATGGGCAAACATTACAGTATCTCACATCTCACTGTGAGCATTCACTCTCTCCTTCCTTCTGCTGAGCTCAATGAATATTTATGCTCTGCCAACATTCTCTGGAAGACTCTGAGCTGTTTGGCAAAAAGTGCATCCATCATGTCATCCTGCCACCATTCCCTTAAATGTTTTTACTTGTGAGATACAGAAGTTTCCGTATAGTCCTAGATGGCAATAAGAAGCTGCAGTTAACGACCAGGCTAATATTTGTGTCTTTGACATAGCCTTTCCCAGGAGTGGTGTGTTTGGCAGGGGACATGCCCTCCCAATACCAGCATTACTAATGCTTGCCTGGATGGGGCTGGGCTGGGCTGGTGGTGAGGTTGGGGCCACATTGGTACCCTGGCAGGAGTACTGGATTGGCCTCCTCCTGGCTCACCTGAACAGGCCTGACTTCACCTTCAGCTCCACCCCATCTGCATCCAGGTAAGCAACAATGATGCTGGTGTTGGAAGGGTGCCTCCCCCTCATTTTAATGGGGAAAACCCTCAATCATGTTATTTATTTATTTTAAAAGAGAAAACCTTTCTCTGAGGTGAATAGAGAAATGAATTAAAGCCCCACAAGAGTTTGATACATCTTTATTGAACGGTGATATACCTGCAAACCTAATCTTTAACAGCATGATTCTACACAATTTTACTCAGAAGCAAGTCCTAATGAGTTCAATGAGATTTCTTTCCTTGGGTATGATTAGGATCATACTTCTGAGGAGAGCCTAAGGGGGGGGATGCTATTTTAAAGTGTATCTGTCATATGAAAATCCCAAAGTTGCTAGCAACAGAAAATTTCAATTTGATTTAAAATATTTTTTCAATTAGCTACCATTGTCTGCCGAGTGATACGGGGTTCTAATATTGATTTTCTTTTTTAGAAACATCAAGAGTTTCTGTAAATTTAGAATTGATGTAATGCCATAGAAAAAGATCACATTACCCCTCTGGAAATCCAATTAATTGAAATATGTGCCATTTAAACATATTTGTATCAAAAGTTGTTAGCCACTATCTGTAACAAAACATTCAGCTGCAACGAAAATTAAGCTAGTTTAGGCAGGTGTGTTTGAAAATGAGCCTAGATGCACTGGGCTACAGGTTTGCAAATCAATACAAATGAATCTGGATTTTGCATTGTCTGAGCCCAGTCCATCACTGGAACTCATATCCCACAGGACACAGGAAAAAGTCTGGAGGATATCTCCAATTTAGTTGCCCAGTTAATGCAAAGATGTCTCCCTGCACAATAGGACTTCTTTTCCTTGTGCACCCCATGCCCCCAAATCTGTTCCAGAGGGTGGGGTAAACCCCATAACAAATTTAGGGGGCATGGGGATGTGTGGGGAGACAAAGTCCTGTTGCATAAGTGAAAGTCCTTGTATTAATGGGATGACTTCATTGGATACATCCTGGTATAATGAATTCTGCAGGATTATGATGACGCCATTTTAAGTTAACAGCTGCAGCTCATTGCAGAGAGAGAGAACGGTTTTAATCCTGTTCCACCCTTTCCTTGTGCAGCCATCAATGGACAATGTTGATGGAAGAATCCATTCAGTGCCAGTTGTTTCTCACACATTGCCCTGTCAGTCTCATTGCTTCACCTCCTCAGCCTCTGCATTGATATTGGTCAACAGAATTAATTTATGGTGATGGACTTTGGTAGTGTTGGTAAACAGCTGAGCTCAAGCGACAGTTATTGTCTTTTCAAGTGTAGTCATTTTTATCAGGGGATCTGAAGGGAAAGTCCTGTCTCAGTAACCTATTAGAATTCTTTGAGAGTGTCAACAAGCATATAGATAGAGGTGATCCAGTGGACATAGTGTACTTAGACTTTCAAAAAGCGTTTGACAAGGTACCTCACCAAAGGCTTCTGAGGAAGCTTAGCAGTCATGGAATAAGAGGAGAGGTCCTCTTGTGGATAAGGAATTGGTTAAGAAGCAGAAAGCAGAGAGTAGGAATAAACGGACAGTTCTCCCAATGGAGGGCTGTAGAAAGTGGAGTCCCTCAAGGATCGGTATTGGGACCTGTACTTTTCAACTTGTTCATTAATGACCTAGAATTAGGAGTGAGCAGTGAAGTGGCCAAGTTTGCTGACGACACTAAATTGTTCAGGGTTGTTAAAACAAAAAGGGATTGCGAAGAGCTCCAAAAAGACCTCTCCAAACTGAGTGAATGGGCAGAAAAATGGCAAATGCAATTCAATATAAACAAGTGTAAAATTATGCATATTGGAGCAAAAAATCTTAATTTCACATATACGCTCATGGGGTCTGAACTGGCGGTGACCGACCAGGAGAGAGACCTCGGGGTTGTAGTGGACAGCACGATGAAAATGTCGACCCAGTGTGCGGCAGCTGTGAAAAAGGCAAATTCCATGCTAGCGATAATTAGGAAAGGTATTGAAAATAAAACAGCCGATATCATAATGCCGTTGTATAAATCTATGGTGCGGCCGCATTTGGAATACTGTGTACAGTTCTGGTCGCCTCATCTCAAAAAGGATATTATAGAGTTGGAAAAGGTTCAGAAGAGGGCAACCAGAATGATCAAGGGGATGGAGCGACTCCCTTACGAGGAAAGGTTGCAGCATTTGGGGCTTTTTAGTTTAGAGAGAAGGCGGGTCAGAGGAGACATGATAGAAGTGTATAAAATTATGCATGGCATTGAAAAAGTGGATAGAGAAAAGTTCTTCTCCCTCTCTCATAATACTAGAACTCGTGGACATTCAAAGAAGCTGAATGTTGGAAGATTCAGGACAGACAAAAGGAAGTACTTCTTTACTCAGCGCATAGTTAAACTATGGAATTTGTTCCCACAAGATGCAGTAATGGCCACCAGCTTGGATGGCTTTAAAAGAAGATTAGACAAATTCACGGAGGACAGGGCTATCAATGGCTACTAGCTGTGATGGCTGTGCTCTGCCACCCTAGTCAGAGGCAGCATGCTTCTGAAAACCAGTTGCCGGAAGCCTCAGGAGGGTAGAGTGTTCTTGCACTCGGGTCCTGCTTGCGGGCTTCCCCCAGGCACCTGGTTGGCCACTGTGAGAACAGGATGCTGGACTAGATGGGCCACTGGCCTGATCCAGCAGGCTTTTCTTATGTTCTTATGTTCTTATGTTGTGAGATTCTACACGGTGAGATTTGTTTTCTACAACAATGTATTTTATATCGTTGGCATCTACTGGTGAAGGGTGAGTAATAAATTTAGCAACAACAACAACCATGTACACCTTGATGTTCTCTTAGCCAGATTATATGTGAGATGATATTTTCGTACTACCAACATGTTTAACTATAGTGAACATGAGATTATGCGGGTAATGTAAAAGTAGATGTGAACTAATTTTAGGGGAATTTATTAGCAAAAGGTTAAAAACAAATTCTAGAAAAATGGACTATGTACCACCTATATTATTGAAAAAAGTCAGGAAGTGAATGATGATTAGAGAACTAGGGCAGGGGTGTTGCATTAGAGAAAAATCATACCTTGAGTGAAATAAGAGGCAAGATAGGATCAGGGGTATAAAGTCCAACAGGCAGGTCGCAGTATGGAATATTAAAAATGAATGTATCATATAGAGATGGGGGGATTTGATTCAGTTTGAATTTAAAGGCAAACTTACCTAATTTGCATATTCCAAAACAATATGTGAACTGAAATTCAGCCATTCTTTGAAATTCACACTTCTCTGAATTTTGTAATGCAATTCTCCAGCCAAGCAAAAATGCAAATATTTGTGAAAAGTGTGCATGTAAATGAAAATATTAGTGAAAATAACATACAAAAATGCATTATATTAGGGGAAATTGCTTTGCAAAAATGTGTATGTTAGGCAAAATTGCATATAGGCATTAGGCAAAATTCCCATGAAAATGCTGATGAATTTTCTGAGGATTTTTTTTTAAATGCAGACTGATGTGGAAATGTGGAGAACTAAATTTAGGATTGGAGAAATGAGAAACTAAGAGAAACCAAAATTAACATATTTGCCCATCCCTAATCTTGAATCAGATGTGAATGGCATGCACACTTGGAAGAAGCGGATTATCTGGATCCATTTCAGTCGGGCTTCAGACCGGGGCATGGGACTGAAACAGCCTTCGTCGCCTTGGTAGATGATATGAGGAGGGCGTGGGATAGAGGCGAATGCACCTTCCTTGTCCTCCTTGATCTCTCAGCGGCTTTTGATACCGTTGACCACGCTATCCTCTTGGACCGCCTGCAGAGGTTAGGCATAGGGGGCACTGTATTGCAGTGGTTCCATTCCTTCCTCTCTGGGAGATACCAAAGAGTAGCACTGGAGGAGGAGGTTTCAGATCCTTGGCCTCTCACTTGTGGGGTGCCACAGGGTTCCATCCTCTCTCCAATGCTCTTTAACATCTATATAAAGCTGCTGGGGGCAATCATCAGGAGATTTGGGCTGCAGTGTCATCAGTATGCAGATGACACGCAGCTCTATCTCTCATTTAAATCTTCACCGAGGTTGGCTGTGGAAACCTATCCAAGTGTCTGGAGTCGGTGAGTGGCTGGATGGGAAGGAATAAACTAAAGCTGAATCCTGACAAAACCGAAGTGCTGTTTGTGGGAGACAAGGGAAGGTTGGGGGATATAGACCTGGTGCTTAACGGGGTATGTTTGCCCCTGAAAGACCAGGTCCGTAGCCTGGGGGTCGTTCTTGACTCCCAGCTGTCCATGGAGGCTCAAGTTTCAGCGGTGAGCCGGGCAGCTCTGTATCAACTTCACCTGATACAGAGGCTACGCCCCTACCTTCCCAACCATCTGCTCCCACCGGTGGTACATGCCCTGGTCACCACTTGCCTAGACTACTGTAATGCGCTCTACATGGGTTTACCCTTGAAAACGGTTCGGAAATTACAACTGGTACAGAATGCGGCGGCTCGTCTGATTAAAGGCAGCTGCCGGCAAGATCACATCACTCCTGTGTTGAAGGAGTTGCACTGGTTACCGGTTGTTTACCGAGCCCAATTCAAGGTGTTGGTCTTAACCTTTAAAACCCTATACGGTTGTGGCCCAGTTTATCTGAAGGAGCGCCTCCAGCATCGGCAGGGATGCCGCTCAACAAGATCAGCCTCAGAAGACCTTCTCTTAATCCCACCGGTTAAAACAGCTAGACTGGTGAGGACTAGAGAGAGGGCCTTCTCAATAGTGGCCCCCACCCTGTGGAATTCTCTCCCGAATGATCTACGCCATGCCCTGTCTATGATGAGCTTCCGCCGGACCTTGAAGACCTGGCTTTTCAGGCAGGCTTTTGGGGCGGGTTAGGTTCTTACTGTCTTTTAAATTTTTTAATTGTTTATGTACTGTTTTTACCTTGTACGTCGCCCAGAGTGGCTGGACAACCAGCCAGACGGGCGACTAATAAATTTAATAATAATAAATAAATAAATGTGTTTCCCCCCCCCTTGCTTGCTTCTTTTGAAATGAATGAAAGAGCAATTAAGAAAAATAAATTGCTTCCCTGCTTGCACGCAAGCCTCATTAGCTCACTGCATAGGAATATGAAACAGGGAACACAAGTCCAACCCCTACTAGGTGGAATGGTAAGAACAAAGCTTAACTGATATTGTCATAGGGAGGGGCCATAACTCAGTGGTACAGCACATGCTTTGCATGCAGAAGGTCCAGTCTTTGGCATTTCCAGTTGAAAGGATCAGGTAGCAGGAGATGTGAAAAGGCTCTGCTTGAGAACCTGATGAGCCCCTGCCCGTGTAGACAACACAAGGTAAGGTGGACAAATTGATCTGGTATAAGGCAGTTGCCCGTGTTTCTATTTTAAAGGGGGAAGTAGGAAAAATACAGAAGTGCTCACTTCACCTGCAATGTGTAACACATTTATTGTGGGGAAGGGCAGTAGTTCAGAGGTAGTGCACAGGTTTTGCTTGCAGAAAGTCCCTACTTCAATCCCTGTTGTACCCAATCAAAAGGATTTCAAGTGTGAAGGCTGGGAGTAGCTGTGCCTCAGGCCTTAGAGAGCTGCTGCACTCAGATGGACTTCATCTAAGGAGCTTAATATGTTCAATTTTTTTGTAGTCTGACATTGGGTTCTTTCACACTGCACTTTATTCTGTTATTCTGACAGTTTCTTACCTGATAATTTGCACATTATATTTGACCTTTCACATGATGTACCAGCTAGCTATGGAATTCTGGTGGAATGTAGTGAAAGTTTAGCATGAATTTCCATGATAAATGATACCACCTGGGGAACAGCTGCAGCACTAAGGGACTGAAGAAGACCTGCCCTGGGAGTGAGTACATGAGCATCTAGGTGTTTCCTGCTTGCTCCTTGGGGTTGTTGTCCTTGGAGCTGAAGCTATCTGTGCCTTGTTCCTTGCTGCCACTCCTCTCATGGATAGGTTCCTCGTTGCTCATCTGCTGTGCCTACTGGCCTGTGTGTGTTGTTGTTTAACGCCAGATCGGTACACAATAAGACCACTCTCATCCATGATTTGATTGTGGATGAAGGTACCAATTTGGTGTGCATTACTGAGACCTGGGTGGGTGAGCTGGGAGGAGTTGATCTGACCCAGCTTTGCCCACCTGGATACTCGGTGCAACACCAGCACAGGCTGCAGGGACGGGGGGAGTAGTTGCTGTGGTGTACAGAACTTCTATCTCTGTCACCAGGAAACCACTCTGTCTTGAAGCTGGCTGTGAGGGCTTGCACCTGGTGTCGGGCCAAGGAGACAGTAAACTAGGCTTGCTGCTGGTGTACCATCCACCCTGCTGCCTGGCAGCTTCTCTGACTGAGCTGGCAGAGGCCGTCTCAGCTGTGATGTTGGAGGAGCCCAGAACGATAGTGCTGGGTGATTTCAGTGTCCATGCTGAGGCTGTCTCTAATGTTCCGGCTTGGGACTTCATGGCCTCCATGACAACCATAGGGCTGTCTCAAGTTATCAATAGCCCAACACGTAGGGCAGGGCACACCCTTGACTTGGTTTTTGCTCCAGATGGAGGAAGGGATGGTCTGGGAATGGGGGGTGGATGTCACCCCATTGTCATGGTCAGATCACTTCTTGGTGAAGCTTAGACTTATGGCTCCGATCCTTTCCTGCAGGGGTGATGGACAAATTAAGATGGTCCGCCCCCGGAGACTAATGGAATCCATAGGATTCCTTAATGCCCTGGAGGAGTTCCCAGTAGATAGAGCAGGTGACCCTGTTGAAGCCCTTGTCACACTGTGGAACAGCGAAGTGCATCAGGCTGTTGACACGGTTGCCCCCGATCACCCTCTCCAACATTGTGGAGTCTGGTTTGCACCTTGGTACACCAGTGAGCTAATGGCAATGAAATAGGCTGGACGATGGCTAGAGCACAAGTGGTGAAAGACGTGCTGTAAGGCTGATTGGGCATGAGTGAAACATCATAACCATGCCTACTATGTGGCCGTGAGGGCAGCGAAGAAGGCCCACTTCTCTGCCTCCATTGCATCCTCAAATAGCCATCCAGTGGAGCTTTTCCATATTGTCAGGAGTCTGTTGACATCAACTCCAGGAAATAGACCCTTCAGAGGCCCACTGTGAATTATTTGCAAGGAACTTTGAGGGTAAAGTTGCTCGCCTCCGTAGCAGTCTTGATCCCCCCCTCTACATCTACTGTAGTCCCCAATGAGGTGTCCAGTGCAATGTCTGCTGAAAATTCTTGGGAATGGTTTCAGTCGATGCAGCCTGATGACATAGACAAGGTGCTTGTGATGATGCAGCCAGCAACGTCTTCTCTTGACCCTTGCCCTTCTTGGCTTATTAAAGCTTGCTGAGGGGGTTTGACCGAGTGGTTCCAGGGTGTGGTCAATGCGTCATTGCAGGAGGGAGTAGTTCCAGCTGCCTTGAAAGAGGCAGTGATTCGACCACTCCTGAAAAGGTCCACCCTGGACCCATTGGTTTGTGACAACTACTGACCGGTTGCAAATACCCCATTTTTAGGGAAGGTGACTGAGAGGGTTGTGGCGCAGCAGTTGCAGGTACTGTTGGATGAAACAGATTATCTTGACCCATCCCAGTCTGGGTTCAGGCCTGGTTATGGGACTAAATCGGCCTTGGTAACCCTGATGGATGACCTTTATTGGGAGAAGGATAGGGGGAGTGCAACCCTGTTATTCTTACTTGATCTCCCAGTGGCTTTTGATACCATTGACCATGGTGTCCTTCTGGGCCGACTTGGTGAGATGGGTATTGGAGGCACTGTTTTACAGTGGTTCCGATCCTATCTCCAGGGTCGCTCTTAGAGAATAGCATTGGGTGACTGTCTTTCAGTCCCCTTGCAGTTGTGCTATGGGGTATCACAGGGTACCATCTTGTTCCCCATGCTGTTTAACATCTATATGAAGCCATTGGGAGCTGTCATCAGGAGATTTGGGCCGAAGTGTCAGCAGTATGCTGACGATTCCCAGCTCTATTACTCTGTAACATCTGAATCGGGAGAAGCCGTGCAAGCCCTTGACCACTGCCTGGACTTGGCGGTGGGCTGGATGAGGGCCAATAAACTAAATCCTAGCAAGACGGAGGCACTGTGGGTTGGTGGTTCCTGAGTTCGGATAATTGGTCAGTTGCCTGCTTTGGATGGGATTGTACTCCCTCTGAAAGAGCAAATCCATAGTCTGGGGGTGCTCCTGGATCCATCTTTGTCGCTAGAGGCCCAGGTGACCTCAGTGGCTAGGAGTGCCTTTTACCAGCTTCAGCTGATAAGACAGCTGCAGCCATTTCTGGACCAGGATAGCCTGACCACTGTTGTCCACGCACTGGAAACCTCCAGGTTGGATTACTGTAATGCGCTCTATGTGGAGCTGCCCTTGAGGTTGGTCCTCAAGCTGCAGCTGCTGCAAAATGCGGCAGTGAGACTGCTCACTGGAGCAGGGTATCGCCAACATGTCACCCCACTGCTGAAAGAATTGCACTGGCTGCCCATTTGCTACCGGGCCAAGTTCAAGGTTCTAGTTTTGGTGTACAAAGCCCTATATAGCTCGGGACCAGGATACCTGAAAGACCGTCTTACCCCTTGTATACCCAGTCGATCACTGTGTTCTGCAGGTGAGGGGCTCCTGCAAATAACATCTTATCAGGAGGTCTGTTATGCACAACATAGGAAATGGACCTTTAATGTGGTGGCACCTACCCTTTGGAATTCCCTCCCCTTAAATATTAGGCAGGCGTAATCTCTGTTATCTTTTTGGTGCCTTTTGAAGATTTTCCTCTTTCAACAAGCCTTTTAAGTTAAGACCTATCCCAGTCTGCGTCTGTGTTGGAATTGGTTTTAATATGTTTTTTTTAAAAAAACAATTTTTTAACCCTTTTTAAGAGATGTTTTAAAAGCTTTTTTTTTAAAAAAAACAGTTTTTAAAGTTGTTTTGTTTTGGTGTATTTTAGGGTCTGTTTTTATGATGTTTTTATGTGTTTTTAGTGCTTCTGTTTGCTGCCCTGGGCTCCTCCTGGGAGGAAGGGCGGGATATAAATCAAATAATAAATAAATAAATACCAGAAATAATCCGTTAGCATACCTGGGAACATGGAAAATCGTGGGAGTTTGTTGCTAGCTGCAGCCACTCATGACAGGCATTCCCACCCTTTTCTGGGAATTTTTGGGCATCGCTGAGGGCTAGTTTTCCTTGAGGTTTTCTTTATTTTTCTTTATTTTTTATTTTAAAATTTTATATCCCGCCCTAGTTCCCAATTTCGGAATTCAGAGCAGCGTACAATAAACATAATTCCAAATTGCTAACAACATAAAACAAGAAACCAATACATATAATAGTGTTATCCCTAAAAACAACTATATCTATTTATGTCTCCCGTATCCCTCAGGCCGCCTCCCCTGCTTCATGGAGCGGCAGCATGAGACTTCTCTTTTTCCACCCGTCTCTGCTCTTGTGAGTAGCAGTGCGGCACCCGACATTTTGAGCAGTTGCGCAGCTGTTGATTTTTTGTTTTCCTACTGCTTTTGCTGAGTGTGGGGGTTGCTTTGGGGGGGTCCTCTCTCCGCCGTTTCCCTTCAAGTCACCTGCCCTGCTCTGTGGAGTGGTAGCACTATGGCCCCTCTTTTCACCGCTGTCCTGGTTCTTTAAAGTAGCAGAGCGGCAGGGCTTCATTTTGAGCGGTAGTGTGCCTCCCGCCCTTTTATGGTTCCACTTTTTCCCACCCTTTTGCGCGGGTTTTTTTTGTACCAGTATTTCAGCATCAGCGCACACACAACTAAATGCCCCACACACCCCTGTGTCAATACAACTACCAGTATATTGGAATACACAGCAGAATTTTTTTAAAAAAGCACCCATGCTCATGAAAGAACTACAGTGCACATGTGCTGCTACTGGAGGAACTGCAGTGCCCGTGTGTATAACTGGTGAGGACAAAAATGAGGCTCTGTTCATTGCTGCCATGTGAAAGATAGTTGCGCAAAATGCCGGTATATCGGCTGAAAAAGTTGCTATTCCTTAGCGCAAGAGGTACTGCAGTGTGAAAGGGATTTTAGAAATTGTGACAGAAGCGCTAGCTTTTTAATCCATTAAACTAGCGGAATCAGCCCCATGTGTGAAAGCAGCCATTGTATTTCACTATCAAAAGATTTTCAAATGAATTTGCTCATTGACCTGCTGAAGAGAGCTTTTCTTGTTTTTAAAACAACAAAGTGTATTGTGGCATCTTAAAGGCTAACATTTATTGAAGTCTAAGCTTTCATGTTCTAGAGTCCATTAGATACAATAAGCCTTATCCTCAATTGGCTGGTAGTATATGGTAAGCTTTGCCATGTTAATTATCACCTGTAGTGGAAGAGGAAACCATTGTCGATTTGAGCCTCAACTAAAGGAACTAAAATTATTTTTATTAAATTTATATCCCACCCTTTCTCTCAAAGATGCCCAGTGCAGCAAACAGACAAGTGATAAAACAACTAAAACATCTAAGAACAATTCCAGTACAGATGGAGACTTCTTGATGAGTAATTGAATTCATCAAGTTGGAGTCTCTTTTTGAAATTACTTTGTAGAAGAATGGCAACTTTCAGGTCAGGAGTAAGACTTTCAGGTCAGACTTTCCATAAGTCTGTAGGTTGTATACAACTAGCTTTTACTCAGAGTAGATCCACTATAATTTAATGATCTTAAATTAATTTCAATAGGTCTACTCTGAGTTTGATTAATGATGAATACTACCCTGTGTCTTTAAGATGCTCCAAGACCCTTAGATGTTTTTGTTGCAACAGAGTAACATGGCAACCCCTCTGGAACTTGTTTCTTGCTTCTGTTCCTGGAATTGTGAAAATGGTTCATTTGACCTAGAATAATGCCTTTGATCCCATGATTTCAGGATCAAATACCTTGTTTTGCCAAAAGTTATTGCAATCATTGCTGGACTCTTTAATTATGTGGGGAGAATATTGTAAAATGTAAACATATATACACTTTAGCAATATTTAACAGAAGTCCAATGTCTAAAAGCTTTCAGCATTGTCTTTTCAGACTATGGAATATTCAGTCATCCCATAGGCAATTTAACGGGGGTTTTTTACCTATTTTTGTGAGACACTATGAGAACATACACCTTAGAAATAACAAATACCGTACTATCACTGATTATATTTATTTTTCATTTGGAGGTTCATCATACATACTGACATTTTAATGATTTTTCCCCCTTGAAGACAACAGGACAGTGGAAGCTATGTGTATTTTTAACTCATGAGGAGGATGGTTGAATACATAGATATTCATTACCCAGGATGCAACAGCTGCAAAAGAAGAGAGGTGCCAATAACATTTGTTGCAAAGATAGAGAGTTTTTTCATGGGAAAGAAGATTTTTAAAAAGAAGTGGTATATGCAAAATCCTGAAAGTGTGGCTGTGGAACAAAAGCTAGAAAATCTACACTGATTAGAATATGTCATTCAATTATGGTGGGGAAGGGGCTTAAATAATGATGAAACAGACATATTAATGATATTTCACATGACTCTATGGGTCAATTGACTCCTTTCACTAATTATTATATCACATATTACAGAGAAATATTAGTGGAAAGTCATATCTCATCATTAATATTTTAATGAAAAACACTTTATTTACAAGCTGTAATCAACAATGCTTATATAAAACATATTGGTAATAGCTATCCTGGTTGTTTAACTTGAAAGCATCATTGCAACTGAGCTTACTTGGTTCAACAGCTGAATATATATACACAATTCTGGACTGTAGGATTGTTGTGTGCTAGTATGCCTTTTGGAATGCTATAGTATCTTTCCCTCATCATTTTGGTGCAACAAAGTAAGACAGCTAGAGCAGATTACACACACACATACACACATTTCAGCAGGCACTTGCATTATTTAAAATAAGTCTTAAGACACCTGAATTGTATATTTGTATAGCTTTATCTGTCTTGCCACTAAGAAGAAGTGACAGGAAAAGAGATCCCATTGGTTTTTCTCCACACGCATATATCCATAAACACACACTAATCAGTTCAGCTTTGCAGTTTGCAGGTATCAATAACACATTCCTGGCTGCTACTGAAAATATATATTTTCAGTGTGAGAAGATGGACCAGAACTCTCACAGTACCTCTCATGTGCTTGGCATGTTTATATCTCACATTTCCATCCAAACGAGCCCAGGTTGGCAAATACACAAATTATAAACAATATAAATGGCTAAAAACACCTAAGAACAATTCCAAGACAGATGCAGACTGGGGAAGATCTCTACTTAAAAGGCTTGTTGGAAGAGGAAGATCTTCAGTAGACACCTAAAAGACAGGAACATGCAGAATAAATCTACCATTGCACACACTACAGAAGTTGGATTTCCTTTCTACACCCACTTATTCCATGGGAAGAAGTATGATGGCTCCTCCTTTTCCAGAGCAGAAGGACAAAAATGCAAAATGCATTTGTTGCTCAGTGGTGGAGCTTTATTACATACACCAATGCAGTAGACAATAAAAACAAGGTTCCCAAAACTTTTCAAAACTATGGATTTCATAAAGGTGACCAAATAATAATAACAGATTATTTATTTCATAGAATCATAAGAGTTGGAAAGGGCCTATAAGGCCATCAAGTCCATCCCCCTGCTCAATACAGGAATCTAAATTAAAGCATACCCGACATGTGGCTGTCCAGCTGTCTCTGGAAGGCCTCCAGTGTTGGAGAGCCCACCAGCTCCTTAGGTAATTGGTTCCATTGTCGTACCGCTGTAACAGTTAGGACATTTTTTCTGATGTTCAGTCAAAATCTGGCTTCCTGTAACTTGAGCCTGTTACTCTGTGCCCTGCACTCTGGGATGATCGAGAAGAGATCCTGGCCATCCTCTGTATGGCAACCTTTCAAGTACTTGAAGAGTGCTATCATATCTCCCCTCAGTCTTCTCTTCTCAAGGCTAAACATGCCCAGTTTTTTTCAGTCTCTCCTCATAGGGCTTTGTTTCCAGTTCCCTGGTCATCCTTGTTGCTCTCCTCTGAACCTGTTCCAGTTTGTCTGCATCCTTCTTAAAGTGTGGTGTCCAGAACTCGATGCAGTACTCAATATGAGGCCTAACCAGTGTGGGGAACCAATACGTCACATAATTTGGAAACTATACTTGTAATGCAGCCTAAAATAGTATCTGCCTTTTTTGCAGCCACATCACACTGTTGGCTCATATTCAGCTTGTGATCAACAACAATCCCAAGATCCTTTTTGCATAGAGTAGTGCTGAGCCAGGTATCCCTCATCGTATAACTGTGCATTTGATTTCTTTTTCCTAGGTGTAGAACTTGGCACTTATCCCTGTTAAATTTAATTCTCTTGCTTTCAGCCCAATGCTCCAGCCTATCAAGATCCCTTTGAATTTTGTTTCTGTCTTCCAAGGTATTAGCTCTTCCTCTCAATTATGTATTACCTTCAAATTTGATAAGCATTCCCTGCAACTCCTCATCCAAGTCATTAATAAAAATGTTGAAGAGCACTGGACCCAGGACCGAGCCCTGTGGTACCCTGCTTGTTACCTCCCCCCAGTTTGAGAAGGAACCATTGATCTTTGTGTACGATTCTGTAGTCAACTGTGGATCCATCTGATAGTTGTTCCATCCAGTCCACATTTAGCTAGCTTGCTAATCAGAATATCATGGGGCACTTTGTCAAATGCTTTGCTGAAATTGAGATATACTATGTCCACAGCATCCCCACAGTCTACCAGGGAGGTAACCCAATCAAAAGATGAGATAAGAAAAAATTAATTAATTTGTATGTTTATGTGCAGGAAAATCTATTTTATACATGATGTGCCCTCTAACTCAGCCTTTCCCAACCAGTGTGCCTCCAGATGTTGTTGGACCACAACTCTCATCAGCCTCAGCCAGCATTGCCAATGACTGATGCTGATGGGAGTTGTGGTCCAACAACATCTGGAGGCACACCGGTTGGGAAAGGCTGCTCTAACTCTTAGTTAATCTATGATTTGAGTTGTTCTTAACTGTATCAATAAAGTTTAAAAATGAAAAACAATAATTGAAATAAAAGAAAAAAGGCTAGTTCTCTGGGAGGAAGTATGATGGCTCCTCCTTTTCCAGAGCTTACACAGGTCCTCCAGATGTTGTTGGACTCCAACTCCCATCAGCCTCAGCCAACATGCCCAACGATCAGGAATGATGGTACTTGCAGTCCAACAACATCTGGAGGGCTACAGATTGACATTCCTTCTGCAGACAGCCCTTTATGTGATAGAGGTCATCCAAAAAGGGAAAGAGATCTCATTCCCATCCAGATTAAGACATCAGGCAAATGATTCTTGAGTTGGTTTGGTCTAGGTTTGTTTTTGCTAGACTAATTGTGTAATGGTAGAATTGCCCTTCAGTGGTTTTAAATGTAGAAACTGATCCTTATTTCCATATTACTGTTTATCTCACTTACTTTTGTCCAATGGCAATCAGTGAAGGAGTCGTCATATTTTCCAGGAAGCTGTCTTGTACACCCTGAAGGGAATAGTATAAGATTAAATGCAGAGTAGCATTCCTGTAGCAAGGTGAATGTTTCTCATTATGCAGTTCCCAGTTGCTCTTCTAGATATAATTCCCTGTAATAATGTGAAACTTCTGAATTATTTATTGTCTCATATTAGATCAGAAATATAATTTTCTGAACATAAACTTATTGTCATCAGCAAATCAGTTTATGAAGGTTATCTATAACGGTGGAATGAAAGATAGCAGATGCAGTGCTATCTATTGTAGTGACTTTTTGGCTCCTAGGATGAAGCTTTTTAAATGGAAGATTTAAAAATTGATGAAGCCCAAATCCTGTAATGAGAGGGTTTTCTACCATATCGCTCTTCATCTTTAAATTTTGTTCGTTTGAATGAAAACTTTTGCCTCTTTTGCATCCTGCAATAATAATTGATTGCATATGTTGCTGGATAGAATAGCAGTAAGGTGTGCCTGCTTTAAGTAACGGGTCATATAGAGTAGGGTATTCATTCTGATGCTTGCATCTGAAAGTGTAGAATGAAAACTCAAAAACAGGCACTGTACAGAGGATGTGGGTAAGAACCTGTTGTTGGTTAACTGCAGAGGAAAAAATCCAAGTGTACATAAAGACCCAAACTTAGTAATTTAATTTTGCATTTTCAAGATGTTCCCAGATGTTTGGCTGAAATTGCATGAAAAGCAAACAGAGCAAAACCCAAATATTTGTGCGTTTCTTTATTATAACTATTTGCATCCTGTCCTTCTGTATCACTAGAGACTAGAGGTGGCTAACAATAAAACAGCAAAGAGAAAAATACACTAAAATAATTATCAGGTTTGGAGAACCTTTGGCCCTCCAATTGTTGCTTAACTACAACTCCCATCATAGTAGCAAGCATGGCCAATGGCCAAGGATGGTGGAAGTTGTAGTTCAGTAACATCTGGAGACAGGCTTAAAGCCAGGGTAGGAATGGGGGTGCCACCCCCCTACAGCAGTGCTTCACACACAGACACACACTGATTTTGGGAGGGAACTGTCTTTTTAAGTTGGGACATGACAGACAATGACAACCTCCATTGAAAGAATGATAGCTCTTTTTAAGAATAGGAGCAAGTTAAGAATAGGACCCTCTGAAAAATTCAGTGAATAAGGCAGGGCAAACACACAACAAAAGCTTCATCTGGAAGAGCCCCCAAAAGTCTGCTCACTTAAGACTTTCCCTGACTGTGGATGGATTTTTCATTATCACAATCACCCTATAATTACTTAAGTGATCCTGAAATAAGCAGCCAGTATAGTATCATTGCCTTTGAAAAGTTAAATATTAAAACTTTGTATTATGGGCTGGAGTTGGACTCCACCCTTTAGACTTTCTCTGCTCTGCTTTTCATTTTCATTTTCAGTTGTGTTCTCTGCCCAGCCAGCAATAAAGAAGCATGTTTGTTTGGCTGCAAGAAGAAGTAAGAGTTTGTTTATTCTGCAATTATTATAATGAGTAGAGCAGGATTGGGTGGTTATTGCTAAAAGGTGAAATAAAGAGATAATTTAAAGTTATCTGAAAAAATGACCATCCTTTACTTTTTTAAAGCACTCACTATACTCACAATCATACTGGTTATTTTTTCCTTCATTTTCTTGATTACTTGTTGGCAAAGGATGAAAACAGCCCTAAAGGAATAGAAATATTGCTGTGTACACTATTGTTAGCTAGCTGACTGTCTGGATACCTAAGCCTCATTTCTGAGGCCTCATTTCTGATTTTCCCAATATATGCAGCTCAGCATGAAGCCTTTTCATAGATTCTGGACAGAAAAATAAACCCAGAAACCAGTAAAAAAAACCCCAACTACTTTCCACAATTAGTTTCCAATTACTTCATTCGTCCTTTATAAAGTAGCCAGTTAAAAAGTTTTCCCTTGATGGTCCAACAGGAAGGAAAATCTAAAAGCCAGGAAGAAAACTAGAAGGGGGGACTCTCAAGAAGAATTTAACAAACACACCCTATAGTATTTATTTTCGCTCTGCCCTTCCCTAAACTTGTAGTATGGACAAGTTTGTTTTTCAGGTGGAATCTAAAGCTGAGATATCTAATGAAGCATGAAATGCAAGCTCAGGAGCTCATTGTCTTTAACAGAGTAGTTCCGTTCATGAAGAATCAGAACACAGGGACAGAACATAGGTGGAAAGGGACTATGGCTACAGGCAAAGTCAAGCTTTTAAGTCTGGTATTCCTGGGATCTCTCAAAAAGGCTGAGACAATTTACAGATTAAACTTCATTCATGTAAGTTAACACACTCTCTGGATGGAGGAGGAGTAAGGTGGAAGGTCACTGCCTTTCCCTTCCTCTGGCCTGGCCCCCACATTCTGCTCACCAGTGAGGGGCAGGATATTGGCTGGTGCTATGTGCCTCTCCCCTCCTAATGCCCCACCTAGAAATGTGGCTGCCCCACCTAACAAGGAAGGCTGGCTACAGGGTTGTCTAGAGAGTCAAAGGTCTCCCACCCCTGAGCTAAACCATATGAGTGTTAGCACTAATCCACAAAACTAGCTGCCATATTGGACTGGTAGATATATGGATATTACTTGCTGTCCTTGTGTGTTGGTCTACTGATCGACAGTCAATTACGGTGAGGAACACAAGAAGCTGCCTTATACCAAGTCAGACCCATGGTCCATACAGATCAGTGTTGGCAATGACTTTCCAGCTTTCAGACAGGAGTCTTTCCTAGCCCTGCCTGGAGATGCTGGGGGTCGAACCTGGGACCTTCTGCATACAAAGTAGATGCTCTGCCACTGAGCTGTGTCCCTTCCCGAGTTGCTTACTGAGCGGCGTTATGATGGCAAGTGGTGTTCCCACAGCTTAACTCAGCTTGTTGGATGGAAAGGACTTTTTCAGTCTGTGGTCATAATTCATCAATATAAATATCTAGTTGACTCCATAACAGGGCAAAAACACCTTATGGCACCATTCAGCAAACACTGTGGACAATTAACATTACGTTTAATATTGTTTATCTTGGGATTGATCTCAGTGGGTGGCACTCTTCCTGATGAAAAAAAGTAAATCAATATAGACATAGTGGTACTGAAGGTTTTGAACAATAGTCTCTGAACACCTTTGTTAGAACAGGTCATTTGGAACCCATCCTGCACAATTTAGGGAAAGGTCATTGTATCTTTACATTTGTTTAAAATATTCTGCATAGCATCGAGAGGGTTAAAAGAGTGTTTCCATTAAATTAGATACCTCGGCAGGTAGAGGCTTTCACCATAATGTCTGGGACAGAGGTTTTAAGTCACAGCTGAAGTTTCAATTAACGTGAGTTTGTGGTTTCCAGCTGTGCCTCTAATGGATAATAGTTCACATTAAACAGAACTAAACATAATTTAGCACATTTTGGTGCAGATGGCAATTTGACATTGACGAGATGGCCACCTGGTGACTGTATTATTTTTCACTCCTAACGAAGGGCTCTGTAGGTCAGGCTTGTGATCACTGGCAGGGAAAGGCAGAGGATCTCACTCTGTAATTCTGCATGACACCTGGCCTGCTTAATTAAGGCTAGCCACTTTCTGCTCCAATAGCCCTTAACTCTGAGACAAAGAAAGCTAATAGGAAATTTAGTGTGATTGCTGTCAGCCCCTAATGAATTATTTCCATGGTGGAGCTGAAATGACAGATCTTGATTTCTGAGACAAACGTTTCCCCACTATGGGAGTGCTTTGTAATGATTCCCTGGGAGGGGCAGCTGTGGACAGGAAGCAATCTCAGGGGAGGTCACAATAATAAAAATACGCCATAAATATACCATAAAGTCAACAAAAGAACTTAAGTCTTTTTTTTAAAAAAAATGACTATATATAATCTGTTCATTTGTACTTTCCCAAGATAAAACAAGTGGCCCCAGATGGCTCCATACATCACACTCCATACCCAAAGGCCTAGAGGAAAAGGAAGGTTTTTGGCTGGCACTGAAAACCAAACAGTGTCAACACCCGTCACACCTCAGGAGGAAGGATATTCCATAGCCAGGCCAAATCCCAAGGCCCAGCTCTGTGGGTTTCCCTCAGTGGTGAAATGAAAAGAAGGATCTCCCTGGCAGATCTTACATGTTAGGCAGAACAACACACAGAGAAGTGCTCCTTGTGGTAACTGGGTCCAAAGTCATCCAAGGCTCAGCAGAATATAGGCAGCCAGTGCAAACCTTTTAGAACTGATGCTATGTGTTTCTGAGTGGCCAAACCAGTCAACACTGCGGTGGTCACATTTTGTATCGGTGGCCGTCCTCAAGGGCAGCCCCATGTAGAGTGCATTGCAGTAATCTAACCAAAAGGTGAGCAGAACATGAGTTATTGTGGCAAGTCTATCTCTATTCAGGAATGGCTGACAAACCAACCACAGCTGGAAGTAGGCACTCCTTGCCACTGGGGTCACTTGGGCTTACAAATCACAAAGCAGAATCCAGATTATGCACACCCACTCATTGATGGGATTTGTACAAAATCTGCTTGGATTTTCCATTCTGACATAATGTTGTCCATCTGCATATGTCCACATGTCACTGGAGGAGAAACCTGTACCATATCCTGCTCATCACGGTGATATCATGCCTCATCACCATGTCTCTCTAGAAATTCATTTTTTAAAAGTGTGTTAATTATAAACAATTAATGAAGTAGTTAAGGGACCAATAAACAAATGTCTTTCGCATTTTTGAGACTGATGTAACTGTTAAAGTCATGGGCAAGATGAACTTCACTTTAAAGGAAAAAATATCCTGATTTATGTCACCAGCCATAAACTAGAAAGTAGATTGTGATTTGGCTAATAAAAAAAATATTCTGGTTTAAATATACTGCTACTCTTTTTGTGAATTTCATTCAATAGAAATTCTGACATCTGGAATCCATATAATTGTTCTTTGTCATAGGGGGATTAAACTCTGCTATAGATTATATTTCACTCAGCTGTAGTGGATTAGTTGCAGTTTTTACCTTTTAATTAAACAGCTGCTGTAACGAAACACAATTCTGAATAATTTAATAGCCCACAGTACTTTTGTCAACCAACACTGCTTGGATTTTTTAATTATATGAACCCATACATTTTTTATGATGAAGGCTTTTCCTAAGATCAATCGACAGTCACTAATAATGTCTCCTTTCTAGATGTCTTAAAGCATCTCACCATTGCTTGAAATGATTAAAACTAAATTAAAAGATGAGACTATCAAAGAAAAGATCTATGCTCTCTAAATTATGCATTGTAGGCTTTTGAAAATATACATGTGTGTGTGTGTATTTAAATATATATCATTAAATATATATTCTCATTAACCCTGTCCACCTATGCAATTTATGATAGCATTATAAGCAGCAATTTTAAAAAGAGCAATAATGACATTAAAACAGCAAACATCATTTGTTTAAAAAATCAAAGTATTAAAATACCAAAACTTTAAGTGTTGTGATGAATATGCATTTTTGTGTTCTAATACTGTAAGATCTTACACAGTGAATGCGAGAAATGCTTCTTTGTTAATTTATAATCAAAAACAAACCTACCAGTCAAGTGTTTGTCATCAACATAATTTATTTGTTAGCTAAACAAAAATCCCTTTTAGTTTAGGTTTGCAGAGAGATGTTCTGTGTCTCTTGTGGTTCTTTTGATAAGAGAAATTCCAGATCTCACATTCATGATCCAAAAGTCCAAATCCTATTTGTGTATTTTGCTGTTGTGTATTGTGTTGTTGCACTCAGTTCCTTTTTGTGGGCTTCCCACAGGCAGCTAGCCACTGTGAGAAGAGAATGCTGCACTAGATGGGCCACTGGCCTGATCCAGCAAGCTCTTTTTATGTTCTTCTATGGTGTAGGGATGGTTCAAGAGATCCTGCACACACACGCACGCACGCACGCACACACACCCCGTGACAGAAACGGGACCAGTCTGCTTGCACAGATCTGCTTCAGGTGTCAGTGGAGCAGGACTCAAGGTGTGTCCCGGGATCCCTTATTGCAACATCTGGGAGGATCCTGAGGCACAGCTCTTGGAGCCATCCTGGTCATAATGCATAACGTTCCAACAGTGTGTTAGTTGGAAATGTTAGGGGAGAACAGTGAACATAGGATTCTGCCTTATATAGAATCAGATTATTGGTCGTCCATCAAGTTCAATACTGTCTACACTAACTGGCAGCAGCTCTGCATGGTCTCAGACAGGATCCTCTCCCAATCCTACCTGGAGATGCTGGGATTGAACCTCGGACCTTCTTCATGCAAAGCAGAACACCACAAAAGTGTTCCTATGTTACATTCAACGAGTGTGCAACCTGCTTACACAAATAGTTGAGCTGTACAAATCAATGTGTGTACACTGTTTCACACAAGCCTCAAATTGCAGCCTGGTGATGAAGATATACCTACTAATCTTGCAAGGTAAGACAGTCACAGCTGAACTGGTGAGAAAGCTAGAAGGCGGCATCAGCTGGAAGGAAAACACCTCTGTTTGTATTGGATCATATTGGTTGTAAAGTTCTTTTTCTTGGATTGGATCCAGAGTGTCCCACCTGCGGGCTGATGGCTCCTTCCATTCCTGGAAGGGAATGAGATCCAGCAGAGGCTCCAACTGGAAGAAAGACTTGAGCTAGCTTTTATCTGTTCCTCCTTTCCCCTGCAGCCCTCGGTGCCAGTTATTTCACGGGTTTCCCCAGCCCTCCAGAGCAACTTTTCAGAGGGCCGTACAGAGGAGGAACTGGGGAAAATTGGATCTTCCCTTCCTTCATGGGAACATCCCATGAGCTCCTGGGAACTCTGGGTTGCATTCAGGGAAGTTGTCCCATTAGTGCAAGGACAGGATTCATCTCCCTTTTGCCATGTCCCTCTGCTCCAGAGGGTTGGAGGAACCCCAGAACAGATTTTTTGGGTGTGTGTGTGCAGGGAGTGCATAGGGAGAGTAGAGGAGAGGGAGAGGAAGTCCATTGCACAGGCAGACGTACTTGACCTAATGGGACAATCATAAACCCTCTGGATCCATCCCATTGCTGGTGAAATATTTGTTTCAAAAAATCCTTCTCCAGTTTTAATTGAAAAATGTGTGTGTGTGTGTGTGTGTGTGTGTCTATCTATCTATCTATCTATCTATCTATCTATCTATCTATCTATCTATCTATCTATCTATCTATCTATCTATCTATCTATCTATCTATCTATCTATCTATCTATCTATCTATCTATCTATCTATCTATCTATCTATCTATCTATCTATCTATCTATCTATCTATCTATCTATCTATCTATCTATCTATCTATCTATCTATCTATATACACACACACACACACATGCTTATATATATCATGCTTACACCTCTTAGCAAAATGTTATCCATGCAGATTGGTGGCAGAGATACTAACTTTCCTGTTTCTTTGAAAAGATTATACCTATCCTGTAATATTGAAATCCTGTCTTTATATGGAGAGAGAAAGCAGATGTGACTGACAGACAGTGTGGACTTTTCTGCAAATTTATTTTTAAGAAATAAAATCTGTTCAGAGACTTAAAATAGCAACTTAAAATAATTTCCAACTTCTTTTTCTTTCTTTTGGTATAAAATCATGTACCATCTTGTTTCAAAGTCCACTAAATAAGACAGATATTTCCCCCCAGTATTTTAAGATATCTTGCCAGAGCTTGCAAACTAGCATTTCCTGACATTTTATATACACTTCCACTTCCATGTCCCACTGCATGTAAAATGCCTTCTGAGAATGAGTTATAGATGTTCTGACTCCTCCACAGATAAATAGACTTGGAGGAGTGCTATGGGCATTTCAGGTTCATGAGCCCAATAGAAGCCAGATAAGAGGTCAATTAATTTCCTTATGTATAGAGACATGAGAATAATCATTCTGTGCCTCTGTAAGGTGTATGTAAAGTGAAGTGCAGGAAGCATTCCTTGGTATGCCCTGTAAATTTTGTCTTAATTTGGGGTAAAATGGATCTGCACAGGTGCATATTTGAAGAAAACTAAGGCTGCAATCCTACATCCACTTACCTGAGGGAAATCCCCATTGACCTCAATGGGATGTACTTCTGAGTTAGACATCAATAGCAGCCTTTCCCAACCTTTGGGTCACCCAATGTTGCTGGACTACAATTCCCAATGTTCCTGATCAATGGCCATGCTGGATGGGGTTGATGGTTGTAGTCCAACAACATCTGGGGACCCAAAGTTTAGGAAATACTGATCTATAGGATTGCAGCCTAAAGCTGTTCTCTTCCATAATCTCAGAGAAGCTAGTACTGATTTTTGCTGTTATTCACCGAAGAAAATATTTAGTCTATGCTCAGAGGTTCCATAGCCAAACAAATTTGTCTTCCTGCTATGCAGTTATTCCTCTTTTGACTTGCTTATCCCTGACCTCAATCCTCCTCAGCCATACCTCCTTATTAGAATGAGGAGGTGAATAATTGTTTTAGACATTTATTTCAGTAGTGGTGTGCATGGTGGAGCAGAGCCAACTTTCCCATAATGGTGCCACTGGTGCTTACCTTGATGGGGTGGGGCTGTAACAAGGTCAGGGCCTTGCGGCTGCACTGGCAGGAGCACTGGATTGGTGGTGGTGGTGGCGGCGGCGGCGGTGGTGGGTCACACCAGTGCAACCATGTGGCTCAGTGGAGGCTAGTCCATTAGGGCATGTAGGGCACTGCCCCATCAAGCTCAGTCTGCCCTCAGCCATTCCCCACTTGTCTGTCTTCTTACTTTCAACCACTGGCTGTCAGCTTCCTCCTCAATCTCAGTGATGCCCTGTAGAACTCAGCATGGAAGAGGATGGGGTCAAAACTAGAATTTGTTGATTCTGCCTGTCATTGGCTCTTGTCTGCGCCAGTCACTGGTTCTGGTTCCACCTACTGTTGGGCCCCCTGCCTTCTCCCCACCAGTTCCATGGGCATCAGCCACCACAGATGTGGCTCCAGCCTCACCACCGCCCTGCTGTTCTCCTGTCAAGGTAAGCAGCAGAGATGCCGGTAGCAAGAGGATATTGCCATGGCTCTGCCCCGCTACTGGTTTATTTATTTATGTACTTAATAGGTTTATAAGCTGCTTTTTAAAAAACTTACAAAATGCAAGTAAAAATAGGATGGTATTCAGTACTAGTCCTACTTGAAGTATAATCATTGAAGTTAATAGGCATGACTGACTTAGGTTCATTAATCTCATCGGGTCTAATATGCATCAATTTAGTTGAATGCAACCCAATAAAATACAGTTTGAATCCAGCACAACACAAGTGCCAGCACAAAAATAACAAATACCTACACATATAAAACTGGTCCATCACACCATTTCCACAGCTCAATTTACATTAGCCACTAAAGACCACTGAACAGCGATGGGGCTTCAAGTCTTGTTTGAAAACATCAAGGGATGTGGTTTGCCTGATCTTATGTGGGACTGAATTCCAGAGCTGCAGGGCCACTGCTGAGAAAGCCCTGTTTCAAGAGCCCACCAAGAAGAGTCTAGCCCAGGACAAATTTTAAAAAAATAAAGATTGTCAGGGTTATGTGAAACTTCCCTGAGGATTTTCTCTAGCTTTTATAGCAAAACAAAACAGGTTTAGATTTCTTCTGCACTCTTTGGATGTTTTTGCCAGAAGAGAAACTTCCAAATTGGCTTTGAATCTGATTTTAGGTGAAATTGTGTGGCAATTATAGAAAATACCCATTGAACCAAATAATGTTTTATGTTCCTCTTAATGTATAAAATCTTCTGCTTCAACTTCTGTGTCTTCTAAGCAAGGGAAGAGCAAAAACAAGCATATTCTGTCTCAAACTTGGCACTCTTAAGATAGTAAAGCAGAATGCAAAGTTGTTCCAGTCACATACACCAGAGACAGAGAACAGAAGCAACATTTGGATTAACATAACCCCATTTTCCACTGCTTCAAGGTTTTGAGAAAACAAAACTGTGTCTGTATATACATAAGAAATATGAATGAACAGTGCTGGCACTCTAAAAGAAAACTATTCCAGCTAATAATTTCTTCATCCCCTGCAGTTATTCTTGAATTTTTTATTAGGCTTAGTTTATTGTCCTTTTTACAAATCCAGTCACTGTTTACTAAATAATTTCAGGTCATTGTAGGCTGTCTGAGAAGAATGACTTCCTAGGGCTGTGTTTTTTACCCTTCTGAACATGAGAGTCGCTTCCAGCTGAGCTATTGTAGTTGTATAAAATAAAGGCAAATTGATTGTAGATTCTGAGGTCTTAGGAAGTGTCTTTTTAAGGGGAGAGGGCACAGTGTATTATACAGCCACAAGAGTGGCTGTATACTATAGTCAGTATGGATTTTTCTCATTATGCAAGGTTAAATTGAAAATACCCCCATGCCATTCTCATGCTTCCCATAAGCTCATTTCAAAACCAAACCTTACAAAACTTATAGTCCTGAACTCAGAAACACTTGCTTAACAACCCTCTGCAATTGGATGGCGATACACAAAACAGTCAAAGAGAATTGGGAGTTCAAAGTGTAAAAAGAAAGAAAAAAGCCAGACCCCTTTTGGACTTCTTTCTGTCAGAGTCCACACAATCTGTTGAAATTAATTAAAAATAAGCCATGTTCACAGAGTACCTGTAATCCTATTACTGACCTTGCCCCATACTCTGACCTTCATCTTCTGCAGTTTAAAAGTTTAAAAAATGCCTGATTTTAATTAAAAAAGAAATTTAGCATTGAACTCAATGATAAGGCCAGGCATGCTCAGTAAGAACAACAGTCAGTGTTCTAAAAGCCAGATTCACAGCTGCTTGGCTTTCCTAATCAGGGGGCCACACCAACACCATATCTTTATTTCACTTTAGACAGTCATGGCTTCCCCCATAGAATCCTGGGAAGTGTAGTTTGTGAAGGGTGCTGAGAGGAGACTCTTATTCTACTGACAGAGTTCCAGTGGCCAGAGTGGTGTAACAGTCAGGTGCTCTGATTGAAGCTCTGTGAGGGAAATAGGGCGTCTACTAGCAACTCTCAGTACCCTTCACTAACTACACTTCCCAAGATTCTTTGGGAGATGCCATGACTGTCTAAAGTGAAATAAAGGTCTCGTTGGATGTGGCCAGTGAGAGCTTTGGTTTATATTTGGGTGGGAGGCTACATGTGCCTGTTGTAGTATAAAAAGGTGGGGAAAACCCTGAAAAAGAATGATACTGTTCATAATGTTTTCCTTTTGGAAAGGAAAGGGGCTTCCCTCTGCCCAGTGCCCACCCACCCAATCTCCTCCCCTCCCTCTCCATTGGTGTTACCTATCCTAGGACTACGACTTGGGAGATCAGGGTTCGAATCCCCACACAGCCATGAAGCTCACTGGGTGACCTTGGGACAGTCACTGCCTCTCAGCCTCAGAGAAGGGCAATGGTAAACCACCTCTGAATCCCGCTTACTAAGAAAATCCTATTCATAGGGTTGCCGTAAGTCGGAATCAACTTGAAGGCAGTCCATGTCATTTCAAAGCATGATTGCATGGGAATAAATTACCACTGAACTCAATAAACATGCAAATGATCAGACCTGCCTTTCCCCTCCTTCCCCTCTCCTCTCCCTTCCTCCTCCCATCTTCCTTCTTCCTCCTCCCCAGCCCACTCCAGCCCTCCCCCCTCCCCGGTCAGTTTTACATATGCAAAGCATACTTGCATGGGAGTAAATCCCACTGAACTCAATAAACATGCAAATGATCAGACCTGCCTTTCCCCTCCTTCCTCTCTCTTCTTCCTCCCTTCTTCCTCCTCCCCTGCCCACTCCAGGTCTCCCTCCCCATGATCTGTTTTACCTTTCCTAAGCATGATTGCATGGGAGTAAATCCCACTGAACTCAGTAAACATGCAAGTGATCAAACCTGCCCTCCCCTCCCCCTCCTCTCCCTCCTCTCCATCCCCTGTGGTCAGTTTCACCTATCCTAAGCATGATTGCAGGGGAGTAAATCTGACTGAAAACAATAAGCGTGCAAATGATCAATCCATTCTCAGCAAACTTGCACAGGATTCCAATTCTTACTTCCTTGATTAAAAAGCAGAGAAATTCACTAATAAGCAAAAAACCTTGTGGTTTAAGAACGTATCTATAGCCAACAGATATTTCTATCAAACTTTAAAAGCAGGGAAATTGGGCAGCATTAGTGAATGCACCAGGGAAGCAGGAGACCTGATCTCTTCTCTGAGATATTGTACTGCCCTACAAATGTGTAAAAATGCAAACACAATTTGGGTTGGTCTTTCACAGTCCAATCCACTTCCTGTGTAGCATGGAAGAATTTGGTAACATGTGCCTCTGAGTATATGGTGAGTGGTGGCAACACCTGCCATCTCCAAAGATGGGGCTTAAGGGTTTTGTATTTGAGTGTTTAGCAGCTGAATGGCTGATATGGATTTGACTTGGAAGAGGGAGGGAAGGGTGGTTGCAGTGTGGGTAGTTAGGCAGGACATTATTATTGGTGTTAATTGAACAGTTTTTATGAGTGTAGTTCATCCAGAAGTAAAGAACATTTATTTGTAACCACACACCTGAGCACGAAGTATTCTTATTCATATTCAAATCTTTTACTTAATAAATCACTTTGGCCAGCTACTATAATCTACATAAGGATTGATATAAATATAAACAAGGGTTCTGAAACAGTATCAAATGGTGGCAGCAAAATTACCTCAGAGTACTGTAGAAAGTTAAGGAAGGATACAAAGAGGCATAGGGGATTGAGGCTTGCCTGTAAACCTGGTGGATATAGCAAGGGCTGAGGAAATAAAGCAGTATTGCTATATAAAAGTTTATTTGGGGAGAAATAACCTCCCTCCCTCATCTGCTACTACAGAAAAGGAGGAGGTGGGACAAGGGGCCTGCCCGTGCTCTCCCTGCAGCTTGTTTTGGGTAGACTGGCATGTAAGCCCACTCTCTGCTCAATGAAGGTCCTGCCTCTTGACCTAAAGCCTGCAAGTGCTTGATCTTAATGAAAGAAACCCCACATTGCCTCCACAGTGTGTCATTCCAGACCCTCACAATGTCTAGCATCCAGCACACCATCTGGATTCCCTAGGATTGCTGCTTTCATCTTATTTATTTATTTTAATCTCAGAACTGTGAGAAAATGTTTGGAAAATGTCCAAATGTCCCATTGTTCTAGATGTGGAGCTTTTCATAATCTTTAAGCTCGTAGCCAGAAATGTAGGCCTAAATGTCCACTGGAAAGGGGGAACTATCAGTGGAAAAGAGCAAGAACCTACATATAAGTAGACAGATACGTAAACAGTTATTTCAGTCATGCTAATATGAAAACAATACATTACAATCTTATGAAATTCAAAAACAAGTGCCTAGTGCATAGCGCTTATCCCGACTCCTTTGTAGTGACAGGCTAGAATACTTACAGGTGGGAGCTGATTTGCTTTTTACCGGAGTCCTTTCTGGGTGTTCTCCCCTCATGCATGAGAAGGACAGTAGGGCTGCACTCACTGGCCATCCCTTGCTGTTGCATCTTCAGTGGCCCTGGCCCTGCTGTCTGTGTATAGATGGGAGGTGGAGAGTCTGTAGCAAGGACCCAGATGTTGTCACTGCTAAGCAGGAATAGCTGGCGTGGTGGGGGTGGAGCCAACTTCCCAATAGGGGAAGGGCCATAGCCCAATGGTAGAGCATCTGCCTTGCATGCAGAAGATCCTAGGTTCAATTCCTGGCAAATCCAGGTAGGGCTGGCAGAGACTCTCTGTTCAAAACCCAGGAGAGTCACTGCCAATTAATGTAGACCATACTGAGCTAGGTGGACCAGTGATGACACAGTATAAGGTAGCTTCCTATGTTCCTGTGTAGCTGCTAACTCAGATGGTGCAGGTACAGGATAGGGAGGGTATGACGGTGGGTTCACCAGTGTGGGCTCACCAGCAGGACTGGTGGATTGGCTGTGGCAGTGTACTCACACACTTGTAACCTGCCCTACACCATCCCAGTCAGCAGCTGCAGTGCCGCTCTTGGGAAGGTGACACCCCACCATGCCAATCGCTCTGCTGCTTAGCCTGCCTGTGTTGTAGTTACGGCCCTGCTTATTTCTCTGTTGAGACTTCCACGGCTGTTTCTTCCATCTCTTTACTTAGACTGCTCCTTGCTTAGCTGTTACTTGCAACATAGCTCTCTATGCGAAAGAATACCAGCATCTAACACACATAGCAAACTTCAGATTTAGAATCGGGCATGGCAGTTAAGATGTGAAAGAACTATATAGCCTGTTGTCTATGCTCTGGTAATGTCTAGGTTAGATTATTACAATGCATTATATGTGGGGCTGCCTTTGAAGACAGTTTGGAAACTGTAGCTGGTGCAGAATTCAGTGGCCAGATTGCTGACTGCAGTAAATTAGTCTGCACATGTACCACCAATCTTGGCATGACTGTACCGGCTATCAATTAGTTTCCAGAATTATTTCAAAGTTTTGATCTATAAAGCCTTATGCAGCTCAGGAGCTCCATATCTCAAGGAATGCCTCTCCCTATATGAACCGAGCCTGACCTTGCATTCACCACCAGAGGCCCTTCTTTGTGCGCCTCCTCCGCAGGAGGCTGAGAGGGTGGCAATACAAGAATGGGCCTTTTCAGTGGTGCCCCCCTGGCTGTGAAATGCTGTCTCCTGGAAGCCACGCTTGGCATCATTTTTATCCAGCTTTAGGTGTCAGGCAAAGGCTTCCTCTTCACTCAGGCCTTTGGCCCTTGATGTGTGATGTCCCAGCTACTTGTTCTATATTTGATGGGTTTTAAGCTTTCAGTAATTTCTGTAAGTTTTTATTGACTATTATGTATGTCTTTGGCTTTTAATGTATTGATGACTTTTAGATTGTATTGACTATGGGTATTTTTATCAGTTTTTTAAAAATGTAAGCGACTTGGAGTCACTTCAGTGAGAAAAGCGTCTAAACAATAATAATAATAATAACAACAACAACAACAACAACAACAATAATAATAATTTTATTGGCTTGTATAATGTAGTTAGAGCACAGAATTTCCATTTTTTTATAATGTGTTACACACCTGAGATTAGCTTTCATCCTTCTTTTGTGGTCTAGTACTATAAATAAATCTCAAATACTGTTGTGTTCATTTCAGGCAAGACTAAGGATGGAAGAATCAGTCTGTTTCTGGTTTGAGCCACTTTCTCATGTATTCACATATAATTCCATTCCCTTTATTAATCTGTGATTAATTAAAACATCACACAAAAATAAACATTTCTAAATGTATTTTATCTGAGAAACATTCATTTTAAATGCATTTGAATACATTTTTTGGAGCCATGAATTGCATCACAACATTTAGAGAAGTGTGAAATCTGATGAGTATGTTCTGATTTGCCCATTGGTTCAGGAGATGCGAGTCAGATCAGCTTGTATCAGAATTCAGAAAGATTGAAATCTTCAAACATCCCTAGACATAGAAACACATGAAGATGCCAGACTATTGGCCCATTTAGGTCCGTATTGGCCACACTGCTCTCACTTCCCAGCACCTCCAGGTAGGACTGGGAGAGAACCCTGTCCAAAGTCCTGGAGAGTCAGTGTAGAAAATACCAGGGCAATGGTCTGACTCGGTATATGGTAGCTTTCTAAATTCCTTGTTGGACTACAACTGCCATCGTCTTTGCTAGTGGCTATGCTGACTGGGGTTAATAGAAGCTGTAGTCCAAAATGTCTGGAAGGCACCAGGTTAGAAAGGTCTGATCTATTGCTTGCATCCTGTGCCTGGTAATGAATTGTTTCTTCTTCAGTGTATGATTTCAGTGCCTACTTTAAGCAAAGGATGAAAAGAATTCACAAGTTCACTCTGCAACATGGGGGGGTTGTTTGTTCATTGGTATTTTAGCCCTCAGGAGACAAGATCAAGGAGCATACCTAAAAATAGTTGGTTTGCAGACCGTTATATTTGTTGCACAAAGGAGCACTAGCAGTGGCGTCACTAGGGTTGGTGTCACCCGGTGCGGTAACTCATGGTGTCACCCCCATGGACCTCCTCCTGTACCAGACCATACAGAATCCTTAGTAATGTTTTTTGTACTAATGTTACTCGAAAATTGTGATTCCCGTATATCACTGAATTTCAGTTTCTTTATAATGGGTTACACACCTGAGATTAGCTTTCATCCTTCTTTTGTGGTCTAGTACTATAAATCTCAAATACTGTTGTGTTCATTTCAGGCAAGACCAAGGATGGAAGAATCAGTCCATCACACACACACACAGAGCCAGCTGTGGGATCATCACACAAACAACCTAGAACATTTTTTCCCTTTCACAAGGACATGCAAAAGATTGAACCCAGGGCCTTCTGCATGCAAAGCACATGCTCAGCCTACCACTGAGATATAGGGTAGAAAAGCACTCACTGTTCTGCTGGCCTGGGGATAATTCTGAGGGCCAGTGGGAACTACAGATGTGATGGCAGGGAGAAGTGAGTGGGCAAAGAGTGCAGGTGCAATGCCGAGGTGCCGTCTCAGCAAAACTGACGCCAGTCCTAGTGGGTAAGCCCCATTCAACAGGGTGGGATTTACTTCTGAGTAAACATGCACAGGAATGCAAGGTGGGGGGAGCAGCAAATTCCCCCTGCCTCAACCCCAGTTTAGCCCTTCCCTACTTTAAAGTTGACAATGAGGACACTGAACTTGTCAAGGATTATCAATACCTTGGCACAGTCATTAACCAAAATGGAGACAATAGTCAAGAAATTAGGCTAGGACTGGGGAGGGCAGCTATTGGAGAACTCACATGCAAATATGTATCACTGAACACTGAAGTCAGGATCATTCAGACCATGGTATTCCCCATCTCTACGTATGGATGTGAAAACGGATAAGAGAAAAATCAGCTTATTTGAAATGTGGTGTTGGAGAACTTTGTGCATACCATAGACTGCGAAAAAGACAAATAATTGGGTGTTAGAACAAATTAAACCAGAACTATCACTAGAAGCTAAAATGATGAAACTGAGGTTGTCGTACTTTGGACACATCATGAGAAGACATGATTCACTAGAAAAGACAATAATGCTGGGAAAAACAGAAGGGAGTAGAAAAAGAGGAAGAACAAACAAGAGATGGATTGATTCCATAAAGGAAGTCGCAGACCTGAACTTACAAGATCTGAACAGGGCGGTTTACAACAGATGTTACTGGAGGTTGCTTATTCATAGGGTTGCCATAAGTCCTCAACTTGAAGGCACATAACAAAAACCTTGAAACGCAGGAAGCTTTAGACTGAGGATCATTGGTTCATCTAGTTCAGTATTGTCTGCCCTGATTGGCAGCAGCTGTCCAAGATTTCAGACAGGGGGTCTTTCCCAAAAATGTTGGCGATCGAACCTGGGCCCTTCTGCATCCAAGGAGGTGCTCTTCTAATGAGCTTTGTTTTGTTCCCCAAATGGTGAGCCCCCATTCAAAGGAGCCACCACCTGTCCACTGCTGAAGTGTATCCAGTGAGGTGAGCAACCTCGATGTCAAAGCAGGGGCAGAGAAAGGGCAGGCCTTGGCCTTGTTGGAGGCAGGTGTTTGTGGGGGCCATTACTGGCCCTGGGCTCACAGCCCCCCAAAAGTCTGGTGCCAGCCCTAGACCAACCCCTCTCATAACATCAGAGGAGCCTGGCTGCTGGGTCAGGCCAAGAGCCCAGCATCGTGCCCTCAGTGGCCAACCAGAGGCCCCACTGGGAAGCCTGAAAGCAGGCCTCGAGGGCAACAGCAACACTCACCCCCAAATGACATTCCCAGCAATTGGTATTCAGAGACATTTCCTGCCTCCGACAGCGGAGGGAGCAACAGAGCCATCGTGGTCAGCAGCCATTGAGCCTCTAGAAACGTGTGCAACCCACTTTAAAAGCCATCCAAGTTGATGGGCATAGAATCATAGAACAGTAGAGTTGGAAGGGGCCTATAAGGCCATCAAGTCCAACCCTCTTTGGCATCCCAAAGTGCAGCTGCTGTTCCCACCCGCCCCATGCAAGGTGGCTTACTCTGCACCAGGACAGCCCCCCCCCCAAAAAAATCTGGAGGTTGCAAGAAAACCAGGCAATGGAAGCAATGGAGTTTGGGCTCTGTTTTGCATGACATTGGATTGGAGTTGATTGCACGGAGAAGCCAGGTTCTTAAATGGGGTGGAGCCTTGGAGTTTATTCCCCCCCTCCTCCGTCCCCACTTTCCCCACCTTCTTTGCGAAGGAAACTGACCAGGCCGGAACAGGGAGGTGCAACGACCAGAGAGAAAAGCGGTGGAAGACATGCAGCCTTCCGGTCCTCATTCGGAGGCTGCAACTGGTTTCATTGCCGTCATAACTCTTTCATCGCCCTTCCTTGTGTTTCTTTGGACCGGCACCCTTCCGCATTGCTGCTCTTGTTTGGGAAACAGAAGTGTTTCGGAGTCTAAGGACCACCCTACCCCTTTGGCCCATTAGCCATTAGAGTTCTGTTGACCTTTTCCTCCACCGGAGGAGCCGCTCGCTCTCACATTCGTCACTCAATTTGAGAGCAAATCTAGCTTGAGGGAGTGCAAAGGAGCCAGCCTGTGAGGTGGCAGGGCGGGCGCTGAGGGAAGAGGGCAGTCGCAGCGCTCGCTCCTGATCTCTCTCTCTCTCTCCTCCTTGGCTGCACCTGCCGCTTCCCGGCAGCGGTGCCTAGGGCGGGGGCCGGCTCGTGGTGTCACCCCCGTCTCGTGGTGTCACCCAGTGCGGCCCGCACCCGCCGCACCACCCTAGTGACACCCCTGAGCACTAGCATGTTAAGCAAACTTTTATTTTTCTCTCGTCTCATCTCCTGGTGGTCAAATAACTGATTTTTAAGATTGTTACCAATAATCTTGACTCTTCAGTATTATCGGGATACTGCTGGGCATCTTTTTCTGATTTTGACAAATTTCATCACTTCTTTTTTTTAATATTTGAAATCTTGTTGAGAGAAAATTGTAATCCATTTGATAGAATGACTAGCTGTAAATATGAGAGCTCCTTTTCTGAAATAATTCTTCCAAGCTGAGGGGCAAACAACATGTTCCTTTTAGCTGTGCCTTGTAAGTGCAGGGTTTAAAAACAAAAATTGCCAGTGCAATTGCCAGTCTGGATTGGTATTCTGGCACAGGCATTATGGGTATTCTAGCCCTTTAACCCTGCTGTAGTCTTGGTCAGAATCTTGCCCCCATATTTGCAATTTGCATGGGAAGATAACTGCCATTCGCTTGAATGGGAGCTGTTTTTCTTATGCAAATTGCAGCCATGGGGATTCTTATCTGGAATTTAGTGTGGAGAAGTTAAAACCTCCTACACACATGCTCTGATCCTAATCCAACCCTCCCCGCTCTGCCTTTAAAGACATAGACATTTAGCTAGTGTAACATGTAGTTTGGATGATAGGTCTGCTGATATGTATATATCAAGCCAGCTAAATGCGATTTACCCTTTGAAAATTGCCGTGAACATCCTTTTACTTGGGGAAAGAGGAATACAAAACTACATTATGACAAAAAGTTGCTTTAAAACACCTAAGGACTGCTCTCATGAGTAAATTTATCTAAAACAGATAACCATCTAAGGTTGCAATCCTATGCACGCTACTAGGGAGTAAATTCCATTGCATTTAGTGGGACTTCTTTTCAATTAAATCTACATCGGATTTCACAGCACACCTGTTCCATTTTGTCCCATTGCTACTATAAGCACAGCTGATGTTATTCTTTTCTTGTCCCCTCTTTCATATTCTTTTTTTTTTAAATAACAAACGTGTATGCATTAAAAGCCATTTTCTTTGCAGTCCAAATTAATCATTTTTTTAAAAAAAAAATCTTTTGAATGTTGTTTGAGTAATTCTGATGGCATTTCTAATTTCAGCACTCCTAAACATCTGGGACAAAAGCAGTATTTTATAACATCTCAGAAAACCTGTTTCATCTGAATCAGACTAGAGACCAAACTAATCCTTTTTATATTTAACTTTGCACCTAATATCCAAAAGACTCAAGTCATCGCCATTTGCATTGAAATGATGACTTTGTCCCACACATCTTCCTATTGGAAGGCTCTCTCTGTGATATAGCCATTTCTCATGAGAAGGCCATTGCTTCACATCTCTTTTCAATCCCTACCTTCTTCATGAAGACTTTGTGCATATTCTTTCCCTGTTTACCCTATCTCCACTTCCCTCTGTTGATGTCTATGGGTTAGATTTTAGATTGCAAGATCCTTGGGGCAAATACATGTCTTTCTGTGCTCTGCAAAGCACACCCATGCACACTGATGGCACTCTTATGCATACTAAATGCACTAAAAGCATCCGCAGTATTGACAACATCCTCTGTTTTGATCATTTATCCTTTCACTAGGGATGCCACGAAGAAGCTGATTTGTAGCCTTACCTGCTCTTAGACAATTCCTTTGGATACCAGTCCCAAGTGAGTTACTGTCTGTGTAAATAACCAGTTTGCTTCCAGGCACTTAATGCCTTAACAGGCTTAGGTCCACGATACCTTGGGGACTGCCTCCTCCCATATGCTCCTGCATACTCCTTAAGATCAGGCCCTTCTCTGCGTCCCACCTAGGGTGGGAGTATGGTGGGTGGAACAAGAGAGAAAGAAGTGTATAAAATTATGCATGGCATGGAAAAAGTGGATAGAGAAAAGTTTTTCTCCCTTTGTCGTAACACTAGAACTTTTGAACTTTTAATGAAGGTGAATGTTGGAAGATTCAGGACAGACAATAGAAAATACTTCATCATGGAGCATGTAGTTGATCTGTGGAATTTGCTCCTGCAAGAGGCAGTGATGACCACCAACTTGGATGGCTTTAAAAGAAGATTAGATAAATTCATGGAGGATAAGGCTATCAGTGGCTACAAGCAATGATGGCTGTGCTCTGCCACCATAGTCAGAGGCAGTATGTTTCTGAAAACCAGTTGTGTTAACCACTAGAGGGGAGAGTGCTCTTGCACTCAGGTCCTGGTTGCAGGCTTCCCATAGGCATCTTGTTGGCCACTGTGAGAACAGGATGCTAGACTAGATGGGCCACTGGCCTGATCCAGCAGGGGTCTTCTTATGTTCTTATGAGAGGGCCTTCTCAGCGGCTGCACCCAGATGATGTAGCAGCTTGCTTCAGGTGGTGTGGCTGGCCCCCTTCCTATTTTTAATGTTTTTTATTCTTGCAGGCTTTTGCTTTTTGTCATTTTTAATTGCTGATCTGGCCTCTTTCTCATTGTTTTGTGTCAGTTTATAGAATTGTGATGTCACATATGTTGTAAGCTGTCCTGAGTGGTATTTTTAAACCTGAAGGGTAGGATATAAATGTTTTAATAAATACCAAAAAAAGTACAGTAATCTCAAATTGTAAGGTTAAATTCTATTGTGAGTAATGTTCCTGCTGCCCAACCCCATTCTCCGAACCAGTTTCTTTCTGCTCCTTCCTCTCACTTGATAGCAATCTTCTTATTTCACATCTATTGAATCTCCAGTTCTCTTCCCAAGAACCCCTTTTTTTCATTCTCCTTTCACAGAAGTGATTCAATCTTCCTTACATTTTAATTGAATCAAATTTAATTTAAACTAAATCAAAGGCCCTTTCAATACATCTACATAAGAAAGCACTTAATCTTAATAAACTACCATTTAAGATGGAGAGGGGAAATCTTTGGGATCTCTGAAATTTATACAGCAGATGAAAATACTCTCTGTTCACATAAAAGGGGAATGAAGGGGTCCAAACAAAGCACACTTCTCTTATTTCAATTGCAGCCTGTATTGTGTCTGGTGAACAGAAGTGTAATGCAGGATTGGCATTATGTCAGTGCTGGGAACTGTCCACTGGAGTATGAAAATCATCTTGTTCCCCCTTGGGCAGTTTTGCATCATAGGGAAAGGAACTCTTCCTCAATGGAAAAGGTTTTTTCTCTACCTACAGATGTGGTTACATTTATGCAGACATTTCATCTCCTGGTGTCATGTCCCTGGCCTGGAGTAAGCAGAAACCCTATGGAGACAGTCTTGGGAATCATGCCCAGCTGAAATGAGAGGGATAACTAACTCAGCAAATCATTGAGGGTCAGGTGGAAGAAATGCCATCAATTTCTGGAATTTGCTGGCCTCAGGTGTGGTGATGGCCACTAAATTAAAAACTCCTGGTTTTGACTTGTAAGGCCATATACTCTATGTTCAAGGTGTTGCTATTGGTATATAAAGCCCTTAATAGCTTGGGAACAGTTTATCCCGTATATGCTCACCTGACCGCTTCTATCTGCAGAACCGGCAACTATTGCAGTTGCCACATAATGCTTGTAAGAAATTGATCTTTTAGTGTGGCAGCATCGATGCTTTGGAACTCCCTGCTTATTGACATCAGGCCTGCACCTTTCCAGTGCCTGCTTAAAACATTTTTGTTTAAGCAAGCCTATCCAGACATATAGAAGTTACATGTGTTTTAATCTGCTTTTAGTTTATTGTTTATTTGAATTAGTTTTTAAATGTTTTATTGACAATTGTAATGCTTTATTTTATGTGTTTTGTAAACTATTTTGAGGTTTTATTACAATCAAGCGGTATGTAAATTTTATTAAATAAATACATAAATATGGCTTAGGACCCCAATGCCTTACAGAACATCACTCCCAGTATGAACCTACTCAAACTCTTATGTAATTATCCAATGCCCTCCTCCAAGTATCCCTTCTGGGGTAAGGATGGAGGGTTGCCAGAAGAGACAGGGCCTTCTCAGTAGCTGCCCCCTTACCTGGAATGCTTTCCCCAGGGAAGCCTGCCTGGCACCAAAATTGGCATCTTTTTAGTTCCAGTTCAAGACTTACCTCTACTCGTAAGCAGTTCGTTGTTAATTTTTATACTCTGCACTTTAGTGGCTTTGCTAATGGCTGCTTCCAATGTGATTATACTAATGTTGTGGTGATGGGTGAAGGTTTTACACTGTTTAAATTCATGTATAATCATTTTTAGTCTGTGATTTTATTTAATTGCATTTATTTGGATATAATGTCTGTTCTCTGATGTGAATTACCATGAGGCTGTGTGGAATAAGGCAATTAAGAATAAGAATAATGCATTATTATTTGTTGGTGGTAGCATGGATGCTTGTGCCACCACCAGTCAGCTCCCAATTTATAGCCCAGGCCAAGCATAAGAGGAAGGCTAGAATTCACTTTGGCCTTTGACTTGGCTCCACTGGCCAACCACTGATGCTGATTGGGTCCCAGAGCTGTCCCTGGCCTAAGCTACAGCAGTGACAGCACACAGGAAGAAATTCTGGTTCCCAGTCTGCCTGCTACTCCAAGGCCGCAACTTATTCCACTGCTGAAAGGCTGCGAACCTGTATTTTTTGAACAGCATTAATTTCAGCTTCTGTATTAAGATGAATTAGGTTTACATTCCTTATATTGGCTTCTGATCAAAGCATACAGTCTACAGTGAAATATCTGATTTCATAAGGAGGAAATATTTACATAACTGCATAAAATCAGCACCAAATAGGTCAGCTTAACATCTTCAAACATCATGTTTTACCATTCAGCAACAAAATAGAGATCACAATTCTCTGTGTTATGTGCCTTCAAGTCGATTACAACTTATGGCGACCCTATGAATCGGCGACCTCCAATAGCATATGTCGTGAACCACCCTGTTCAGAGCTTGTAACTTCAGGTCTGTCGCCTCCTTTATGGAGTCAATCCATCTTTTGATTGGTCTTCCCCCTTTTTTTTACTCCCTTCTGTTTTTCCCAGCATTATTATCTTTTCTAATGAATCATGTCTGCTCATTATGTGTCCAAAGTATGATAACCTCAGTTTCATCATTTTAGCTTCTAGTGATAGTTCTGGTTTAATTTGTTCCAACACCCAATTATTTGTCTTTTTTGCAGTCCATGGTATCCGCAAAGCTCTTCTCCAACACCAGATTTCAAAGGAGTTGATTCTTTTCTTATCCACTTTTTTCAGTGTCCAACATTCACATCCATACACAGAGATTGGGAATACCATGGTCTGAATGATCCTGATGGTGGTGTTCAGTGATACTTTTTTGCATTTGAGGATCTTGTCTAGTTCTCTCATAGCTGCCCTCCCGAGTCCTAGCCTTCTTGTGATTTCTTCACTGTTATTTCCCTTTTGGTTAATGATTGTGCCAAGGTATTAATAGTCCTTGACTAGTTCAATGTCCTCATTGTCAGCTTTAAAATTACATAAATCTTCTGTTCTCATTACTTTATTATTATTTATTTTATTTAAAATATTTCTATCCCTTCTACCCTACGATAGGGCACTCAGGGTGGCTACAATAAAATAGTGCGCATATATAGTAAAATACACAATAAAAACACAAACATTACAGTAAATTAAAATGCATACAATACATAAAATTCATTATGCATACACATACACACACATACAAACATACATACATGTATATATGTGCATACACATATAACAGAGTGAGAATAAAAGAACTTAAAAGATAAAAATAAAAAATAAAAAAACTTTAAACAGTGTCAGGCTGACCCGTCAGTCCCAAGCAAATGCTCTCTGGAACAAAATAGTTTTTACAAGTTTCTGGAAGACCATCAGGGAGGGAGCAAAGTGGGCTTCTTGGGGCAGGGAATTCCAAAAGTCTGGCAGTTACAATTGAAAAGGCTCTCTCCCGCGTGCCTGTCAATCTAACTTCTTTCATTCCAGGCATACAGAGGAGACCAGAGGCAGATGATCTTAAATCCAGGATAGGAACATATGGATGTAAGGGGTCCCTTAAGTACACTGGTTCAAGGCAGTTTAGGGCTTTAAAGGTCAAAACCAGCGCTTTGAATTGGGCTCAGAAACAAATTGGGAGCCAGTGGAATCAATAAAGCACAGGGGCGATATGCTCCCTGCGCTGTGCTCCCATTAATGTTCTGGCTGCTGCATTTTGGACCAACTGTAGTTTCCAAATTGTTTTCACAGGCAGCCCCACATACAGTGTATTACCATAATCAAGCCTCAATGTCACCAATGCATGTGTCCTTGTGGCCAAGTCAGCTGCTTCCAGGAATGGACACAGCTGGTAGACCATTTTGAGATGGCCAAAAGCAGTCCTGGCTACCGCCGGGACCTAATATTCCAGCAGCAGACTTTAGTCTTCTTGCTGTTGAGCTGTAGTCCTGCTTTTGTACTTTCCTCTTTAACTTTCATCAGCATTCGTTTCAGATCATTACCGGTCTCTGCTAGTAGTATGGTATCGTCTGCATATCTTAAATTATTGATACTTCTCACTCCAGTTTTCACACCTCCTTCATCTTGATCCAAACCCACTTTCCATATGAGATCACAGTTCTACCCAGGCAAAATTAACAGGAACAGCAGTAGAGTTTTTAGATCAGCTCTGTATACCTCCCTAATTACAAGGCCAATAGGGATGATTCAGGTGAAGCCTGAGTTGAAGTGCCTTATGAACAAGGCATCTCGAGTCAGATCAGGGACATCCTAAAGTCCCAAGTAGTTCTGTGGACTCTGGTAGCTCCCTTCCAAAGCCACATTTTTAAAGTGACCACTGCATTTTTAAAAAGTGGAACCAAGCTGGCTAGGGAAGTGCCATAAGCTTGAGTGGGAAGGGATCTTTCATTTTGATGTTCAAGTCTAGGCTTCATTCAAGGCAGGAACAGGCAGGAGAAATAATGGATGGCTTGTGTATGTATTGCAACAAACTCTATTAACCATGCCACTGCATTCCCTCATTAAAAGCTGGGTGGAGCAGAGTAGGTTGATCTGAGCCACTTGCAATTCCAGAGTATTTTCCAGAGCCTTTCCAGAAAAGTTGTGTGGGTCTGGTTCCAACAAGCGCCTACCATTGCTTAAGTTCAGAATATTTTCAATTCAGAGGAATGGAGGAAATTGCTGGTGTTATTATTTCTAGTTTTGTGACTTTTGTCAGTGATTTCTAAAATAAAAGGTTTGGGCTCTATTCCTGTTTGTCCTTCAAACCTGGAGGATATTCTCACTGATCTCAGACATAACAGAGGCCAATTATGATTAGTCTGGTGTGATGTACTCTGTGCATGAGCAGATATTATTACTTCACATTTCTAGAACTAAGCCATGCATTGCAAATATGTTCTGGTATGCTCTGATGTGCCCTGGCTCAAATTAAACATTTTTTTGTCTATTGGTTGGAATACTTTGTTCTTTTAATTTAGAAAAAAAAGTGTATTGGATAATGAAAAGTTAAATTGATTTTTTGGGGGGAGGAACATTGGAGAGATACAGAACAGCACTGAAACAGATTGGACTGCTTCCCAAAACTACAGATATTGATGCATCACATACCCCTAGGTTTTAGATCTAGGGAAAAGAAATTGTTTTTGGAACAGGTAACTCAAATCAACACAGAGAGTAGGTTGAATATGTTGATATTAATGCCCATTGAAAGTGACTTGAGAAATAACATGTCATTTCATAATGAATTTAGAGTTTCTTGCTTTCAGCCCAGAGAGCTTCGGCTATGGGGCGGTATAAAAATTTAATAAATAAATAAAATAAATAAATGGAGGTTGATATTCCACCAAGATATGTATGTTTCCCCATCCCCCTTTCCCACATTGTTGTACATAACACATACAATGCATTTGTCATGTATGTGAATTCAGAGCTGGGGTGGAGCAGAGGCCCTACTACAGCCTGCTAGCCAGGTGCTCATCATAGCCTTGTTCCAGCCCTGGTTTTAAACCTTTCTCCACTCTCCACTTTAATTTTTATTATTTTAACCAAATTTGTATACTGCTTAATCATTTTTTTAAAAAAACACCTCTAAGCTGTTTTTAGTTCACTAAAGTTGCTTTTCCCCTGTAGACTTTCAGGCTCATGTTTGAAGTCTAAAATAATGATGTCTGGAATCCCATGGGCAGAAAGCAACTTGGGAAGGGGGAGTTGCAGTCGAAAATCAGCAGGCAGAGAGATAGATAAGCACCTCTACCCCATTCTTCTTTGCTGAAAATCATCCCTTTATGAAACTGCTTTCAAGAAGGAAATGGGCCAGTGGGCTTTTCTCACTTACAATTAAGTGTAACATGTGGTTTGGCCTTCAGACCACAGAGAAACTGCTTTCAATCTCACCTCTTGCCACTGGATGTGATCCCATCATGTCTTTCTGATAGCTTAGGACAAAGTGTATACCACACTTAATGACTCTCATTTGTTGTGATCATCGGGCCCCAAAGCTATGTTTGGGCTGTTATATGAAACAGGGCTTTCCAAAGGCTTGGTTCTGTAAATTTTAAAGAGTAGCTCACCAGGCTGTCTGTGGCATCCATATAATTTCAGTCAGGTTTACTGTGCTGCAAGAAGGCTAGGGAAGCCTTTTCTGTCCTCGCTATACAATAAATTATACACATACCGAGCTTTCCCTGCACTTCAGGCATAAAAGTATCCCATTTTTGGTATTGTCTTCCAGCCATATGTGTTTCTTGTTCTGTATGAACCAAATGGTGTCTTAAATACTGATGCCTCATAAGCCAACCTTCCCTTTTTCAAACACAGCATTGTTCAAACTGGCCTGAGGAATCCATAGAGATGGAAATCCTCTCTTTGTCACAGATACACAATAGAATCAACCTTCTGCAGGCATCTGTGTACCATGTTACAAATCTTACCCCTTCCCATTTTTAAAAAAGGTGCAACTGCATCATACTGTGAGAAGATTATTACTGCTACCTGCAGAGATGACAGCTGTGTGGAAGTCCCGGTGATGTGAATGATTGCTGTCAAGGAATTGAACTGAATTCACTGATTCATTCCACATAGGTCAGCTGATGATCATTTATTAGAAGAGGTGAACCCTGGGGGTGAAAAGGTTCTGTGTTACGTTATTGTCCCTCCAGCTATCCCATTTTCTTTGTTTTTAGCAAATGGCTGCTCTTCGTGCTCTCATTTTATATCAGCTTTTACAGTGACAGTTCGTATTCAAGAGCACAGATGCAGCTTAGATGAACTGTTTCATTCATCTGAACTCGAGGAAAGTTTCTGTGTTCTAATTTTCAGAAGTTTCATGCTTTCAGAAAAGCTTGAATATGTATTTGTTTACATAGTGTTGGGGGCCAAGGGAGGGAGGGGGAATAGAGTACAGAATATGCCAACTCTCATAAATTTCTGGAAATGTTTCCAACCCCCTTCTCATCCTTGAGACCATGTATGCCCCAGGAGGAGCAATTTTGGTTATTTATCCTAATGTATGGTGTAGTTAAGTGGTGAAACTGAATTCATGGCTTAATTGAAACTTCTTGGGAATAGTTTCGGTTGATGCAGCCTGATGATGTGGACAAGGTGCTTGCAACGATGCAACTAACAACATTTACTCTCAACCCTTGCCCTTCTTGGCTTATTAAAACTTGCTGAGGGGATTTGACCAAGTGATCCAGGGTGTGGTCAGTGCATTATTGCAGGAGGGAGTGGTTCCAGCCACCTTGAAAGAGGTGGTGATTCAACTGCTCCTGAAGAAGCCCATCCTGGACCCATTGGTTTGTGACAACTACCGCCCGTTTGCAAATACCCGCTTCTTAGGGAAGATGATTAATGTTTGTTGTGGCATAGCAATTGCAAGTACTCTTGGATGAAACAGATTATCTTGACCCATTCCAGTCTGGGTTCAGGCCTGGTAAGGTATTGAATTGGCCTTGGTCATCCTGATGGATGACCTTTCTCGGGAGAAGGACAGGGGGAATGCAGTCGTGTTATTCTTACTTGATCTCTTAGGGGCGTTTGATACTATTGACCATGGTATCCTTCTGGGCCGACCTGGTGAGATGGGTATCGTAGGCACTGTTTTACAGTGGTTTCGATCCTATCTCCAGGGTCATTTTCAGAGAATAGTATTGGGTGATTGTCTTTCGGCCCCCTGGCAGTTGTGCTGTGGGGTGCTGCAGGGTACCATTTTGTCCCCCATGCTGTTTAACATCTATATGAAGCCCTTGGGAGCAGTCATCAGGAGATTTGGGGTGAGATGTCAGCAGTACGCTGGTGATACCCAGCTCTATTTCTCTAACATCTGAATCGGGAGAGACCGTAAAAGGCCTGGACTGCTGCCTGGACTCAGTGTTGGGCTGGATGAGGGCCAATAAACTGAGTCTGAATCCTAGCAAGACGGAGGCACTGTGGGTTGGTGGTTCCTGAGTCCAGATGATTGGTCAGTTGCCTGCTTTGGATGGGGTCATTTGTTGTTGTTATGTGCCTTCAAGTCGATTACGACTTATGGCGACCCTATGAATCAGTAACCTCCAACAGCATCTGTCATGAACCATCCTGTTCAGACTTTTTCTTTTTGCTACAGCAGTGATAGTCCTGTATCTTCCTCTGCCCTTCAGCATTTTTTAATGAAGAATAGCTGATTTTTTTGTTGTTCATTGGGAATAAGTCCAAAAATTTCAAGGGATATTGTCCTTTGTTAACTCACATTTCTTTTTACTGCTTTGGTTTATTTGTATGTGAATTGTGTATCTGTAATTCAGTTATTAGATCTTTCTTTGCTTCTGCCTGTTTTAATGATAACTAATAAAACAGATATTAAAACACTCATCAACAAGCCAGCAAGGTTTACTAGAGTTGCCCACTCTGTAGGGTTATCAGCCTTTTCATGGTAGTCAGCCATTCAAAGCCATTCCAAAAATCACTCTGCAAACCCAATCTCAACCACCAGCCATTATTTTGTCTAGCTGCTTTTAATTATCAAACTTACCAGGGCTTGAGCCTATAATGGATCCTAAACCTTGAACCTGAGGTATGTCAGCCTATGCATCATATTACATAGCTCTAACCAAAGGAGGAAATTATAGCATTAGCCTAAGATCCACTAGACTTCTCCCTTCCATAGTGAAATGTAAATGGGAGAAAATCTGTTTCAAAAGGAACCCCCATGGAAATGCTTTTGACCGAGGCTTTCTCATTGCAGCTTTTGAGATGCATTCTATGTACATGTACTTGCCAGCACTTTGTTATTGTTTTCTTGTGATTCTGTGTTAATAATAATAAAAAGGCCATGGATAAATGCATTAGGCATTATGGAGCTGTAAAATATGGCGTATATATTATTGTTAATTTACATGAATCCAGTCTACATTTTAATAGCTGCTAAGGAGCCATTATAGTGCATGCTGTGAAGGCATATTAAAACAATACACAAAAGAAGCTTAAATCCTAATGGATGCTTCAACTTGCAATAACACAATATCTGGAGCAGTAGATCTATAGTTCTACTTTTTCTAAATTGCTGCTATTATGTGTCTTTAGTTGTGCAGAATAACTAAACGGAGTCATTATGCCACAGCGTGTCCTCTACATTTTGCGTGAATGCTGAGACACATTGGGTTGTATTCAACGTAGTGCTAAGTCTCTTGTGCTGTCAGTGCAAGGATTTCTCCTTGCACAACGGAATGTTCCCCCCTCTCCTCCTCCCTTGCACTGCCTAAATCTGTTCTAGGGGTTCTCCCAGCCCTCTGGAGCCAATTTGGTGAGGGCACAGGACACCCATGGCAGAAGGAGAGGAGGAAGGAAGCCCCATAGCATAACAGGCGATTGTTGTGTTGCAGGGACATGGTACAGTAATACCACCCATTTTTTAAAAAATAAAATAGATCAGATGTAGTACTAGATCAGTTCTGTTTCTCGTTCATATAGCCCTGCTAAATAGGTAGCCCACACTCTGGTTATGATGCTGTTAACAACTGTGAAGATTCTACAGTGATTAAAAAAGAGGGTATTTTTGTAGGTTTGTTTTTCTTCCCTAATCGTCTTGTGCCAGATAGATCAAATAACTTAATACATTTCTAGGATCTGGAATGTCAGACTTTTTTGACCCCAATAAACACTTTCATCCTGGACTCAAGAATTTTTCAATTACTCCTAGACCCCAAAAAAACCTAGTTGGCTAACACAAGGTCAGATTCAGTATATCTAGCACAAAAGGAAAAACAGGCCCCAAACAATGCAAAAGGTTAATAAGTAGGACAAATCTGAGAGAGGCTGCTTCACTAGTGTAATCCCCACACAATAGCAAAGGTTAGGAAAGGAACATTCTGAGACTGTGCTTCAGAATTAATCATTTGGCTCAAAACAGGAACTATGGTGAAAAAAGAAAAGAGAAACAATAGAATGAGGAGTGAGGAAAAGTGAGGCTTTAGATGAGAAATTGACTGTGAGAATACTGAAATGAAGCTGTCAAGCTAAAGCTGAAGATGTTCTAGACTTGCAAGACTCTAACCTTTTATAAAAAAGAGAATGTGTTAATTCCTTATAGCTGGATCATGAGGTGCTTGAAGCCATAAGATGGCAAACGTAGGGAAGGGTCAGCCTGATGTATTGCATTCTATGCACCTCTCTGTCCTAGAGAAGCCATGGAATCTGGCACAAACTTGACATGTGGAGTTTTAAACAATATGTAGAGATGGTACTCAGAGCATGTAAGCAAGAAAGGAATTTATCCTCTCCTGCTACATAAGAACATAAGAAGAGCCCTTCTGGATCTAGACCAGCATCCTGTTTCTCACATCAACCAACACATTTGGGAAGTCCACAAGCAGTACATGAGGACAATAGCACTTTCCTGCCTCTGATCCCAGATGTAGCATATAGTCATAATTGATAGTCTTATTCTTCATAAATTAATCCCCTAATCTAAATCTAATCCCCTCTCAAATTCCTATAAATGTATTGTATTTATTGAAGTAATAAATGGTTGCTGTCATCCTTATTTCCAAGGAGAGAGTACTCCAAAGTGCAGTGCCACCACACTGAATGCTATGCCCCAGGTATTGTTAAATGAACTTCTGACCTAAAGGTTTGAGTGCGATAGTATGGAAAAAGGAGGTCTCCTTGGTAAACTGGTCCTAGGCTGTATTATTGTTGTTGTTGTTGTTGTTATAATAAATTTATTTATACCCTGCTTTTTGGCCAAAGGCCCTCAAGGCAGCTTACAAAGAAAAATAAACACAAGTATAAAAATACATCAATGAAAGCAATACAATTTACAAAAAACAGAGATTTATATACCAACAACAGAACCTTAAACTTGGCCATGTAGTTAAATGGCAGTCAGTGCAGATACCTTAACAGTGATGTTGCATGCTGGCAGTAGGTCTCTTCTAACAGCAGTCTAGCTACGGCATTCTGCACCAGCTGCAGATTCTAGAGCAAACCTAAGGGCACCACAATATAGAGTGTGTTGTAGTAAATTGGTGGCTATCAGAACATGTTGTGGAAGTGAGTTCCATAGTTTAACTGTGCACTGTGTAAAGTTCTTCTACTGAATCCTTTTAATCCTCTCTCCCTATTTTTTAAAATAAATTTAGAGGCCACTTGTTCATAAAAAATATCCAAGTGGTTAACAAAACATACAAATGCATACCAAGTACATTAAAACCATAAAAAACTGATAAACACAGTAAAATTCCTTCATATAACTGTCAAATATTTTTGTCTAATAGTTTGAATAGTTATCTTTCTACCTCTCCTACTTGAATTTGTACTTACATTAATTTTTTGTGTGTGTTGCGTATATTCTATTGAAATATTTAGTGACTGTAGTTCTATTGGGGCATATTTACTGAGTAACACCCCACCCCGCGGTCCTTACAAGCAAAGAGTGTGACTATCTGTAACATTGCAAAGGCTTCCATGTGAGCCAGAACTCTGCATGACTGGGATTCCAGGCCACAAGAAAATCTTTGTGCATATAGCTGTAAGTGTGAAGGAGGCTGTGTCTCTACGGGTGGTAGCACTGTAGAGAGGCGGGCTACTTGACACATCCCCACTCTGGGCTCCCATGTTGATGAATATGAGCAAGAACACCTGCATTCAGGAACAGAGGCAGCTTTCTTATAGGAAGTCAGACCCTTTGTCTGCCTAGCTCAGTACTAACAATAGTGACTGGCAGCAGTTGTCCAGGATTTCAGACAGGGGTCTTTCTCAGTCATACCTGGCGATGCTGGGGTCTGAATGGGCTTTAGACTTCAATAGCTGAGGGCTCCTCCAGAAGACCTGGTTATTGAGCATTCATCCTGATACGCTTGCAGAAAGCTTATACAGAGGGTAGGGATGGGTGAATCTGTCCATTTTGGTTTCTCTCAGTTTCTAATTTTTCTGATCTTCAGTTCTCCACATTTCCACATCATAAAAGGTCCTCATGAAAATTCATCAACAGTGCAAATTTCTCCTAGTGTGTTTTACTATGCAATCTTTGCTGTTATACACATTTTTGCAAAGCCATTTCCCCTAAAATAATGCATTTTAAATGTTATTTTCATGAATATATGCATTTATAAGCACACTCTACCTTAGGATATGCATGTTTGTACACATTACTTGGGTGGAGAACTGCATTGCAAAATTTGGAGACTTGTGAATTTGTAAGGATGACTGTGTTCTGGTTCATGTATTGTTTCAGAAAGTGCAAATTAAGTAGTTTCACCTTTAAATGTGAACAGAATTGACTTTCTCCCTCATTCCTAGCAGAGGTTAAATGAAGCCTGGTCTTTTTTGAGCACTTGTTCTGATTTGTTTGAGGAGAAGTTATATGATAATGAATATTCATCCTGATTTGCTTGTGCAATGTTTATATGCCTTCTTGTGGGGTTACCCTTGAAAACAGTCCAGAAACTGCAACTGGTACAGAATGCAGCGGCACGCTTGATTAAGCATAGCCGCCGCCGGGATCACATCACTCCGGTGTTGATAGATCTACACTGGTTACCAGTGGTTTACCGGGCCCAATTCAAGGTGTTGGTGTTGACCTTTAAAACCCTATATGGTTTCGGCCCAGTTTATCTGAAGGACCGCCTCCAGTATCACCAATTAGGCCGCCTTACAAGATCAGCCACACAGGACCTCCTCTCGGTCCCACCAGTCAAAACAGCTAGGCTGGTGCGGACCAGAGAGAGAGCATTCTCAGTTGTGGCCCCCACCCTCTGGAATTCTCTCCCTTACGATCTCCGACATGCCACCTCCCTGATGAGTTTCCGCCAAGCTTTAAAGACCTGGCTATTCAGGCAGGCCTATAAGAACGTTGGGGTGGGTTAGCTTTTTTCTTGATGTTTTAATTATTGTTTTGATGTTAGATTAATTTGATGAATGTGTTGATTGTATATTGTATATTGTATATTGTATATTCTATTCTATGTAAGTCGCCTAGAGTGTCCGTTAAGTCAGACAGATAGGCGACTAACAAGTAAAATTTTATTATTATTATTATTATTATTATTATTATTATTATTATTATTATTATTATTATTATTGTTAATCATTCATTTATCCCACACTTGTCAGTGCATTTCAGTGTCATTTTAATAACCGCAAAAAGTATTTTTTTAAAAAAAGTAGATTTGTTGCACCAGGATGACAGAGTGCTTTAATCCACTTGAATTGTACAAACCTAAATTTCCTGAATGTACTTGATTCCTTTCCACACAATACTGACAATCTGGAGGTGATCTCAGTCCTTTGAAAGCCTGTCCATTATAATGTATCTCCAACACTGGGCCAGTGACCTTGGTTTGGGTTTTAATCTAAAACAACTTTCATCTATTTGTCTTCCAGCTCACAAATGCCATGGTGGTGCCATCCCTAGACAGCTACTTGAAAGAGGGTAAGTTGAACATTCTATTTCTTGAATTGTCATCAGAAGTGGGTGCACACCATTTTTTCATCTACTATATACATAATCATCAGTGCAAAGGAGCAGGCTCTGGCATTGGAAGCTCAAGGTGAGAAATTGTGTCTTGTGGCTGTGGGAACAGATTGAAAAATTAGGTTGCTCTATGTAGACGAAATCCAATTTGTGTCATGGCCAAAATCCATTCAGGTTGTTGGAGCTTTCCCCCCGATGTCTTTGTTATCTTTAGACGATAGGACCTGGCTCCTTTTCCTTGCCTTTTTTGATTGCCAAGAGTAGGTTGTCTATCAGCTGTAGCTGGTCTATCAAAACCAATTACTGTTCTGTTGTGTCATTATATTAGGCTGTAGATAACCTAGAGAGCTGGCAAAATGGAGAGGAGGAAGCAAGAGTCCCTGGGCCTGGGGGGAATCTAGCAGACAAAGGAATAAGAGCCTGGGATTGTTTGTTCGTTGGTTTAAATTTATATCCCACTCTTCCTCCCGAATCTAGCCTAGGGCAGCAAAAAAACCACTAAAAGCACTTTAACACATTTTAAAAACAAAAGACTTTAAAACATATTAAAGCAAAACATCTTTTGGAAATGAGAAATGGACTGTCTCCAAGTCGATTCCAACTTATGGCAACCCTATGAATAGGGTTTTCATGGTAAGCTGTATTCAGAGAGGGTTTACCAATGCCTTCCAACGAAGCTGAGAGGCAGTGACTGGCCCAAGGTCACCCAGTCAGCCTCATGGCTGTGTGGGGATTCGAACCCTGGTCTCCCAGGTCATAGTCCAACACTCCAACCACTACACCACACATTAAAACAAAACATCTTAAAGACATATTTTAAAAATAACTTAAAAAAATCTTAAAAACCAATTCCAGCACAGAGGCAGACTGGGATAAAATATCTGCGTAAAAATGGACTCCCTTTAAGTCGATTCCGACTTATGGCGACCCTGTGAATAGGGTTTTCATGGTAAGTGGTATTCAGAGGTGGTTTACCGTTGCCTTCTTCTAAGGCTGAGAGGCAGTGACTGGCCCAAGGTCACCCAGTGAGCTTTGTGGCTGTGTGGGGATTAGAACCCTGGTCTCCCAGGTCATAGTCCAACACCTTAACCACTACACCACACTGGCTAAGGCTTGTTGAAAGAGGAAGGTCTTCAATAGGTGCCAAAATTTACCAGAGATGGAGCCTGTCTAATATTTAAGGGGAGGGAATTCCAAAGTGTCGGTGCCACTTCACTAAAGGTCTGTTTCCTATGTTGTGTGGAACAGACCTCCTGATAAGATGGTATCTGCAGGAGGCCCTCACCTGCAGAGCACAGTGACTGACTGGGTATGTAAGGGGCAAGACAATCTTTCAGGTATCCTGGTCCCAAGCTGTGTAGAGCTTTGTACAGCAAATCTAGAACCTTGAGCTTGGCCTGGTAGCTCATGCGCAGCCAGTGCAATTCTTGCCAGGCACACAAGATATAGCCAAATTTCGCTTAAGCAATGACCAAGTCTGACTCAACAGCCTTTCTGGCCCTAGAAGGTGTTGAGCCTCCGCTCTCTCGACGAGCAGGGAGGGGGAAGGCATGAATTGCAGGCGCCTCCACGGCCAGAAGGCGCGGAAGGTCCAGCTATTGTTGTGTGTTTTCCAGCCTTGGAGGAAGGGAGTGTGTTAGATGTTCCGTCAATTCCCACGGGTGAACCCTCCCCCTTTCAGGATAGTGCTCAGCCTCCAAACAGGATTCCGAAAGAGCAGTAACTCCTCCTTTGCCAAGCTGTGAAAGAGCAGTAACTCCCCCTTTGTCCACCCGTAAGATGTCTGAGGCTTCCCCGCCTTCTACTTCCCTGTCTGTTGATAAGGACCCTGTTTTGTCAGACAAGCCCTTGGAAGTCCGCCCCCCTTCACCTCGCTCTCGACGGTGGGAAAACATACTGGTCAGAGGGCGGGGGTACGAAGGAGTGAGAGATTGCGCTCCAAAACGTCCCCTATATAAGTCTGCTGAGTTGGGAGGGGGGTGTTGCGTCCACTCTCTTTTACGTTGCAGAGCAGGTCTAAAGTGTTGTTAGGGAATTATAGTGAGTTATTGTAGGAACTCTATGAAGCGCACTGCTTTTGATGTATCCATTACTCTAATAAAACAAGATTTACTTGCACCAACGTCTCAGCCTCTTGGGTCCGACTCTAGACGGGACAGAAGGGCAGGGCAGACCAAACGGCTGCCTGTGTAGGAGCATAAAAGAATGTCCAGGGCTGACTTCCCGGAAGTGAGTGCTCAGCTGGTGACTGTCTCTGAGAGATCTCTGCCTCAGAGGAAGCTTTTTTCAGGTTAAAAGCCAGTTAAAAAGAAACTTTGACTGGCTTAAATGTTCTCCAAGGTATAGGAGAACCGATCAGATTCTCCACAAGACTTCGTTGAGCTGTCGGCGGCTGGAATTGATCAGGAAATTCCTGAGATAAGAAGGCATGCCGATCGGCTGAAGACGGAGTCAGGTCTTCCATGCAAGCTGTACTGGGATAAAGCGAAGCGTTTTTTTTCCTTCTAAAAAAAACGTCCTTAACCAGCGAGCCTACTTCTGTCTAAATCTTATCATTTGGCTTAAATTACTACAATAAAAGGGATTTGTTTACGAATCAGCAACTGAGAAACCTGGGTGAGTCATACTTTTTCTCTTTTAAATATAATTAAGGAAGAAAGAAAATGTAAACAACTTATATATTTTTTTTACGACAAATAGCTGGCCTGAATTTGGAGCTTTAAAGTTTAAAAACGGATGAGAGGTAATTATTATTTGATGGAAATATATTTTGGACTATTTTTCTCCTTGGACTATTTTTTTTTGGACGAATCTGCTGTTCGTATATGTTACTAATCGCTTGGTGTTGGCTGTACTGGGAACCAGGATTGTTTTGCATTCTTGGACGTAGATAAGAACTGTGTTGTGCTGGCTGGACTATAATAACAGGCCTGGAATATTAACTCTTTTGTTGGTGGAGGAAAAAAAAAAGAAATAGACTGCCTCTAGGTTTTGGAACAGTGGTTAATATCAGAAATTAAAGGCTTCTTTTGAAAATGACAACTAAAAAAGCAACTAGGGCCCAGGAGCGAAGAGGTTCTATTGACCCACAGGAAGGGGCTATACCCCCAGATATGTTTCAAAAAATAATGGAAGGGATTAATGCTATAAAACAGGAAATGAAAACTGAATTGATAGATATAAAAGACTATATTAAAACACAAGTGGATGAGATTAAAGGGACAATTGGGCAAATAAAGGAGGATGCAAAAAATACTAAAGAAAAGGTACAAATCTTGGAGAATAGAACAGATATATTAAATCTGGAATTAGAAAAAAACTTGGACTATTTGGCTGTGACTGAAATGAGAAATAAAGAGCATTGTTTGAGATTCCGTGCAATCCCTGAGGAAATAGGTGAAGACATCAGAGATAAAATTGTTAATGCTTTAGTAAAATTTCTGGATTTGAATGAAGATCGGATGGAATTTGAAATAGACAAAGTTTATAGAATTAATTCCAGATATGCAACAATGAAAAAAATTCCAAGAGATGTGCTTGTTCATTTTATAAAAAAGACGACCAGAGATATGGTATTACAGCAACACTTTAAAAATACCTTTAAAATTGATGGTAAGGAAATACTGGTGATGAAAGAAATTCCTATTAGACTTCTACGTAAGAGAAAAGAATATGCTTTCCTTACAGAAAAACTTAAGCAATGCAAAATTCAATTTAGATGGGATGTTCCAGAAGGAGTGATCTTTACATTCAGACAACAGAAATATAGATTGAATACTGTTCAAAAAGCAAGGGACTTCTTGAGAAAAGCTTTAAAAGATATGGAAGAAGATAAACTCAAAGATATGGATATAATTCCTGGGAAACAAAGTCAACAAGGATACGCAGAGGAGGGGAAGGAAGATGATGGATTAAAAGGAGCATCAGGCACATTTTAAAATACACGCTTAAAGATGGATTACAAATATCTAACTTGGAATATAAATGGAGCCAACACGGCGCAGAAGAGAAAGAAAGTGTTTCATTATTTGAAAAAATTAAAATTGGATATAATTTATTTACAAGAAACTCATATTAAGAAGAAAGATTCCAAATATTTGATTTGTAAAAATTTGGGTGAAGAATTTATTTCAGCTGGACCAAAAAAAAAAATGGAGTTGTTCTTTACATTAACCCACAATTGCTTCCTAAATTGGTATTACTGGATGATAGTGGTAGATTTGTGGGGGTTGAAATTACTTTACAGGGTACAAACATTTTGATAGTGGGTATTTATGCTCCCAATGAAGATAAAACAAGGTTTTACACAGGACTTATGGAAAAATTGTCAGAGTTTTCATATGATCATTGGTGCGTCATGGGTGATTGGAATGGGGTAATCTCACCAAAAATTGATAGGCTTTCTGAAAAAAATATCAAAGAGACACAGGGTAAATTACCGAAGATTTGCTTTGAACTGATGGAACATTTAGAATTGGTGGATACCTGGAGATATATAAATGATAACGCAAAGGAATTTACTTATTTTTCAGAAAGACACAAAACATTCTCGAGGATTGATATGATTTGGATGTCTAAAATTTTAGCGAAGGATATTTTTAAAATGGATATATTACCAAAAACTTTTTCGGACCACAATCCTGTGATATTAACCTTAAAAAAAAAAAATCTTGGATTTAGATGGAGACTAAATGAATCTTTACTTCAGAATGACAAAGTAGTACAAGAATGTAAGAAGAAATTAAAAGAGTTTTTTGAACATAATTTACATAAAGGAACAAGTGAAAATATCGTTTGGGATACAAGTAAGGCATTTATGAGGGGATATTTTATTAAATGTAACTCTGAATTAAAAAAAAAGAAACAACAGAAAATGCAATTAATTTTGGAAGAAATAAAACAAAAAGAGGAAGAATTGAAAAAGAATCCAACTAAAGTTTCTATTGTAAATCAAATTAAAATGTTACAGAAACAAGTGTCAATGTTGACAGTTAGAGAAATTGAAAGGAAACTAAATTTTGCTAAACAAAGGACTTTTGAATTTGCAAATAAACCTGGGAAATGGTTAGCATATAAATTAAGAAAAGAACGTCAAAAAATATTATTTTAAAGATACAAGAAGGAGATGAGACGCTGACAGATAATGTAAAAATCAAAAAGATTTTTCATCAATATTATTCAACATTGTACAAGTGTCAGGAAATTCCATCTGAAAAAATAGAAGAGTATATATCTAAACAAAATTTGCCTAAAATTACAGATTTTCAGAGACAAGCTATTAATGGCCCTATTACGTCAAGAGAGATATCTGAAGCTATAAACAAAATTAAATTAGGAAAGGTGCCAGGACCAGATGGGTTATCTGCAATGTATTATAAATGTTTGGAGGAAGAACTCTTGCTACCTTTACAGTCTACAATGAATTTTATTCTGCAAGAGGGAAAGATACCAGATAGTTGGAAAAATGCTAATATAACATTAATACCTAAAGAGGAGCAAGATTTAACTAAAACAAAAAATTATCGGCCAATATCTCTATTGAATAATGACTATAAAATTTTTACAATGATCTTGGCAGAAAGATTGAAAATAATATTGCAACAATTTATTCAGGAAGATCAATCAGGGTTTTTACCTAAAAGACAATTACGTGACAACGTCAGGAATGTCTTGAATGTGTTGGAATATTTAGAACAACGAAATGATAAACAAGCAGCTTTGATTTTTTTAGATGCTGAAAAAGCATTTGATAATTTGAATTGGAAATTTATGTTTCAGGTTTTGGAGCAAATGGATTTTGGAGACAATTTTATAAAATGGATTAGATCGATTTATACATCTCAGAAGGCCCAGATAATTGTTAACGGAGATTTAACGGATTCATGTGAAATACAAAAGGGTACAAGACAGGGATGTCCATTATCTCCCCTTTTATTTATTCTGGTCTTAGAAGTGCTGCTTAGAGATATAAGGCAAGATAAAAGGATTTCGGGATTAAAGATAAAAAAAGAAGAATATAAATTGAGAGCATTTGCTGATGATTTGATAATTGTACTAGAAAACCCTTTGGAAGGAATTCATATATTGATGGACAAATTAAAAGAATTTGGACCGTTAGCAGGATTTAAGATCAACAATCAAAAAACAAAGATGTTGGTGAAAAATTTAACTTTAAGGGAACAGAAAGAGTTAATGGACAAGACAGATTTTACAATAGAAAAAAAGTTGAAATATTTAGGTATCATTATGACAAATAAAAACTCAAAGTTGTTTCATAATAATTATGAAAAATTATGGACAGAGATTAAGAAAGACTTGCTAAGATGGGATAAACTACAACTGTCATTAATGGGTAGAATATCTGTGATAAAAATGAATGTATTACCGAGAATGATGTTTTTGTTTCAAACAATACCTGTAATATCCTCTGATTTACCTTTTAAACAATGGCAAAAAGATATCTCTAAATTTGTATGGCAAGGAAAAAAACCAAGAGTTAAATTTAAACTACTACAAGATGCCAAAGAAAGAGGAGGACTGGGATTACCAAATCTGAGACTTTATTTTGCTGCCTGCTGTTTAGTCTGGATAAAGGAATGGATTTTATTGAGGAATAAAAGACTATTGGATTTGGAGGGCCATAATTTGAAGTGGGGATGGCATGGATATCTATGGTATGACAAAGTAAAAGTAAATGTAGACTTTAACAATCATTTTATAAGACGTCCTCTGTTGAAAATATGGAATAGATACAAACCAAGGTTTTATTCGAAAATACCATTATGTGTCTCAAGTCAAGAAGCGTTTTATAGAAGAGAAATGACTGGAAAAGAGAAATGGTTAACTTATCAAGAACTATTAGAAAATGTACATGGAGAATATACAATGAAAGAGAGAGAACAACTGACAAAGGAAGGATATAGTTTTCAATGGTTTGCCTATTTACAATTGTTAGAAAGATATAAAATGGACAAGAAAATGTATGGGTTTGAAATAAGTAAATCTGATTTTGAAATAGGATTGTGTACAAATGATGAAAATATAATTGCGAAAATGTATAAACTCTTATTGAAAATGGATATGGAGGAAGAACAAGTAAAAGAGTGTATGGTAAAGTGGGCAAAAAATTTTGGTCATAACATACAAATGGATCAATGGGAAAATATGTGGAAAAAAGGTTTGAAATTTACACTATGCTATAATCTTAAAGAAAATTTTTATAAAATGATGTACCGTTGGTACATGACTCCAGAAAAGTTGTCAAAAATGTATAGTAATGTTTCTAATGTTTGTTGGAAATGTAAACAACAAGAAGGATCATTTTATCATATGTGGTGGTTATGTAAAAAGGCAAAATCATTTTGGGCACAGATAGGTAGGAAGATGCAAAAAATTCTAAAGATAAATATTCAGTCAAAACCAGAATTTTTTTTATTGGGTTTTATGGATAAACAAATAGAAAAGAAATATGGAAGAATAATATTATATATGATTACGGCAGCAAGATTATTATATGCACAAAAGTGGAAAATGGAATCAACACCAACAACGGAAGAATGGCTATTGAAATTAATGGACTTAGTAGAGATGGATAAATTGACATGTCTACTTAGAGAAAAATCGACAGATACATTTCTTAAGGAATGGAAGCCTCTCTTAGACTTTTTGTTGAAAGATCAAAATAAAATGATGATACTGGGATTTGACGATTAATTAAGACAGCCTACGGAGAAAAGGGATTCTGTATGTATACATTAAGGGACAGGTTTGATGTATATTATATACTTATAGCTGATCTGCGACAAATCGGAAGTCAACTATTTTATTTTCATTTTTTGTTGATGTATTGTTATGTTTTTTTGACTTTGTTTTGTTTGTCTTTTGAAAAATTTGAATAAAAATTATTAAAAAAAAAAAAAAAAAGAATGTCCAGGGCTGGCTCTGAACACAGTTCTGTCTCCTGCTCCAAAGCTGCAGCCTCGTCCCATGAGGATGGGGAGGCAGGTTAGGGAACCTTTTTCCCTTCCGGGAAGCCTTCTGAGGGACACATGCCAGTGGTGGGTAGGGCCAGTGGATGGAATAACAGATGTAAATTTTACCTTTGTACAGTAGGCCAGTTTCTATGACACATGAGACCCTTCTGTTCCCTCCCTCTGGATGAGCAAGAGGTGCTATCCGATTTCAAGGGATGCATTACAACTGGGCAATATCATTCTGGGTGCAAAGCATGGCAAGGGAACTGAGCAGAGTTCTCTCCCCTTTTAGCCATTCACCATTTCTCTGTGCTGCAGCAACTGAGAGCTCTGTGGAGTGCTTACATGACTTTACCAACCCAACAAGTTTTGTCCTGTTGATTGGAATGCAATTTCCCCCCACCCCCAACCTCACACTGAGGTACTGGCAAGTGTATGGTCAGTGTGAACAACACAGTATACAGGGCGGGTGGGGGGAGGGACTGATAATTGCCTGACGGGAATGTTTTGTAGCATCTGATTACTGTAAATGCAGACTTAAAAAAAAAAAACCCAATGAAAGTGGCCTGGCTGTTTAAGCAGAGGGCACTGTGCTTTTGAAGAGTAGCTGATATGAAAAGAAGCATTCAGAGTTCAGACTGCTGGTCTGTCCTTAGGCTGGGATTAATCCACAAACTGGAGGCTTCTGATTTAAAATAAGAATAAGAAAAAAGCAACAGAAGAACTTGCCTAGCCTAGCTCTTGATGTTGTAGACCAATTGCGTTCTCCTGGCTTCCTGCTGCCCTGCTGCTCCACAAGCTGCCAAGACTGATTTTGCCACCTCTGCATCTGGAAAAGAGCTGACATCAAATGCAAAAAAAAACCAGGCAAGACTTTTGACACAGTATGAAACAGAAAGGCAAGGGATCACCATGGCAGCAACATTATTAGGTATAAAGACTCTATTTCAGTCATCCTCATTACCCACCCACTCCCCAGTGTAATTCCTCCCTTCCCCTTTAGTCTAAAGAAGGTAGCTATATTAATGGCTGATCTCAAACCGTAACTAAAAGTGTCAGTGCAAGCAAAGCTATATATAGATAAACATAATCTTTTTTTTTTGGTCTGGCTTGAGGCTGCTGCAGTAAAAATTGTGGACAGTTTATTGGTGAAAAGTGAGGAGATCCACTCTAGGTCTAGCAGCAGCAGCAACAGCAATGACAACAGTAACAACATGATACTGCCAGTGCTCTAACTCTAAAATAAGATCTGGTGGAACTTCCAAGAACTTGTGCGCCGGTTGATTTCTACAGTGAGAAGTGCCTGGAAGTAGGGATGTTGCTCAAATCCAAAGATCATTGGTTGTATTCAGTGTAGCACTAAGGAGATGATTTCATCAGTGCAAGGACTGCTCCTTGCGCAGTGGAGTTATCTCCTCCTCCCGTATGTCCCCTAAATCTGTTCTAGGGGTGCCCTCAACCCTCCAGAGCAGATTTGGGGATGACAAGAGATATGCACCAAGGAAGGAGGGGAGGAATCCCCTTGTACTAGCGCTAATCCTTCCTCTAGTGCAAAGTCGTAGTTGAATACTGCTCATGTCAACAAAACAAACAACAAAAGAACTGGCCATTTTGAGGGTGCATGTTGATCAGTTGAAGGGCTCCCCCTTATCCCACACTTCCCCAAAATATGGTTGTGTACATGGGAGTGATTTCCTGGTGTAGTAAAAGGAAAGTCTATGTTGCTGCCCTTGAGCCTTCTGAATGTGACTCACCTGGGCTGTCTGCTTTGATGTCGAGCTCAGAAGAGGCCAGGGCAGCTCAGCACATGTCTTAGAGAGTGCATGAATATCACTGATTTTAGAATGTATCATTGTTTTACTCTCTAAAATCAAAGGGTGGTATTCAATAGTTGTGCACGTGCAAGGATTATCACTTGAGTAATGGGATTTCCCCCTCCCCTCTCCTCCCACTGTGTTTCCTCACACTGTCTCCAAATCTACTCCAGAGGGTTGGGAGAACCCCAGAACATATTTAGAGGGCACATGAGAGGAGTGGAGGGAGATAATGTTGTTTTGCACAAGGAGAAATTCCTGTGCTGATTGGAAACTTAGCATTCTGTTGAATACAACTCCAAGAGTGTTGGCTCCAGGGTTTGGAGGGCCCTTGGACTAGACACTTTTCATGCCCCACCTCCCTTGGTGAATCTACCTTCACACTGCAGTGGTGTCTGAAGGCTTTTCTCATTGGGCCCCTATTGGGGTGTGGGCCTTTGGCACATGCCCAACCATGTCAACCCTTGATGCTGGCCCTGTGGAAAGCAACGCTGGAAGGGGGAGGGAAACAGAAGTAAGGGTAAACAGGGACATAATGTGCAATTCAGTTACATGTGACTAGGGTTGGTTACAACAGGTTAAATTACAGTGTGGCATGGACTGAGCCACAGACTGCATGGAAAAGTGGGTTTTCAGAATTCAGAGAGGTGGTATCACTCAAGTGCTTGGGAGGCAGTTCCAAGAATATGAAGCATAAGAGACAGATGAGCTGCTAATCAACAAAATACTCTGCAGATTCTTGTAAAAATTCCTAGAATTGAAATAACAATGTTGCTTTCTCTGTGGCAGTTTCTAAATGGTGGAACTCCTTCCTCAAAGAGGGCTTTCTGGCTGAGGATGATGGGAGTTGTAGTCTAAAACATCTGGAAGGCACCAGGTTTAAAGGTCAGATTTTATTGTATGGACATCAAAAATAATTAGGCAACATGAACACTGTACTGAACATCTGGTTGTTACGTGTTGGTTTTCCCCTCACCCTCTCTGTTGTATTCTTAGGCTCCTGTAACACAGTATATCTAGTTAAGGGCCTGTCCATTGAGGTGCTTGTGAGAAGAGGATGAATGAGCATTGCCTTCTTTGAACTTTAGTGATACAGCAAACAATATTTTGTCTATCTGAAGGAGCGTCTCCAACATCATCAGGGATGCCGCTCAACAAGATCAGCCTCAAAAGGCCTTCTCTCTATCCCACCAGTTAAAACAGCTAGACTGGTGAGACCTAGGGAGAGGGCTTTTTCAATTGTGGCTCCCACTTTGTGGAATTCCCTCCCAAATGATCTCTGCCATGCCCCCTCTATGATGAGCTTCTGCTGGGCCTTGAAAACCTGGCTCTTCAGGCAGGCTTTTGGGGTGGGTTAGGTTTTATTATTATTGTTGAGATTTTTAATGTTTTAATGTATTTGTATGTTTTATTTTGTACATCGCCCAGAGTGGCTGGACAGCCAGCCAGATGGGCGACTAATAAATTTAATAAATAAATATTTCAATAAAAGCAGCAGCATCGACCTATTCATAATGTAAATCAGTCATTGTCCCTTTCCTCCAAAGGCCTGTTACAAGAGGTGTGCCTTCACCTGTTTCCTAAAAGAAAGCAAGGATGTGCCTGTGTGCAGCTCAGTTAGGAGTGCATTCCACAGGTATGGAACCACTACCGAAAAGGCACACTTCATACATCACAAGGACACCATTACACCATCAGACGTTATTAAAAAGCCCATGTACTATTTTGTCTGCTAATATTTCCAACAATCCAGCCTCTTTTGTTCCGATTACTCTAGTCCAGGTGTCTTCACAGATAGAAAATGTTAGTATTGAGTGGTGCAAAATGACTTGCAAAGCTGTAAGGGCTTGAATGCAGAGCCAATCCTATTATTTCTATTATGGCTACTTGCTGGGGAAATTTTCTCTTTGAGCTGCAAAGGTCTGTGTTTTCATCCCCTGTGTTCAGCACACAAAGTTCACCTGGTGTCCAATTTTTCCAGTGATGCTGCCCTTACACAAACACCACCGCTAGATAATTGACTGGCTTTCAAGCTGTGTCCTGAAGACGCATAACGGAAGCCAAGGTCACACGTTTCATAGCAAAAAGTCAATCCATCTATTCCATTGCAGCTCTACAGCTTCTTATGGTGGAGAATCCAAGCACTGGATGCATTTGTCTTAGGTGTGCAGGGTCTTTTCCACAGCAAATTTATAGGGGGCTGTAATGGAATGATGTTGTGATAGGAATAAGGCTGATGAAACTGTAGTACTTCAACCCTCCAGATCTTGTTGGACTCCAACTCTCATTAGCCGCAGCCAGTATAGCCAATGGTCAGGGATCCTGGAGCTGTAATGGAACAGCATCTGGACAGCCACATTTGCCTGAAACCCTGGAGAGCTGTTGCTGGTCAGTGTAGACAATACTGACCTAGGTGAACCAATTGTCCTATATTCCTATGTTGTTCCTATGATCCTCATGCCTGTTTTAGAACAGTCTTTTTGCATGTGTTTCATTACATGCAGAGTCAATGCACCACCACCAGTAAGAACATAAGGATATAAAAAGAGCTTGCTGGATCAGGCCAGTGGCCCATCTAATCCAGCATCCTGTTCTCGCAGTCCTGAGTGCAAGAGCACTCTTCCCTCCTGCAGCTACCAGTAACTGGTTTTCAGAAGCATACTGCATCTGACTTAGGGTTGCCAGGTTCATGGCCTGAGACTGATCCTGTATCTTTAGGAGAAGAGAAAGTCAGCCAAGTGCAGGTGTTCTTGCAACTCTGTAATGGGAAAAACCACAAGGTGGAATTCCCCCTTCCCCCTGCACAACTTTTAAAGATACAGAAGACCTCTTGGAGGCCGGGGCTGGCAACCAAGAGGTCTTCTGTATCTTTAAATGATCTTAAAATACATTAAAACAAAACAGCATTAAAAACATTAAAAAAAAACAACTTTAAAAAAGGGTTAAAAACATTATTAAAAAACATATTAAACAATTCTGACACAGATGCAGACTGGGATAGGTCTCAACTTAAAAGGCTTGTTGAAAGAGGAAAGTCTTCAAAAGGTGCCGAAAAGATAGCAGAGATTTTATCCGAATAGAATGCATTTTTGCATGTTATTTTCACTCATATATTCATTTTATGCACACTTCCCCCTAATATAGGGGTTCCCAAACTGTGGTCTGTGGACTACCAGTAGTCTGCAAGCTTCATTCAGGTGGTCTGCATTAAATAGTGTTATTGAATTTTAATTGTCTTTTTATTGCTTCTTTTATTTCTTATATTTATTGCATTACTGTTTGAATTCTATGGAACACAAACTGTAATACCATAAAATACAATATAAGAAATAAAAGAAGCATATAATATTACAATAAAAATCATACAGCATCTGGCACAGCACATTTGCTACAGAAAAGATAATTAAATGGTGCACCAAGACTATCATCCATTTTCAAACCCAGGGGGAAAATGGGAAGCAGTGCCTTAGTATATGCCTTTTTGTAAACATTGGTTGGCAAACTGCATCACAACATTTGAATAAGTGCAATTTTAAAAGGATGGCTGTGTTTTGGTTCTTATATTGTTTCAGAAAGTGCAAATTTGATAGATTCTTGCTCATCCCTATCCCTGGTTATGCATCCTTTCAGTGCGTGGCCTAACCCTGTACTCTTCATTCTCAATCAACATGAAGCTGAAGTAGATATAATTGTATTGGCTCACAGGCATTCGGTGTTGCCCCTGCCTTGCAAAGCCTCCCCATTCTTTGTTGATTGCTAGCAACCTTCTCCCTTCCCTTTTTCTCCCTTGGTTATCTCTGGCACAGTCAAAATGACGATCATAAGCTTCTTATCATTTCTTCTCAGAAGTGTTAAAATTATAGCTGAATCTAAACTTTTGGCAGCAGCTTTTTTTGTTGGGAAAAGGGATAGGGATAGGGAGACATAGAATCATAGAATAGTAGAGTTAAAAGGGGCCTCTAAGACCATCGAGTCCAACCCCCTGCTCAATGCAGGAATCCAACATGAAGCATATCCAACAGGTGCCTGACCAGCTGCCTCTTGAACGCCTCCAGCATTGGAGAGCACTGGTCATTGGTTCCTGATGGTTTTTCCTGATGTTCAATCTGGTTTCCTGTATCTTGAGGCCATTATTCCATGTCCTGCACTCTGGAATGACAGATCCTGGTCCTCCTCTGTGTGACAACCTTTCAAGTACTTGAAGAGTGCTATTTTATCTCCCCTCAGTCTTCTCTTCTTAAAGCTAAACATGCCCAGTTCTTTCAGTCTCTCTTCATAGGGCTTTGTTTCCAGTCCCTGATCATCCTTGTTGCCCTCCTCTGAACCTGTTCCAGTGTGTCTACATCCTTCTTAAAGTGCTGTGTCCAGAACTGGATGCAGTACTCAAGATGACACCTAAAAGGTGCAGAATAGAGGTTTGTGACATTTTTAGGAGATGGGAAGAAAAGACTAAAAAAAATGTTGGTAGGGGGTTTAGTGGGGTAAGTGGTAGTGGCAGCTTTTTTATTGTTGCCCTCTTCTTTTTTTAATGTAAATATTCTACCCAAATAAGTGCTGATGGGACCACTATTGGCAGCTTTGTGGGCTGCTCGTCTCTTCCACAGTGCTACACTTGGAACAAATTGTTTTTTTTTACAAAAAGTGTGTGTGTGTGTAGGTGGGTGGGTGGGTGATTGCCACTTGTTCTGGACAGCCCCTGCTCACAATAAAGAACAAAAACAAACTTCCACACAGCCCAAGAAATCACTGAAATGCTGCCCACTCTCAAGGCATAATAATAACAGCATTTATATCCCACCTTTCCTCCAAAGAGCTCGAGATGGTGTGCATGGTTCTCCTCCATCTCCATTTTATCCTCACAACAATCCTGTGAGGAATAATAATAACAACAACAATAATGGCCCCATTATTATTACTAACAGCCCCCCAAAAGTAGGACAGCATTTTTGGTACAGAACTAAAAACCAAACAATGCAATCCTATGCAACTGTTGGCGTGTGTGCGTTGTTGTGTGAAACAGCATACATTACGTTGGAGTTAAGTTGAGCAAGAAACTTCTTCAGAGCATTTAAATCATGTAAGAGTCTTTATTAAGACATTAAGGCTTTTCAGCAGTTCCCCCCCCCTCTAGCTCTACAGCACATCTCTCTCCAAAAGCAAAAGTTAAGACAGCCTCTCAGCTCAGAGGCATTATGCAGAAGGACAGAAGAACAACAGCAGGCTGTTACAACTTTCCCAGCTGTTATCTCCCGTTACCATGACAACCTGTCTGACCTTGAAAGTCTGCTCTCTCAGGCCAGGCATGGCAGATAAGACTGCTTCTCAAGACACATGCTTGTAACTTTCCAGATCTGATGAAAACATCCTTAGGCAGTACGGCCTAATGCCAACAGTCCCCCTTTTTCATCATGTCTGTAAATCCATTACAACAATAACACATTTCTACAATACCTCTTGCAATACATTTCAGTACATTGCATCATACATTTTCAGTTCAGTTCAGTTCAAAATTGCATCTCAGTACAGTTCAAAACTTTATTCACTCAAACTTTGGTTGTACACATGTCAAATACAAAGTGTCAGCATCCATTTCCACCAGTTTATGCATTCCAGGACTGGATACTAACCCCACGGTAAATCTTTCAGGCGGTTTGCCTAAATTTGCTCTTGTAGAGCGTCTTAAAGGAACCAGGGCTTCGGCTCTCTCTGCCCCCCCCATTTGTACTTGTGCTTGGCACCGCGTGCCCAGGATCTTCCATTTCCTCAGCTTTTCGTTCCTTTGATCTGCATTTTCCACAAATGAGCTCATTCAAAGCATCTCTGAGAGGAATTTGTGTACCTTCCACTTTAATATCAAGATCTGGCTTAAATGTCTGTGATGGTGTTCGTGTTTGTGTGTCACCTGTTTCTGTAAGAATGACTGTCTGCCTTTGATCCCAAGGCTTTTCTGAGACTTTAATGCTTCTGCTCAGAAGTAACTGCTGTGTTTCTGGACACCAAACTCTGAAATATGCATTCTGAAATCCCAAAACAAAACCTTGCTGTGCTCTGGGCGCAAGCTTGCCCCTCCTTTTTCCCTGTGGAATGTGGATCCAGCACCTTGCCCCGAATTTTTGAATGTGTTCTATCTTAGGCTTTGTGCCAGTAAGTTTCTCATAAGGAGACATTCCAATAGCACTGTGTAATACCCTGTTGTGAATGTAATTCGCATTAAGAATTGCTTCTGCCCAGAAAGAATTCCCTAAACTGCAATCCATCAGCATGGCTCTCATTGCTTCCCCAAGCACCCTATTTTTTCTCTCTGCAGTTCCATTGGAAAACGGGCTAAATGGAGCAGTGAAATTCTGGTTTATTCCCTTACTCTCAAGGAAGTCACTCAATGCTTTACTCGTGAATTCCCCTCCCTGGTCCGAGAGTATAGCCCCCAAAGTGGTGCCATGTTGAGTTTCGATTCTCTTAATTAACAGTTTCAGCTTCTGCTCAGCTTCACTTTTATGCTTTAACAGAAAAACATGACAAAATCTTGAAAAATCATCTACCAGTACCATGAAGAATTTCACACCTCCTCGTGAAGCATTTATTGGCCCTGCTAAATCAACATGAACTAGCTGGTAGGAAGCTGTTGTGGTTCTCTCAGCCTCCCGGTTTATTGGTGCAATAGTCATTTTAGCTTGATTACAAGAATCACAATCCATTATCTGTCCACAATCTCTTAAACACATGTTTTCACTGTGCAAAGGGGTTTTCTTAATCGTGTCAAGGTTTGCATGCCCCAGCCTCTGATGCCATTCATGGACGCAGCCCTGATGTACCTGTGCCTCAGCATTTAACACAGCACACCCTGCTTGACTGCTCTTTATTACATACTGTGAATCATTAAGGCTTCCCTGCATGCACACTTTATCTCCCCTCATTACAAAACATTGGTCTTTGTGGAACAAAATTGAATAATTACAACTCACCAGTTTGCTCACTGACAAAATATTATGAGCCAATTCAGGAACAAACAAACAATCTGACATTATTCCAAGCTTGTCAAATTTCACCAGTCCACGAGCTTCCACGTTCTTACGCGATCCATCAGCAAGTAAAACAAAGTCTTTCACTTCTTCTGAAGCGTAAAACAAACGTCTGTCTTTAATTAATATATGGCTTGCCCCACTGTCAAGAATCCAATTAACAGGTTGTAAATCTTGAGACTTCTGTTTACAAACAAAGTTCACACTGCCTTGCTTCAAGCCTCCGTCCCTGGAGTTGCGCTTGATTGCACAGTTTTTACGGAGATGCCCACGAGCCCCACAGCCAAAACAAGACTTCAGCCGCTGCTGCTCCCGCTTGTTTTCCTGTCTGCTTTCGACAGCCTGCTCCGGTTCAGCATTTTTCTCCTCCTTGCTTCTGACAGCTTCCATCAGCTCGGCTCTCTGCGCCTTCTGCCTCCGCTGCCATTCCTGGGACAAATCCTGCAACGCGTCCCACATCTGTTTAGCCGATGGCTCATCTCTCACACACATCAGTTGAGAATCCGATAGAGCCAAGATTATAAACGCCTGCACCCTCTGGTCTCGACGCTTCCAGGCCGCGGTCGGTACCGCCGGGAGTTTTTCTTTAATCACGTCCCATAAATCCTCTGTTATCAGCAAAGCCTGCATCCTCGGCTTCCAGCTGCCATAATTCTTTTCATTAAGCCGTTCCATCGGCAAGCCTCCCCCAGACAGGTTTACAGCCATGTTGCTCACCTCCGTCTGGTACAATCAATCAAGCTGCCCTCTCTGGAACTCCGTCTGCCGTTCAGACCAGCAACTTACTCCCGTGTAATGCGCTGTGGATCTGGGCCCATAACCCCTGTTGGCGTGTGTGCGTTGTTGCGTGAAACAGCATACATTACGTTGGAGTTAAGTTGAGCAAGAAACTTCTTCAGAGCATTTAAATCATGTAAGAGTCTTTATTAAGACATTAAGGCTTTTCAGCAGTTTCCCCCTGCTCTAGCTCTACAGCACATCTCTCTCCAAAAGCAAAAGTTAAGACAGCCTCTCAGCTCAGAGGCATTATGCAGAAGGACAGAAGAACAACAGCAGGCTGTTACAACTTTCCCAGCTGTTATCTCCCGTTACCATGACAACCTGTCTGACCTTGAAAGTCTGCTCTCTCAGGCCAGGCATGGCAGATAAGACTGCTTCTCAAGACACATGCTTGTAACTTTCCAGACCTGATGAAAACATCCTTAGGCAGTACGGCCTAATGCCAACAGCAACTCCCACTGAGTCCAATGGGATTTACCTCAAGAAAACTGTGCATAGGATTGCAGCCTAAGAGATGACCAAACTCCCCTCACCTTGGTTTCCAAATGGGTCACCAATTAGTAGTGTTCTTGGAGGACTCTTGCCTTCCTCTCCTAAATTCTAAATTGACTTATATTATTGGTTGCATGAGATTAAACTGTCTTAAATTTTCAGATAAGCTCTTAGCCTGCCCACAGCTTTTCTCCTAAGGCTTGTGGGAGTGCCACTAGGCTTCCTCATTGGTCTCTCATTTTCTATTATGAGCTGGAGAAGAACTTTCACGGATGCACTGCTTGTCTTGTATTTGAGATGAGCATTGTGAGTTGCTGATATTCATATTTTTGAGCCAGAAAATGTGAAAGTCAATGACATTTTAAAAATACTATTGGGATGGGCGAGTCTGCCTATTTCCAGTCTGTGTCAGTTTACAGATTTTCTTTAATTTTATTTCTTTCCATTTCCACATTAATGAAAATACATATTTAAATATGTATTTTTCTCAAAATATGTATTTAAATGCATACTTTCTCTCAAAATACATATTGTAATGTGTACATTGATACATTTAGATTGCCAAGAACTGTATCACAGCATGTTAAGTAAGAAACCTGGCCAATAGCTAAGTTCGAATCCACCTGTTAGTCTAACAGATGTGGATCATTTTGTATATTTGTTTCTAAAAAAACTACTTAATATAATAAATATCTCTAAACAGTTTATTTATTTATTTCATTACATTTCTGCCCTTCCTTTCTTTCATTAAGGAATTCAAGGCAGCATACATGCACTCTCAGGTGGTCTCCCATCCAGGCATTGACCAGACCCAGACCTGCTTAGCTTCAGCAAAGTGGTGGCCTCATGTGTGTCTTCAGACCATACCCTGGGACTCTATATTATTTACATAAAAGTAATACAAATACAGGAACAACATTCAATAAAAAAACCCTAAAAGCTTGACAGAAACAAAGCCAAGCTATATATCATATAATAAAACTGAATTAGCTAAGATCAAATTTCTCAAGCATCCCTAATAGAAGATGGCGATTTCTCCACTTTGCAACCATTTTCTCTGGGTGTCAAAAGCTTGCCTGGGATCTGCTATGAACTGGTCAACTGTCCTAATGGATACAGTAACATCTATATGTTGTGGGGGAGGGGATTTGAAAGGCGGACATGTTTTTTCTATGCAAAAGTCTTCCTGAAAGAAAACTCATGTACTGACAAGAAACAAAACTATGCACAGACCCCGCCAACACACACTTACACATGATGAATGATGCATTGCCAGAAGCGGCTCTTCAAAATATAGAGAGGATTCTCTGTAGTGTTATGTGGGACAATCGTCTCCTTCATAAGGCCATAAGAAACCTGCTGGATTAGACTAAAAGTCTATCTAGTCCAGCACCGTTTCCCACAGTGGCCAACCAGATGCCTATGTGAAGCCCACAAGCAGGACATCAGGGCAATAGCCCTCTCCTGTTGTTGTTCTGCTACAGCTGGTCTTTAGTGGCATACTTCTTTTGAACTAGAAGGTTGCATATAGCCATCATCACTAGTAGCAATTCATGCTGGCTCTGGCGCTACAGTTATGCAATATATACATATTACCTTGAGAAAAGATGAAACTGAACATCACAAATCTGTTCAACCTCTTGAAATCACAGGTATTTCCCCTTTTTGTATCTCTTTCCAACCTACTCAGGTTTTAAGATTTTATAACATTCTTCCTTCTCTCCACATTCTTTGATTATATTATTATTCTTGTGAATCTGGCTGCTAAAACCACTCTCCATATGTATGGAAACTAGCAGACGATAAGACCGACATCAGACAACTGATTGCTCTTCGCAGCCAGTGTTTTTCCCCCAGCATATCACTGAAAAGTTCCTAACTGTGAATTTTTGATGTGCCCCACAGTTCCATCTTTTATAAGGGGAATATGTTCTCCAGTTACCGTGATGCACTGTTATGTGTTGTGTTGATTTCAGCTGCCAAATGTGTCAATGATTAATTATCTTAGGAAGAACAAAAGCGGGGGGAAAGCTCTAAAACAACAGGCAGTATATTTTCAAGGCCTTATTTTCAATGAAATTAGTCATTTTTTAAAAAAAATAGTTTCTAGTTTCATAGCACTGATTAAGGAGAAAATATCATCCTAGAAGTTGCTGTTTTTCTGCCTCAGCTAGCAAATGACCAGAAATTGCTTCAAAAAAACTGAAGGATTTTAAATTGTTATCTGAATTCATCACAATTCTGTGGAAAATACAGTACATCCCTTGGTACACAACACCTCCCTTTGCACAGATCTCTATAAAACAACAGCTTTGCAATTATTCAAATTGATATTTTAATTGTGCAACCTTGTTACCCATTGTTACAAACTAGAGAATGTGGAAGACAAGCAGTGTTTGTATGTATGTATATATATTTCCAACATTTGTATTAGATGAGTGAGATGCCTTTGGTGTGTGCGCGTGCGTGTAGGCATTAGGGCACTGCTGATTTGGCAGGCCTGTTGGTCAGAGCTGATTTTCTGCTGCCTGAGGCAAAGAACAAGAAGGTGTCCCCATCATTCAAAGTACAGAAACCAACTGGTCTAGCAGCTGAATCTTATTTCAGTACTGGCCATGGAATAGAGTCACAGCTCTGTCCTCCAACAGAAGGGTATAGCCAGGGGGCTCAGGAGGAACAGACAGGAAACTGCTGCTGCTGCCCCCAACACCTGCCACTTGAGGCAGTTGCTTCACTTTTGCCTAATGGTAGGGCCAGCCCTGGTGTTAGTTAAGCAGCCTCTAACCCTGTTGTCCATTTTCAGAACAGAGGTGATAATCTCCTTCATCCTTCTCTCTCTATCAGGATCTTCCAAACTTAATTCCATCAGGTTTCTATTCTCCGTCCCCTCCTCTTGTCCCAAATGCAGTTCATTTTTTTTCTGCCAGTCCTTCACTTCTCCCCTTCTCCACCCCAGTTCTGTAACAATCTTTCTTTCAGCATCCTATTTCTTCTCTTCTGAAGAGGCTTAATTGAACAAATGACTTCCAGCAGGAAGAGGGTTAATTCACTTACTTCCTGGCAATACTCTGCATAAAATGAACTTTTAACACACTCTTTCAGCAGCATGCAGACATTGGTCTCACCTGCTCTGTATATTTAGAGGAGTATCTTACCATTTTAAATAGTCATGGTTTCCCACAAAGAATCATGGGAAGTGTAGTTTGTTAAGGGTACTGTGAAGTGCTAGGAACAGAGCTTGGAAAAGTTGCTTTTTTGAACTACAACTCCCATCAGCCCAATCCAGTGGCCGTGCTGGCTGGGGCTGATGGGAGTTGTAGTTCAAAAAAATAACTTTTCCAAGCTCTGGCTAGGAGGCCCCTGTTTCCCTCACAGAACTACAATTCCTGGAGTAGTTTAACAGTCAATCCATCTTGCTAGGGAATTCTGGGAATTATAGCTCTGTGAGGGGAATAGGGCTCTCCTTGAACAACTCTCAGCACCCTTAGCAAAATACCCTTCCCAGGATTTTTTGGCAAAGGAAGTTTAAAGTGGCATGATATAGCTTTAAAGGTATAGTCCAGATGGGATCTCTCTGAATGTTACTACGCATGCTGCTTTGCAAACTGGCTTTGAGGCTTCCCTTGAGTTTTATACATAGTTGATAGTGCGTTACATACTACCAGCATGCACTGTTATGTATGTGGAATAAGTCAAAAGCTCCACTGCTGGGCATGTACAAGTCAGAGTGCAGTTGCCTGAACTGGGGACCATTTTTCCCGTGCCCAAGCCCAGACTCTCTGCTGCATCGTTCATAAGATCTGCTGTTGGCTCTGAAGAAACTTTAAGTGAATTGAATAATTTGGGCTATTAAATATGCCTAAGAGTTTAAACTCCTGCATCTAGCATCGAATTGCACACAGTGTTATGACACTTGAGGAAGGGGGATAAAGACGTAGATGCTCTAAGAGAGAGATCCCTTGGCATTTATGCTTGAAGTCAGGATTTTACAATGTATTCAAAATTATGAATACAATTGGAATGAGTGGCAAGATAAGTGAATAAATGAGTTTTATGGAAGTTTTCCAGTTTGATACAATACTCCTGTGTATGCTAATAAAGTGTTTCCAGGGTGTGCCTCAAGAAACAGCACTTTCCCCCCCCCCTTATGATAGGCTTCTGGGATCTCTATTAACCTAAATCAGTCAGTTATTAGTTCTCCAAGCCCCCTGAAGCATGCAAAGAAAGAAAAGAGGAGTAGGAAACAACAAAGAAGTGTATCATAAAAAAGGTTGTATTGCTGGATCAAAGTCACCAGATGATGTCTCTGGCATCATCACTGAGAAAGACCAACTCAAGATATTTTGGTGCCTCAGGGAGAAACAATTCAAATGGCTGGCTGACACACATATAACATAAGCCAACTCAAATTAGGCACCTTAAAAGTCCCATCCATTTGAATAGGAGAAAATAAAGGCAAGTATTAAAATAAATGGGAATTATTGGCTGGAATGTGCCCAGTCTAACATGGGGCACAACGCACCACAAAGCTCTCATGGGGATGGACTGCCTTCAAGTCGATCCCGACTTATGGCTACCCTATGAATAGGGTTTTCATGGTAAGCGGTATTCAGAGCGGGTTTACCATTGCCTCCCTCTGAGGCTAGTCCTCCCCAGCTGGCTAGGGCCTGCTCAGCTTGCCACAGCTGCACAAGCCAGCCCCTTCCTTGTCCGCAAGTGCCAGCTGGGGGGCAACTGGGCTCCTTGGGACTATGCAGCTTGCCCACGGCTGCACAGGTGGCCGGGCACGTAACCCCTGAGCCACTCACTATGGGGGTGATCTTTAGCTGGCCCTTGACACTAAGGAGACACGAGCGGGGATTTGAATTCACAGACTCTGGACTCCCAGCCAGGCTCTCCTCCCCACTGTGCTATACCAGCTGTCTTCTCATGGGGAAGCTCCAGTTAGATGAAGCTCCATTTATTTTTCAATGCAATTAGGGCAGGAGAATTTTCTGGTGGATTGTTGTGTTTTAACAATTCTTTCTTAACAGCACTCAGAATCCGCCATTTGAAGCAGCCAGTTTACTTTCTCTCATCAAACAGTTGTGCATCAGAGTGTGGTGGATAGCTGAATGAAAACAAGGACTTCTCACAGCATATATTTAAACTATGGATTTCACTTCAACAAGATATGGTGACCACAACTGGAGATGGGGTTAAAAAAGGATTAGACATATTTGGAGGATAAGGCTATCAATGGCAACTAGCCATGAAGGCTATGTTCTACCTCCACTGTTGGGGGAAGTATACCTCTGAACACCAGATGCTGGGAATCAGAAGCACAGAGAGCACTGTTGCACTCAGGTCCTGCTTGGGGGCTTCCCATAGGCATCTGGTTGGCCTCTGTGGGAAACATGATGCTGGAGACAGGCTTTTGATGTGACCAAGCAGGGCTCTTCTTATGTTCTGTAACCTTGGTCCAAAGAGTTCTCAAGCGATGTCACTATTGTGCCACCCTGCAGGTTCTTTGGCCCAAGGCAGAAACTGAAAGTCTAAAAAGGATGCTAGAGCAGTAGCTCCATAGTAAGTTTGTTCAGTTATGCTGAACTATCCATAGTCAGATGATTTCTGCTAAGCTGCTGATTGGTCCCTGAATCTGTAAAACTGCAGTTATAACCACATCTCTTTAGTTTGTTATCTATTCAAGCTGGCCTTTTGCTAGAGTTCAGGGTGCCTTATCCAGGCTCTTGCCTTGCCTCTTCTCTGTCTGGAGCCACTGAGACTTCTAGCCTGCCACAACAGGCTCTGGCATGGGCTGCACTTCAACTTGCATTCCATTTCAAGTATTCCATGGTTTTGCCCTCACAATGAGAACAAGTTCCAAAACTAGACGCAGTGAGCTCTGGCTCAGGGTAAGTTAATTTGATTGTATGCCATTGCATTCAGCTGCTAAATGAATAGATGCAGGCAATGTAATAGATCCAGGTCTGTTCTGTAGATAGCCTACTAATATCTTTCCATCCTCTTTCCTGACCTGCCAAAAGGCCAACCAAGTACGTATGGTTCTGGCCTTGCATTTTTCAGAGGGCTGAGTCTGGCCACAGACACCGACACCTAATTAGACTGTATATTAGGCTAGAATTCCATCTTGCATTTCTAACTTGCAATCAATTCCAGTTTAGATTGGAATAAAGCTGACATGAAAAGTTCACCAAGAGCAAAATTTGAATCAAATCTGGGAGCAGCTCCTCCAGTGAAAACATCTGTAGAATTTTATGGCAAAGTCAAAATGATTTTGGGAAGAGTAGGAGTGTTGGATAATTCAGACAAAAATGGAGAAGGAAGATGAAATTGTTGCAGTTTGCATGTTCGTCTGTAATCAGGAATGGAAATCAGTCAAGTGAATATGACTGATATTTATTCACATCATTGTTGTTTTTAAGTCCACAGATGATACGTAATTATTTTAACATTGTTTTGACATTTCCTTTATATTGAAATGAATGTAAGTTACATAAATGATGTAAATAACTTATGTGAAATAGCACACAGTGAGATGAACAACATAGTATTTGGTTGAAGGTGAATTGCAGCAGAATGGAAACAGCACGGATTGTGACAAATACAGGTCAGAACAGAACTGGAGCATTCTTACATGCGTAGCCAAAAGTAACACTAAGGAAATTGAGGGAAAGAGGTTCACAGTGCACTTATATTCAGCTGAAAATACTGAATGTGATTATGTCTACCCTTGGAATCAGTGGCAGTGGATTCTATGGTGGATATCATATAGCTCAAAACATGCCTGTTTTAGGTAGATAAGGGTTAGCATTACCCATTATTTAAACCAGCTTGATGGATTCTCTTCCTTCTTAACTCTCCCCTGCCCCTGCAATAATCTGCCAGTTCTTTGGCTCAGTGTGAATATTAGCCAGCAGGCAGTCTTAAACTTTCATACATTTAAGTTAACATATTCAGTTGAACAGAATGGGAGAAAAACATTGGCTAGGTGTGAGAGCTCATCTGCCAGATTCTCGTGTGTGATCACACGTTGCTGTCCCCTACCCCATTTTTCCTGCAGTATAAATTTGGAACATAGGTTTCTTTGAATAGGTTTGAAATGTGGGAAATCTGGGTGGATTTCAAGCGACTTTTTAATAGTGCTGATACCACATATTCCCTTTTGGGTTATATCCATGGCCAATGCCATCATAAACTAAGTGAGCTGGACAAATTTACTAGGCTGGTGTGTATTTGTGTGTGCACATCTGTACACATACACACTTCTGTCACATACACACTTCTGTCACATGTTGCTGTGATCCTCAGATTCCTCAGGTTGACTTGCTGAGCCTGGGGAAGGAAGGGATCTGTTGGATTCCTGGAAACAGTTTGCTGTGCTCCCCAACTGCTGGTGAACAGAGAAACTTTCTAATGCTACTGACACAGCTGGCTTGGGTTGTTGATGACAGGTAACTGCATGATCTTGATTCTTTGGCAGGTCCTGTCAAAGGTCCAGAGGGGCCGAGGCCACTTCCAACCTTTGAGGCCTCTAGACCATTCATCATGGTCTAACCTTGCGCCATCAGAACTGATATATTTTACTAATATTTAGAAACATTTTAAACTCTTTAACATAATAAAATCTATATTGACTAACAAAATTATGTCTCTTATTCTCTTAAATTTGCAGGGTGTGTCACGTTTTGGTCTGCTGTGCATAAAAACAAGTTGTGAAACTTATCAAACGCCATAAACAAATCAATAACAAGTGTCAAATTTGAGGCCACCTTTGAGCTTGAGTCCCAGGCAAAATGACCCCCCTCCTTCCCCCCTCCCCTAATTGGCCCTGTTCATGGTAGAACAGAGAACTCTGGAAAGGAGAAGAAGGTGCCAGGTTCTGAGCTCTGTAGTTAGCTGGCTACAATTTTTCACTTGTTTTATGGCTGTAGCTCTTTTGTTTGTTTTATAATTGTATACAATATTTTGTTGTTGTAACCTGCCCTGGGACCTTGTGGTGAAAGGCAGGTAAGAAATCTAAAATAAAATAAAATAAAATAAAAGAGTGCTGTCTGGTGGCTCCATGTCAGTGGACATGGAGCCACCAGCCACCACCGAAATAAAATGAGGGTTTCCGATCACAGGGAGGATTCTAAGTGAGCATGCGGATATCTCCCTTTGATTTCTCAGTGGCCCTGCTTTGACTACGCTCAGCACTTGAGTCTCCTATTAGGTGGGCGCGGAGCAATTATGATATTCTAATTCAGAACCCCAGCACTGCACACAGCAATATGGCTGTCATGACCCCAGAGCTCAGCAATGACCAGAACACTACGCTGGAGGCTACAGTATTAGCCAGACCGGAGCCAGACCTGAGTCCTGATTCTGAGCTCAGTGCCCCAAATCTCAACCCTTCCTCCCCCCGCATAGCTCCCTATGTGAGTCAAAGCACAGGACAAGGGCTGTTTAATATCTTTCCTCTCAATCTGACCAGCAACAAGGGCTCTGGCAGGGCCCTCTTTACTGAGTACTTCAGCTGCTTGTTTCTGTTTGCATGTTTTGCGACTCACAGATCAAAGTCAGCAGCTCTGAGATTAGTAAAGGGAGAGTTTTGGGAAAGCCACACTGGGAAGCGGGGTGAGGGAACCTTTGTTTATGTTCCTTGGCTTAGTCAGGGCTGAGTCATTGGTAGATTCTGCGATGCCATCCCTTGCTCATTTCCAAAGGTGCCCCTGTTAAAATGGGCTTGCCAGCTGGGATTGAACAGCCATGTAGTTTCTGCTGAAAAGGCTGTCATTTTAAAGACTAAAATTAGAACTAGCACAAAGGCATCTCCTGAAGATCCATTCTTTGTATTCTATTCAACAAAAATGTCTGCACATGCGTGATACAGTTTTAACTTTCTATTTTTAGGACAGAAATATCAATATGGATGCAGAGATATGCATGTAACAAGGTAGAATTGTTAGTGTGGGTGGGTTGTTGTTTTTTTGATGGCATGACCTTTAAGTTTCATCCTGTGATTAATGCTAACCTTACTGCTAGGTGATATTATACAGATGATAGGGCAGCACATTAGCTGCAGGATGTGGTTTCGGTAGATGACAACTTGTTTCTTTCCCAGAGCAGTCTTGATTCATACCTTTCTGTTTCTGATGAAGCACAGGAAGTAAAGGAAGAATGGAAAGCCTTCCTTCTTTCTGGGGTCCCTTTCCTATGCTTTTACAGTTCTTTCCAATGGTCTCCCATCAAGGCATCCTCTGAGCTTCAACAATGCTGTAGCATGAGGTACTCCCATGTAATTCTCCACTCTAACTCCTTTCCTCCACTTCTCTGGGACTTAGTGACCTCCCTTTATAGAAGCAGTGGGGAACTTCTGGCTCTCCAGATGTTGTTGGTCTCCAACTCTCATCAGCCCCAGCCACCATGGCTAATGGTCAGGAATGATGGGAGCTGTATTCCAACGACATCTGGAAGACCAAGATTCCCCACCCCTGCTTGATAGAATGTGCCCGCTTCCCATCCCTACCACATGGGCCATCATTGTCCTGTCCCAATATTCTTCCTGGCTATCATCTTTCTTCCTCTACTAAATCTTTATTTTTTCAAGGCTTGTGGGCATAATATGGCAAAGCCAAGGGAAGCTGGTTGTGGGGCTTATGGATTTCATTAAGGGGTTTCTCCCTTCATTAACATTTAAACTCTGACAACTGACTTGATTGGCAGCTTCCAATTCACACCAGCTAACTGGTGGGTCCCAATCAGATACTGAACTTCCAGCTCCCTGCTAGGGAAATTATTTCTGGGGATGGATATCATTAATCTGTTCATATATCCAATATTTTTGGAAAGCATCATAAGTAAATACAGAAATCATCTTGCGAAAATTCCATTAATACTGTGTTTGGCATATTCTTAAGTTATAAATGTAGGAGCATTGATGCACAAATCCCCCCATTCCTTACTGAATGTAATATGTCTGCAAAAACTTATCACATAATTGCTATGGAGAAAAATTGGAAAGCCATTCAACAAAGCTCTTGAAAAGGCTTTCGTCTTTTCTGCCAACAACATGCATTTTTATTTTTATTTTTAAAACTGTCTGTCAGATTCACGTTTCCTTTCCCCAACTTGCATCCCAGAGTTTTATGGTGATGATTTAGAAAAGGTAGCTGTATTTTTATGGCAGATAAAATCCATCTGACTCAACAATTGCCTGCCATATCCATCTGAGATCTGCTCTGCAACAGACAGTGTGTGCAATCTTGCATTTGCTCAAGTTAAAAGCACCAGCAAGACGGGAATGCTCTTTCTCATAGATGTTACTCTTTTACAGCTGAATCCTGTGAGTTGCTCCACTGGTAAATATGTCCTTTAGAATGTGGTGGGCTGGCTGCCGAGCTAGCACAGCATCACAACCTGTTGCATTGCACCAGCATTGGCAGCCAATTCAGGAAGGCACACTTGCATAGCATTGGGAGGCAATGCTTCTGTGCGAGCAGCAAGCACATTCCCCGGATGTGCTATCAGTCAAAGCTGGCTCAGAAATGGAAGCATTAGATCCCTGGAGTGGGTTTGGGGGTTACCTACCTTCATAGCATATAAAGGCCATTTTGGACTCCTCAGAGCCAGTTGTGTTGCTGCAGCCCTGTATGCTGAACATTGTCAGTAGCTTTTCACTGTGGGACTGGAATGGACAGGCAGTATTGTGAGTAAGACCTGACATGCCTGTTGAGTGCATAACAGCAGCAGACACATCTCTGCACACTGTCATAGCTACGCAGTTCTGTAGGGATGGATGCCAGAAATCTCACCTAACAGATCTATTGAGGAGCAAAGAATAATGCACTTCCTTATTGCTTATTACTACCTGTATTCTCTGCCACAGAAAATCAGCTGTAGTGCTGTAATAGTTGGTCCCTCTTCTTTTATCCATCAGCAGCAAAGTATCAGTCGGTTTGGCATTTCTAATATACTTCTAATATTGCAGCCCTCCCATTCTGCCCTGTGGTCTCAATCTGAGGGCCCCAATCCACTCTGTTCTGAAGTTGGGACCACACACCCTGCCTCAGATCTGTCTCTGAAGTTATCTCGGGGTGGAGATAAGTTTTTTTTAAAAAAAGATGAAAAAATATGGTTGGGAGGGGGAGAAGAAGGAGATGCTACATCTCCATCTCCCCCCCCCCCGGAGCAGGCAGGTGCAACCAGCATTGTGGAAGAACCTCTTTGCACCAGGCACAGAGCACATTTGTGAGGTGGCAGAGGGCCTCCGGAGTGATGGGAGCGAGATTCCCCCTCCCTCCCATGTTTGCTACTGCAGGATTGCCAGCGATCTCAAGCAATACCATGAGACCGTGAGCAGGGCGAAGTCAAGGCCTGACACCAGCTTTTCTTTGCACACTGGCTTTGAAGGGAGGACATCATTGGAGTGGACTGTCAAAGAGCTACAGAAGAGGTTGGTATCGGTTAGGGTGCTCTCAGGCAGCTTGCTCTGTGGCCTCCCTCCAGAGGCCTGTGCCCAGCATTGGATGTTGTCATTCACTCCCTATGCCCCACCCCCTGATAGCCCTAGATCACTCTGGACCACCCTACTTGACCCATAGTAATATGGGGCTATCTGAACCTGACTAGGCTGAGGCCCAATAGCCTCTGAAGAGGTCCGTTTCAGCTTGGGACTGTGCCAAATATGGAGCACAACCCTCTTATTGTGGCAAATCTGTTAGGGGCTGACTAATATCCTTCATCTGGGCTAAATATTCATCTGCATTTCCTAAGATGTACCCTTTCAAGAAAGATGATTCAAACATGAGCTGGCAAATCAAACTCCTGTTTGGCACATCACACGATGGCCAAATGATCTGCAGCTCTCTTGCACATACTCGGAGCTAGGCTTAAGCAGGAGCTCAAGCTCTCTTGCCCTCGGAGTAAGGAAATGCTTTGTTTGCACAGCAGGGCATCCTCCCAGAAGAGCACAATACGACCCCTGCTGACATGGAGCTATGTGTGAACACCAGAGCCCCCGAGTGCGTGCCACAATTGCAAGATCAGTGCAGCTCAGCCTAAATGAGCATGTGAGCATTGGAATGACTCCCTTTTTAATACCTTCTGGAACACCCATTACAAAAGAGGTCATAATAAGTCACCCATAAAATCAGAATGCTCTTTCTTCGTAAGAGTTTTTTTCCCCCATACAGCTTAGTCTCCCAACCCATAATATTCCATGATAGGTTAGATAGTTGTCAGTCTGTACAAATTGCGTCAACATCCTTGAGAGCACAGACACAACCATTAGTATTAGCAGCTGTTGTTAGAGCCTGTGTACTTTCCCCCTTAACTGCCAACTTAGACTCCTGGGGATTCATAGTACAGTGTACTTGAGACTTGACAGGAACAGAAAGTACCTCCAGAGGGACCGGGGTAGGGGAACTTAATATGCCTCTATTCCAAGGGGGGCTATCAGTTGATCCCAGCTCCTCATCTTCCAGGAACCTCATCCTAGGCCAGAAGCCAGGGGACGTTGGTTTCCTGTATCTGGCTGTGCTATTATGTGTATACATAGGACTTTGGTCTAAGAGGAGATTCTTCTACCACCCTTCTATATTGGCCTACACCTGTAGTTAATCCCTCCCTACTCTGTACCCTGGGACTGTTAAGTGGGGAAGGTGGGAGATCCATGCCATTAGCCACCCTCCTGGGGGAACCCAGCCCCTCAGTAGGGGGCCATACATTTGGCATGGATCTTACCAAAACAGGGTCAGGAGCAGGTTTCTCCTGGACAGATAGCCTTTCCAGATGGAGTTTTAGGTATTCCAATCTGCTCAAAATCTCGGATTGGCCCGAGAATGGGAGAGTGCCAAAAGTGTCTATCAACATAAGTTCTTCATTAGTGAAGGGATCCCTGATTTCTCCTGCCAAATGGTCGGTGTCTTGAGACCTGGCAGCCATACTCTCCCAATGGCCCGGGCACAAAGCCTCAGATGTAAAGTCAATGAGCGCAGCGTGATTCTCCGACACCTCTACTGGCTGTTGACACGGCCTATGATGAGGAAATAGGGCTTCAGGGAGCGCCCTGTTTTTGAAGAGTCTTGAGATGCTTATGCCAACTTTAGCCAGGTCGCCCTTGCTGGAGAAGATGGAATTTGTCACAGATTGGGAGGAAAACAAGACAACGGCACGTGCCTTTATGCTGTTATAGAACAGGTACTCCACCTCTAGGATATCAGTTGCCAAAAGGCGGATTGAAGAAATACCCACCAGGATTCCAAGGAGATGTTGAATGCGGTCATCTTGGGATAAAAATCTGCTGGGTTTGGGAAAGTTCTCAAAAACCAGCTTAGAGGGGTTCAAAACTAAATTCCATTTTGGGTCTTTTAGCTGGTCCCCCGTCCCCCGGATTAGGGGCTGCTTCAAGACTGCGTCCTGCCAAGGATCCTGAAAGGGTAAATAGGGGACCTGTGCATTTAAAGGTAACAGCGAAGGGAGAGAAGAAATAGATGTAGCTGCCCTTACATTGATGGGGGTGTCACTAGGATTTAAAGCATTTCCCACGCAGAGACTCTGACAAGATATCTACCCTATCGTGGAATATTTGGGGTGGGAGAGTAAGCTGTATGACGAAGATTTTGTTGATTACCTCCGCAAATTTAAGATCATTTGTCTCCAAGAAACTTGGGTCGTCAATTCAGACTCAGTGTTCTTACACGGTTGTCGCGCCTTCTCTAGCCCAGCTGTAAAGCAAAAACTAAAAGGCCGTGGCAGCGGGGGGCCTACTATCTTCATCTCGGTTGATCTGTCAGTCAAGGTTCAGCAATTACCTAACACCCTCCCACAATATGTCCAGATCCTAGGGACAAATCCATAGGATCCCTTATATGTATAAATGTCTATTTCCCCCCCTCTCTTGCCAGGTCCCTGGGTCATAACAGTGTTTGGGATCAGCTAACAGAAAGTTTATTGCAGGTAGAGGTACAATTCCCTAATGTTTGACTGCTTCTTTGTGGGGATTTTAACACCAGATTGGGTGACCTATGGTTGAGCAGTGAAGCATCTACAATTTGGGGTCCTACTTGCCAGGCTCCCATGACCTATAGGACTTTGCAGGACAAAAAATCGAACAGACAGGGTAAGCGTTTGGTGGAGCTTTCATTTGTACACCACCTCGAAATTCTGAATGGTTCTGAAGTTGACACCTCCAAAGGCTCTTTTACTTATTTAACTAACCGGGGCACAAACACAATTGATTTTGCATTGGTTTCCCACTCTTTGCTATCAGATGTCCTAGGATTTGTTGTTGATAACAGGATGGAAAGTGACCACTTCCCTCTCCTGCTAAATCTGAGCCTTCCATTTTCGACTCTCCCTCAATTCTTGCCGCCTATGGAGGGATCAGTAGTTGCGGAATGGAGAGTACGTTGGTCTACTACTTTGTCCCTCTCTATAGTAAATCTCTTTGAGGGTAATACCCTCCAATCCCTTCATCAAGGGGTTTTGAACTCTGAGGTGGACCCCTTGAAAGCCTACCAGACCATTCTGTTCTATTTAAAACCTAGATTGGTCCAGAAAAGACATCCTACGGCCAACAGGTGTTCCGGTAATACCTGGTTTGACCAAGATTGTAAGTTCGCCAAGAGAAAGCTGATGCGCTACCTTCGCCTGACAGCTAGCTGCCTGGAGAATTATTCCCACGGTTTCTTCATGGATTTGAGAACCTCATACAAGCACCTTTTGAAACAAAAAAAGGCTGTTTTCACGGAATCTCAATGGCGACAATTAGGCATGACGGTGGTAGAAAGAAAAGAACGCCAGTTTTGGGCCGTTGTTGCGGCCAGTATGGGCGCAACTAGGCACTTACTGTATATTCCGGCGTATAAGACGACTTTTTAACCCAGGAAAATCTTCTCAAAAGTCGGGGGTCATCTTATACGCCGGGTGTCGTCTTATAGGGCGGGTGCTGAAACTTCCGAGCCGGACTGGAGAATCTGCGGTCGCCGCATATGGTGGGGGGAGCTCAAAAACGGCCGCGGCCGTATCCCCGCCGTATGCAGCGACCGTATGAAAGCAGCAAGGGCGGCGCTGTACAAGTACGGTAGAAGAAAATCCACTCAACAGGATTCGTGGAAAGAAGTGACTTAACGCGGTCCCGATGACAAGGTGAGGGGCGCCTCACCGGGAAGGTGTAAGTGAAGGGCGGAACAAGCTGCAGGCGTCCGGGACGCCCGGGGTATGGAAAAAAGAGATAGAGCGGCGCTGTGCCCAGAAAAACACGCCTCTTTCACCCATCTAGCCCACCCTTGTATCCTATTACCGTACCTCCTTCTCTGCCTCTCAGATCTCACTCCTGAGGACTGCAGTGAAGCTGCGCAGGCGCGCATGTGCGAGATCTGAGAGGCAGAGAAGGAGGTAATAGGATACAAGGGCGGACCAGACGGGTGAAAGAGGCGTGTTTGCGCTACCGCTCTGATAGTCTTGGAGACAGGGAGGGCTGGGCAGGCAGGGAGAGCTGACCAATCCAAGCAAATCTGATGTTTTTTTAATTTTTATTTGGTGTGCGTTGGAAGAGGGGTAGTCTTATACAGCGAGTATATCCCAAACTCTATATTTTAACTGGAAAAGTTGGGGGTCATCTTATATGCCCAGTCGTCTTATACGCCGGAATATACGGTAATTATAGGCCAGATACCAGCGTCAGCCTGGCACTCAGATTTCAGTAGCCTCTACACACCACTGTCAGTCTCTTTTGCGGCACCCTTTGACCTCGAAGTAATGTCCATGCCTCATTGGCCTTCGGTTACGCCAACTCAAATTAAGTCCCTCATCACCTCCCTCAGAACCGGTAAGGCCCCTGGTGAGGATATGTTGCCTCCTGAAATCTACAAACATTTCCCAGACTGGTGGGCCCCTATTCTAGCTAAGCTTTTTTCACAGATTAATGGTTCGGGCAGTATCCCTGAGGGTTTGCGGCAAAGTATAGTCGTCCCTATTTATATAAAAGGTGACAGGCAGGATCCCAGTAATTACCGCCCAATCAGCCTCCTAAACGTAGCCTGTAAGCTTTATAGTAAGTACCTCCTCCATAAGCTGGAAGATTGGGAAGCTGAAAATCAAATTATTTTTCCGGAGCAAGCGGGGTTTAGAAAAGGCTTGAGCCCTATTGACCACTGCTTGACCCTTTACTATCTGGCCAGACAAAGTATTGCTGGGCCTACTAAACATCTATATGTCGCATTTGTTGATTTGGCAGCTGCTTTTGATTCCATAGACAGGAATCTTCTGTGGAACAAATTGGCCAGCTCTAATATCGATAGGCGCCTCTTGTTTCTGTTAAAGGTATTGCATGCCAACACAACCGCACGTGTGAGGGTGGGAACCTCTGGCTCCCTAACAGATCCTATTGCGGTAGGAAAAGGGGTAAAGCAGGGTTGCCTTCTGGCCCCCCTGCTTTTTAACCTCTACCTGAATGACATTGTTTCTGAACTATCTGGCCCAGAATTCCCCCCCCTCCATTGGAAGTAGGGAAATCTCTATTCTTTTATATGCAGACGATATGATTTTACTTTCTATTACTCGTATCGGTTTACGGAGAATTTTACGAAAACTTGAGGACTATTGTATTAAGGAAAAGTTACAGATTAACTATGAGAAGACAAAAGTGCTGGTATTTGGTAAAAGGTATCTTAAGTCTAAATGGGCAATAGCTGAGCACCAACTTGAACAATGTCGATCCTTTAAATATCTGGGAGTACATTTTTCTGATACACTTTCCTGGAAAAAGCATTTAGAAATGACCAAAGCATTAGCAGCAAGAACTTGCGGGGCTATCCTTAAATTTTATCGTACGGTGGGTGGTAACCTAATTGAGCCCACTTTAAAATTTTTCCAGAGTAAGGTTATTCCCCAGATCACATATGGAGCAGCAGTATGGGGCTGGGACGAAATCTGTACTGCTAGCCTGGAGGTCATTCAAAATAACTTCTTGAGAGGACTTCTGGCATTACCCCCTGGTACTCCAGCTGTGTCTCTCCGAGCAGAAGTGGGGCTCCCCCCACTTAGAGCCCATATACATAATATTCTTGTTCATCTACGGAGATCCATAAAAGAAACACCTGCCAAAATATTTCTAAATCTCTGTTTTGATCAGGCTGCTGGTGTTAGGCTATGGAGTACAAGAATAGACAACCTACTCCAAGTTTATCATATACCGCCTCAGGATCCTTCCCTTCTAGCTAATAAAACGAAGCTACGTGATGCTATTTACCGACATTGTGCCTATTTAGACAGATTGACTTTGATTAATTCTAGAGCTTCTTGCTGGTTCTGGCTTTTTAAACTTGATCATGCCAGAGCAGCATATTTGACTCTGTCCATCCCTGTAATTCTTAGGCAGGCATTTATGGCGCTTCGCTTTTACACCATGCCAAATGCGGTAAGGGAAGGTCGTTTTTCTGGGACACCATGGGCTCAGAGACTCTGCGTATGCGGAACATTGGAGGTGGAGGATCTTGCCCATTATCTGCTGTCTTGTCCTATTTACTTGAATCCACGTGTAAAGTATCTGAAGGGCTTGCTGGCAAGTCAGTACCTGGTCTCAGATCGCGAAAAAATATGTTACCTGATGTCTGATGTAGAAGCTTACATAACGCATAGAGTGTCCTTATTTGCCCTGGCAGCTCAAAAACTACGAGCAAACTATATATCAAACTGATACCTCTGGGGGCCCTACGTGCTAACAGTAATCTCCATAAGGTCTTTTTTTAGTTTATAAGGATCCTTTACTGTGAACTGTATTACTCTTTCTTAATTTTAAATGGACTGTTTTGGCCTTTTAATATTAACTGTTTTAGCTCTGTTCATTTTAAAACTGAATGTGCGTTGGACTTGTGCGATGGCCTATGGCTCTGCAAATAGTGAAAGCTTTGAAGCAGCTTTTTTTAAAAAAAGTCCCCTCCGGTTTCTAATACTAAGTCCATCCATTTATATCAAACTGCTAGGTTACCATGCACCATTACCAGCTGAATTACAGCCTGTGCTAATAGGGGAAAGAAGGGTCAATTCACTTGACCACTTAGGTTTGTGCAATCTCTCTGAAATCTATGAAACTACACCAGCCTCCGTGGCCTCATAATTACTTCCAAGAGCATTTCATTCCCCCCTCTTCTTCTCTCCGCCCGCCCCATAGTAGTATTTCCAAAGCCAGGGTATTGTCAAAATTCAGTGAATTCCTACTGCGATCTGTTCTCCTGACTACACTGACACCTGCTGAGGCTGTATTGGATTGTTATTTTATAGCAGCCTTTTCTTGAATTAATTACATATCTGCAATCAGGGAGCTGTGGCTGCTGTGTATGAGCAACATCTCGGGTACAACTGTGAACAAGTGAATTAGTGCCAATTAATTTCTGTCTGTATTATTTAAGGCAGAGAGAATGTTGGCTAGCCAGGACCGCATTTTTTCCCCTTTGTGCCTTTTACAGACACTTCTCTGTGGAGTTCTTTAAAAGAGCCTGTAATCAATAGTCAACTCGTGTATATAGGAGTGTAGGATCTGCTGTCTGAAATGCATCCCCCATGTCGATTCAGATGTACTTCTTTTGTGTACTCATGGGCTGAGTTACAAGCATTGGAGCTTTGTCTCTGGACCTGATGACTGGCAGCAATTTGGGCTGAGTAAATAGGTTATTTGTCCCGATTAGAAACCAGTCTTCATTGCCAGTTACCCAGTGTGCGCTTAGAACACCTTGAAGCTGAACTATGTTGGAGGTCATTGTGATGATCCTGTATTAGTGTAAATAGGGTAAGTGCTGTTTGAATAGAAGATATATGGTAAGTGGAGTGAAAGAGGAGGGGGAGTGAATGGGCAGTAGAATGCTGGATGATTGGCTGAGTGTTTAAAATTGCTGAGCGTATAAAAGGAAGAGTGACAGTGGAATCTGGGTGGATGTGATGTGATGAAAGTGAGTGGGTTGTTTTGGTGGGTTTTAGAGAGTTGTTTGCCAGGAGAGCGTGGAGAAGGAGGGGGGTGGAGTTCGTATTAGTATTAGATAAAACCATATGCTTATGTGCCTTATGAAGAAATCTTGTTATCTTTGTTATCTTTGTTATCTGTAATAAATACTTAATTTGGTTTACCAAAGGCCTGATCCTTGGCTGGGGTTTCACAGACCAGAAGGGAGGGTAAGGTAATGACCAAGGCTGAAGGGAAACTGTAACAAATGGTGGCAGCGGTGAAGAGAATAACAATACAAGTATTCTGAGTCTCTGGGAATACTGGTATTAGGGCGTGACTGGTGGTGATGCCTAGCAGGGGGATCTGTTGAGATCTGTGCTAGAGCGGGGAGAGAAACCATAAAAAAGGACAGTCCGGACTGGTGGAGTCCCTGGTGGTGCCTAGTGACAGGCAGTAGCCACGAGCAGGTAGGAACCTGACAGGGAGAGCCAGGGAAGGGCGTCACAGTCATCAACTCACAAGAGGTTTGGGATGAACATTTAAGAAGCTTGTATTTGCATAATTCCATTTGCTCACATTCTGGTCTATCCCTTCCTTCTCTCTCTCAGACCTCTTCCTTGGATACTTTCTTAAGGGCGCCTCAATTCCTCCTGCAAAAAGGTTACATGGAAGTTAAACTGTGCCCAGGCTTTATTGAGCATTCATTCTGATTGAATGGCAGAGAACTTATATGGCAACTCACGGTTCCCACACGTCTCTCCTTCATGTTGGGATGACATTGTGTACCAGCCCAGTGGCCCTGAGTGACAGTGGCCAGCTTGTGTTCCTCTGTGAGACTTCAGCGGCAATGGGCCTGCAGCAAAGTTAACAGCAGCGACTGCCCACAAATCGGCCTCCTGCCTTGTCGGCTTCCCCACCTTCCCTCTCTGTTATAGGTATTTCACTGGGACCTCAGCGGTCACTGTTTATCGGGGCAGAAAAGAATTCCACCTATTCCCCTCACAGAACTACAATTCCCTGAGTGGTTTCAAAGTCAGTCCCTCTTTCGAGAGAACTCTGAAATTGTACCTCTGTGAGGAGAATAGGGGTCCCCTCTAACAGCTCTCAGCACCCTTCACAAATGACACTTCCCAGGATTTTTGGGGGAAGCCATGACTGTTTAAACTGGAATAAATGTATGGTATGAATGTGACCTCAATCAGTTAGTTAGTTAGTTAGTTAATTAATTAATTAATTAAATTGATATCTTGCCCTTCCTCCCAGAAGGAGCTCAGGGCGGCAAACAAAAACCCTAAAAGCAGTCTAAAACATCTTTAAAACAAAATACTTTAAAACATATTAAAACAAATAATATTTTAAAACATATTAAAACATCTAAAAAACATCTGAAAAAGTAGTTCCAACACAGATGCAGACTGGGATAGTTATGAAATTGGTGCTCTCTTTCTCAAAGAAATCTGTCTGGAAAAGCTGCCCTGAACATGCAGCTGCATGGGGAAGGGTCAGTGAAACAACTCAGATGGTCTTAAAACCACTGCAATCTGGATTAAAATGATTCCCACCCAGTCACTTATATGCCATAGAACTGTACCCTCCAGTAGCACCAGTTTAATAGGCAAGAGAAGCTATTTTTTCACATTATATACTAATTACTGATACTGTATATGTACTGACTCTATACATATATCATTATCATCATCAATCAATCAGTCAATTAAATTTATATGCCACCCTTGCTCTGAAAAGCAGCCCAGGGTGGTACCTAATATCAAACGTGATATTAAACTCCAAGAAGTATTTATTTTGCCAGTAAAATGGCAGGCTTTTCCCCTTGGTACCAGAACCACAAGCCTCACACAGTTGCTACCTTGTACTAAGTTGTGACATTCTAGTAATTATAATGTGCTTTGCAGCATCCTCATGCTTGCCTTGCATTATGTCACATCTCTTGTTGGAAATTGCATGGCAGTTCATAACAAACCACAGCCAATGTTGCCCATGCCAGCAATACAAACAATGTAAGTTTCTTGTCTATGCATATTTATTCTGTGGATTAGATGGCACATTGATATCAGAATGGCTGCAGAGAAGGGGGGGGGAGGAGGAAATGGTGAACATGATTGGTCTGCTCCTGAATGCACTGATGCCATCTTGAATGTTCTTGCAATAAACTGTTCCTGTTTATTGAGGAACACTCCGGTGCAGAACAGCCCAGGATCAGTACAGCAATCGTGCCACCAAGGGTCCCTGTGTGCAGTCCAGATGATGGTGATTATTTGTATCTTTAAATGGAATGGGCTATGGGTCAGTTTGTCAGTGGCAGAGCATCTGCTTTGCATGAAGAATGTCCCAGGTTCAGCCCCTGGCATCTCCAGGTAAGGCTGGGAGAGTTTGCCTGCCTCAAATCCTGGAGGCTCTAGATCTGTGTCAGCTTTATTATTTACAGTGACGAACAACTGGTAACTACAAAGCTCCCTACATATTTATGTAATATGCCTGTAAAAATGTGTGTGTGTAAAAGTGTGGATTGAATACATTAAAGTTGCACAATATTACTGATTATATATAATTTATTTATTAAATGTATATCTCTCCCTTCCTCCCAGCAGGAGCTCAGGGCAGCAAACTTAAACAATCTAAAACATCATAAAAACAGACTTTAAAATATATTAAAATAAAACATCTTTAAAAATATATTTTTTTAAAAAAGGTTTAAAAACATCTTAAAAGGCAATTCCATCACAGAGGCAGACTGGGATAAGGTCTTGTTGAAAGAGGAAGGTCTTCAGTAGGTGCTGAAAGGATAACAGAGATGGCTCCTGTCTAATATTTAAGGGGAGGGAATTCCAACGGGTAGGTGCCACTACACAAAGTGTCCACTTCCTATGTTGTGCAGAATGAACCTCCTGATAAGATGGTATCTGCAGGAGGCCCTCACCTGCGGAGTGCAGTGATCGACTAGGAATATAAGGAGTAAGACAGTCTTTCAGGTATCCTGGTCCCAAGCTGTATAGGGCTTTTACACCAAAACCAGCACCTTGAACGTAGCCCTATAGCTAATAGGTAGCTGGTGCAATTCTTTCAGCAGCGGGGTGACATGTTAGCGATACCCTGCCTCAGTGAGCAGTCTTGCCACTGCATTTTGCACCAGCTACAAGGGTGCAATCCCATGATCCCAAGAAGATGGAGCAGACATTGCACTGGACACCTCATTGGGGATGACAGTAGATGTGGGTGGGACATCAAGATGGCTACAGAGGAAAGCAACTTTACCCTCAAAGTGTCTTGTAAACAATTCACAATGGGCCTCCAAAGGGTCACCTGCTCTATATACTGGAAGCTCACCCAGGGCATTCAGGAATCCTGTGGATTCCATTAGTCTCTGGGGGCAGACCATCTTAATCTGTCCACTGCCCCGCAGGGGAGGATCAGAGCCATAAGTATAAGTTTCACCAGGAATGGTCTGACCATGACAATGGGTGACATCTACCCCTCATCTCTAGAATACCCCTTCCTCCATCTGGAGCAAAAACCAAGTCGAGGGTTGCCCTGCCCCATGTGTCAGGCCAGTGACAACTTTAGACAGTCCTATGGTTGTAATGAAGACCCTGAAGTCCTGAACTGGAACACTAGAGGCAGCTTTGGTATGGACATTGAAATCACCCAGGACTATCATTCTGGGCTCCTCCAATACCACAGCCAAGCTGGCCTCCACCAGCTCAGTCAGAGAAGCAGACTGAAGCAACCCTAGTTTACTGTCTTCTTAGCCCAACACCAGGTGCAAGCCCTCACATCCAGCTCCAAGACAGAATAGTTTCCTAGTAACAGAGATGAAAGTCCTGTAGACTACAACAACCTCTTCCCCAGTCCCTGCAGCCTGTGCTGGTGTTGCACCAAATATCTATGTGGGCAAAACTGGGTCAGATCAACTCCTCCCAGCTCACCCACCCAGCTCTCGGTAATGTACACCAAATCGCCACCCTTATCCATGATCAAATCATGGATGAGTGTGGTCTTATTGTGTACCAGTCTGGCATTAAAGAACAGGACGCATAGGCCAGTGGACATAGCAGATGAGTAACAAGGAACCCATCCATGGGAGGAATGGGAGCGAGGACCAAGGTAGATAGTCTTGCCCTTGTCTTCTATGGTAGCTCACCACCTCCCCATGGCTATACCTCCATCTACCCATGATCACTAAGGTTGGGGTGGCATCACCCATATCCCTCCTTACTAAGACTCCTCCTAAACACCTGATATGGCCCCAACAAGAGCCCACCAACAAACCCTACCTGAACCAGTTATCCCAGTAGGCCTCTGAGAGAATTGGGAACTGTCAGACCCACTCAATATCTTTCACATGGGGCACATCTACTCCCCCCGTGTCTCACACCCAGGGAGGGCCATCTTTCTGCCAGTTGCAGACTCTCACTGTGGAGGCATCTGGTGAATTTCTCCTATCATTCAGCTCATTGCACAGGCTGTCACCCGGAGCAGGAACTACACATATGCCATATGCCCTCCCCACTACTAATCTTCTCTAGATTGGTTTGAAAAAACCAGAAGGGGTAGTGCCCTCACTCTTGGGACTTCCTAAGGGGCTCCCCAAGGGCAGTCAGGTTTTCATGCCCCCTGACCCAACCAGGAGCTGATGGAAGAGGCTGCAAGATTGAGTGCAGTCTCTCTCTGGATTCAAGGTCAAGGAGGGGGTTCCAGTCCTTGCAGTGCTTACCAGAGATGCAAGAAATAATCTTGGTGCATCTGAGGAACACTTTTCATCAATAGCAAAGTGGGAGGACAAGATAATATATACAGTTAAAAGTGTGTGTGTGTGTGTGGGGGTCACAGGGAAGAACAGAACAGAATTTATAAAATAAAAATACAACCCAAATCAAACAAGAATCCCTAGAGCTTATGTGATAGAAGGGGCAACTGATAGCATGAGATCAGGACCTGTTTTGCATTGTATGTAACTGAGGGCCATATTCAACTAACTTTTACACAGAGTAAGCCCATTGAAATTAATGACCATGACTAACTTGGGTCCATTAATTTCAGTAGGTCTACCCTGAGTAAACATTAATTGAATACAACTCTGAATGTGTTGTAGCACTTTTATGGGCTGTAGATCTTAATAGAGATGCTTTTTGTGTGGGCTGCAAAGGGATGAAATAGTTTGGGGTTGCGAAGCAAAAGGGACTCAAAGTAGTGCAAACTAGGAGCTCAAGGGAATCACCTGAAACGGGACCAATGAGGAACAGGGTAGCAGAGCAACCCTGAGAATCAAGCTTCTGAGGTGCCTTATTATTTTATACATGTATTAACCACTTCACAACCAGACTTAACTGAAGCAGTGCACAATAAGTTGAAATGAGATAAAATACAAACGATAGAAATTGCAAAAACATTAAAACCAGATAGATCGTGGATATAAAGTATGATGCAAAAACGCAAAAAGGAGCATAGTAGGTTCTGTGGAAGGCTAGACCAAACATGATTTGGTGCCAGATTTGGTCTGAAGTGATGGTGAGAGAAGAAGGCTGAGAGAAAAGACCTCAAAAGGAGCTTGAAAATACCCTAGTTGGGAAGGCATAGAAAAGAATGGGTGAGTCTAAAACTCCTTTCTCCAATCTGGTGCCTTCCAGATGTTTTGGACTATAGCTCCCATCCTACCTGGTCATTGGCCGTGCTGGCTGGAGGCAATGGGAGTTGTAGTCCATAACAGCTGGAGGATTCCAGGTTCAGGAAACCTGGGCTACACTTCCTCACAGTATTGTATCCATACAAAAGGAAATTAATCCAGTGCACTCCAGCTATTTTACTCATCTCACCTGGGAAGGTATGCATGAGGTAGGATAGACACTGCTTAACATTAATCAGTCTCTTGAAGTCATTACATTCATGAGGAAGTGTAATTCACATGTGATTACTTTTTAATTTACTCTGTAATCATATTCGGAGTGAATGGGGTAAGCTTAAAATGAAATTTAAAAGTCAAATACTGCTTTGCATTAAGAATTCACAATTTTTATATGCACTTAGGTTAATAAAGATTTTTACAATAACCAATTGTGACTGAAGATGCAATCACTTTCTTTTGCTTTAGGAAGGTGTTTCTTTCTTTCTTTAAAAAATAACGTCATAAAAGGTGCTTCATTATTGCCCACAGGTGCCTTTGGGAAGTTTGGGGACCATATTTCATGCTAACTTTCCATCCTGTATAAATGTTTGTTTATTTTTTAAATAATGCAACAAAACAAAATAATTATATCTCACGTTGGAGGTTTCTGGGAGTCAAAATTTAATTTCACCTGAGCCTCTGAGAAGGTGTGTGTACTTTTGTTTTCTTCATCAGCAGGAAACGTTGAGAAAAAGATTAAAGCTTTTCACGTGGAACTGAAAATTTTGGCTTAGTAGAGGGAATCGAAGACTAACCCTTCTTTCACAAAAACTCCTCATTAACATCAGTGGAAATGGAACTAAGAACATAAGAAGAACCCTGCTGGATCAGGCTAATAGCCCATCTAGATCAGCAACCTGTTCTCATCTTGGCCAACCAGATGCCTATGAGAAACCTCCAAGAAGAACCCGACTCCACTCCTGCAGTTTCCAGCAACTGGTATTTGGAAACTACTGCCTCCAATCATGGTGGCAGAGCTGAGCCATCATGGCGAGGAGCTGTGGATAGCCTTATCCTCCCAATTGCCACTGTTACACTTGCTTGAAGGAAACTCTTCCTCACCTGTTCTTTGTATCCTTTCTTTATTTAGTATCCAGAAGAGCTTATAGTATTAGCACCACTAATTCTGAACATTCAAACATTCATATTAGGGCCTAACTTCCAAGGTGGGTTGATTTAAATCAAGTTTCCTGTATTAAAATGCGTATATCCCCTGAACAAGGATGCATACCACACAATTGCTATAGTAACTAAAAAATCAACCCTGTCCAGAACAGGCTGTCTCCCAATGTTTGTTTAATCAGTCAGTGATCAAATAGTTTTATTCAGTACATGGATTTTACTTTTATTTTGAAGGTGTAGAAATGAGTGTGTAGAAATCAAGGTTCTAAACCTGCAATACTTTTGACTATAATTTCTGCCCTAAATTGATCTATGAGCAGAAAAACTAGAATGAATCTGGCTTTTCTATGTATTCATTGTGCAATGGCTGGATGTCTCTCTTTTCTTCCTACTGTGTATTCTTATTTCTAACCAGTAGGAGGTGTGTTTTGCTTCCTGTTAGGGATGTCATTAATTATGTAATTCTACACCATTCATTTCAATGCGAAGGAAACATCAAAAAATGGGGAGGGAATCATTAATTACATATTGTTACTGCTTGCAGATGAAAAGCAACAATAGTATTTGCCTGTTTTCTATTCCTGACCACAAACGAACAAGTGAACTATAGCAATGTCTGCTCCTGTGTCCACTGAGAGTGGAATTCTCTGCCATCCTTAAAGACAGTCTACTTTCTAAGGACTGGATCTCATGGTACTTTTAAACTTTTCCATGAGGCAGGCTGTAATAATATAAAAGGATTCTTGTGATCCCATTAGCAGGACCTAGAACACAACCAGAGCTGTTCTAGAGAAGAGCTGTTCTAGCGAAATCAAAGTCTGCAGCTTCGGCTCTGGGCTTCAGAGATCACCTGGGTATCACAGAACTGGACCCAGAGCCAGATTCTGGGCTCCTTGATGGCAATAGTGAGAATCAGTCCTGACAGGACTGTAGTTGGTGATAACGTAAAAGGCTGGCAGCAGCAGTAGGCAGAAGGGTCAGGCTAGCTGATGGGCCAGGACCTTGGAAATCAGAAGCTGTGCTAAGCAGATAGAAAGGTTGACAGGTCTGTTGTGGGAAGGTGTGCCTTAGTCTGTTCCCAGAAGAAGGAAAAAGTTTACAACAACCAAAATGCTGAGCCAAGAAGAGGGCATGTTCTTTTTTGTTCCCTTCATTTGAGCAAGACTTCCATTTCCTGAAAGAGGCCTGTTTACCTTTAATAGCTTTCTTGACTTTGCTTGTTAATCAAGCTGGCATCATCTTGGACTTGGTACCGTTCCTGATCTACAGCATAAATTCTCTCTCTCTTCCCCACCCCCCTCCAGCATTGATGGTAGGGATAGAAGGATCTGTCCATTTCAGTTTTCTCAGTTTTTCCTTTTTCCAACCTTAAATTAAGTTCTCTACAGTTCTACAGCAATTTCTCTCAATTTCTCATTTTTCCAATCTTAATTTCATTTCTCTACATTTCTGTGTCAATTTATGATTTTTTTTAAAAAAAAAATTGTCATGAAAATTCTTCAGCATTTTAATGAGAATTTCTCCTACTAAACACATTCTTATATGCAGTTTTGGCTAATGAATGCATTTTTGCAAGCAATTTATTGTCATATAATGCATTTTTTTCATTAATATATTCATGTTTATGCACATTTTCCCCTAATATATGCATTTGTGCAAACATTTGCTTAGCTGGAAAAGTGCATCACAAAAGTCAGATAAGTGCAAAGGATGGCTGTGTTTCAGTTCTTATGTTGTTTTGGAAAGTGTGAATTTGATAAATTTGGCTTTAAATGCAAACTTATTTATTTATTTATTTATTTGTTTCATTTATAGACCGCCCATAGCGAGTGGCTCTCTGGGCGGTGTACAAAAAGGTTAAAATACAAAATATCAACAATAAAATCAGACAACAAACAATAAACACAAGCAGCAACTAAAGAAAAAAATAAAAAATAAAAAATTTAAATTATAACATAAATGCTTAAAATGCCTGGGAGCATAGCCAGGTCTTAACCTGGTGCCGAAAAGATAGAAGCGTAGGCGCCAGGCGTACTTCTTTGGGGAGGCTGTTCCACAGTTCGGGGGCCACTACAGAAAAGGCCCTAGATCGAGTAACTGTCCTCCGGGCTTCTCGATGGGTTGGTACCCGGAGGAGGGCCTTAGATGCTGAGCGAAGTGACCGGGTAGGTTCATAGCGGGAGAGGCGTTCCACAAGAACTGAACTGAATTTCCCCCCATCCATAAAAGATATTACATAGTTTTTCAAACATCTGAACACATTTGAAAGGAGAAGCAGTGACTTGCTCTAGTCACCCAGTGAACTGGACTGTGGTATATAAATACTTTACTAATAAAACTAACTAAATAAACTTGGTCACCAAATGGGAATTTCAACCTGGGTCTCACACATGCTGTAGATGCTTGCAGTGTTTACAAGAAGTAATGGAAGTCAAGCCAGTAAGAGAGAAAAAAATACATTATGAAGATGTGATGTCTATTAAAAGCAACCATATTAAAGCAAGCCTTTAAAAATGGCTCAGTGAAAGCCAAAACAATTAGGACTCAATTGTCTCTCATCATGGAATTCACACGGGAGCCATGAATTGGAGGAGAGATCAAGCTAGTTCTAACTGATTCAGCCCTTGAGTGGGGGCACAGAAATGGGGAGAAGTTTGGTTCACATGTAAAGGTCAACCTGCCTAATTTGCACTTTCTAAAACAATACACAAACCAAAACACAGCTATCCTTTGAAATCTGCACTTCTCTGAATTTTGCAATGCAGTTCTCCAGCCAAGTAATGTATACAAAACTGCATATATTGGAGTAGAGTGTGCATGTAAATGCATATATAAGTAAAAATGACTTACAAAAATGTGTTATATTAGGGGAAATTGTTTTGCAAAAATGTGTATATTAGGCATAATTTGCATATAAAATGTATACATTAGGAGAAAATTGCACCAAAATACTAATGATGTATCATTAGGATTTTTTTAAAAAAGTATTGCAAGCAGATATGGTCATGTGGAGAGCTGAACTGAAGATTGGGAAAAAAATGAGCAACAGACAAACTGAAATTGATGGATTTGCTCATCCCTAGTGTGTGTGGGAAAGATTTGGCCAAAATGACCCATCTGCATGTAGCAAGGGAAATACCATCACTCCATTCTAATGTCAGCCATACCAGTATGATTTCTTCCCATATTTGGATGGCTATCTCTGATTGCTCCATTTGTGAATGTGAATTGGTTTGGGGGAGTGAAGGATAATGTTAGCCACATCACTAATTTATATATCACACAGTATCCAAATGTGCCAGCTGGTCTTGGGGTGGACTTTCATTGTATAGCATCCTAATTATAGTCTTTGACCTAACACCACTACTTAAGACTTGGAGATCTTTTTGTTTCCCTAGTAACCATGAACAAAGGGAACTGTTGTAGCATATGATTTTACTGATCTTCACAGTCTTTTTCCTCCCTCCACTTTTTGGTTTTTGAGCTATTCCTCTGGCCATGAAAATCTCCTATGCTGATATTGTTGGATCTGGAGACATCAATCAATTCTCTCTTCCGGTGTTAATTAGAAGCCCTGTCCAGAGCCAATGTAATGTAACGGACAAAGTGTCTGACACCTGAGATACTGGGAAAACCTGGATTCAGTTCCTTACCCCTGAAGTTCATTACGCAACCTGGGGCCTGTCACTGTCTCACAGACTAATCTGTTGTGAAACTAAAATGGGGAGACCACTATGTCTACTGCCTTGAGCATCTTGATGGGAGGAATGGATGTAAAATGTGATTTTAAAAAAATAGATACAGGATGTATTTATTGTGCATAGAATCATAGAATAGTAGAGTTGGAAGGGGCCTACAAGGCTCAATGCAGGAATCCAAATCAAAGCATTCCCGACAGATGGCTGTCCAGCTGCCTCTTGAATGCCTCCTATGTCGGCGAGCCCACTATCTCTCTAGGCAATTGGTTCCATTGTCATATGGCTCTAACAGTTAGGAATTTTTTCCTGATGTCCAGTCAAAATCTGACTTCCTGCAACGTGAGCCCATTATTCCGTGTCCTGCACTCTGGGACGATCAAGAAGAGATCCCGGCCCTCCTCTATGTGACAACCTTTCATATCTCCCCTCAGTCTTCTCTTCTCCAGGCTAAACATGCCCAGTTCTTTCAGTCTCTCCTCATAGGGCTTGGTTTCCAGTCCCCTAATCATCTTTGTTGCCCTCCTCTGAACCTGTTCCAGTTTGTCTGCATCCTTCTTGAAGTGTGGAGACCAGAACTGGATGCAGTATTCAAGATGAATAGAGGGGAACTAGTACTTCACGTGATTTGGAAACTATACTTCTGTTAATGCAGCCTAATATAGCATTTGCCTTTTTTGCAGCCACATCACACTGTTGGCTCATATTCAGTTTGTGATCAATGACAATTCCAAGATCCTTCTTACATGTCGTACTGCTGAGCCAAGTATCCCCCATCTTATAACTGTGCATTTGATTTCTTTTTCCTAAGTGTAGAACTTTGCATTTATCCCTGTTGAATTTCATTCTGTTGTTTTCAGCCCAATGCTCCAGCCTATCAAGGTCCCTTTGAATTTTCTTTCTGTCTTCCTCGGCATTAGCTATGCCCCCCAACTTTGTATCATCTGCAAATTTGATAAGCATGCTTTGTATCTCCTCATCCAAGTTGTTAATAAAAATGTTAAAGAGCACTGGGCCCAGGACCGAGCCCTGTGGTACTCCACTTGTTACTTCCACCCAGTTTGAGAAGGAACCATTGATAAGCACACTTTGAGTACAATTCTGGAGCCAACTGTGGATCCATCTAATAGTTCTTCCATCCAGCCCACATTTAGCTAGCTTGCTAATCAGAATATCATGGGGCACTTTGTCAAAAGCTTTGCTGAAGTCGAGATATATTATCTCCACAGCATTCCCACAGTCTACAAGGGAGATTACCTGATCAAAAAATGAGTTTGGCAGGATTTGTTCTTCATAAATCCGTGTTGGCTCCTAGTAATCACTGTATTGCTTTCAAGCTGCTTACAGATTGACTACTTTATAATCTGCTCCAGAATTTTTCCAGGGATTGATGTTAGGCTGACTGGTCTGTAGTTTCCCAGTTCCTCCTTCTTGCCCTTTCTGAAGATAGGGACAACACTAGCTCTCCTCCAGTCATCCGGCACTTCACTGGTCCTCCATGATTTCGCAAAGATAATAGACAGCGGTTCTGAGAGTTCTTCAGCCAGTTCCTTCAATACTCTTGGATGCAGTTTATTGGGTCCTGCCGATTTGAACTTGTGCAAAGTGATTAGGTATTCCTTGACCATTTGTATATCCATCTCAAGGTCCAATCCTGACCCTTCTACTTCATGTTTCCTGGGAGGGTCATAGACCCTTTTTTGGGAGAAGACTGAGCCAAAGTAGGAATTGAGCACTTCTGCCTTTTCTTTGTCATCTGTTATCATTTTGCCTTCCTCATTGAGTAGCTGTGCCACCATTTCTTTTCTCTGTCTTTTACTATGGACATACCTGAAGAAAGCTTTTTTGTTGCTTTTAGCATCCCTCGCTAACCTCAGCTCATTCTCAGCTTTAGCCTTCCTGACACCATCCCTGCAATTCCGTGATACCTGCCTGTACTCTTCCTTTGTGGCCTGGCCTTTTTTCCACTTCCTGTCTTTTTTGTTTTCAGGTCATCTCTAAGCTTTTTGTGAAGCCACATTGGCTTCTTCTGCTGTTTCCCCCCTTTTTTCCTTGTTGGAATTGCTTGCCATTGCACTTTTAGAATTTCCTTTTTTAGAAACTCCCACCCATCTTCGACTCCTTTTCTCACTAGGGTGGCTTACCATGGAACCATACTTACAATTGTTCTGAGTTTATTAAAATCAGCTTTCCTGAAGTCCAGGGTGCAAGTATGGCTATTCTCAGCTTTTGCTTCTGTTAAAAACAAGAATTCAGGTATGGTGTGGTCACTTTCCCCCAGAGTTCCCGTAACTGCCACTTCATCCACCAAATCATCTCTGTTGGTCAATCAAGTCCAGGATAGCTGATCCTCTGGTTGATTTCTCCACTTTCTGTAGGAGGAAGTTGTCTGCAACACAAGTCTGAAATTTCTTGGAGGGGCCGTGTTTGGCAGAATTTGTCTCCCAACAGATATCGGGATAATTGAAATCCCCCATTACTACTACATCATGCCTCGTCAAAACATTGGCAATTTGCTTTTCAAAAGTTACATTCTCATCTCCTTTATTGGGTGGTCGGTAGTAGACTCCAAGCACCACATTCCTTTTGTTACTTGTCCCATTAATTTTAATCCAGATACTCTCGGTGGAGCTACCAAGTTCATCTTCCTGTATTTCTGTGCAGGGATATATATTTTTAACATATAGCGCAACTCCACCTCCCTTTTTATTCCTTCTGTTCTTCTTGAACAAGTTGTATCCTTCAATTGGTGTATTCCAGTCATGGGAGTCATCCCACCAAGTTTCAGTTATACCTATCAAGTCGTAATTGCCCTCCTGTATTAAGAGTTCAAGTTCGTCCTGCTTGTTTCCCATGCTCTGTGCATTAGTATACAGACATCGAAGACCATGTGATTTATGGCTTGGCTTCCTTACTACATTTTTCTGAGGGCTGTTACTGGGCCTTATTAGAGCCGATCTCTTTGGTCCCGCTACTGTGCATAAGCCTTCGTCAGTCGTTACCACCAAGTTTATATCTCCCTCCGCTTTAGGATTCAGTTTAAAGCCCTCCTGATGAACTTCTCCATGCTGTGGCCAAACACATTCTTCCCAGTCCTTGTGAGATGCAACCCATCACTTGTCAGCAGTCCATCTTCCAGGAACCATAGCCCATGGTCCCAGAATCAAAATCTCTCACGTCTGTACCACCTTCATCCACAGGGAGTATTTTTCCCGTTTTCTTCTAAGTACTGGAAGTATGGATGAAAAAACTATCAGGCCCCAAAGTCCTTGAATTTCCTTCCCAGAGCTTCAAAGTCTGATATGATTTCTTCATAGCTCTGTTTGGCAGTGTCATTTGTTCCCACATGGATGAGGAGAAAGGGATACCCGACAGTGCCACGAGCTTGCACTTGTTGCAGGTGTACGCCATGTTGTTCTCAGGCAAGAAAACAAACATGCCACACACCTTGCAGGTCACAACCACTGGAGAATCCTTCTCGTTCATACTGTCTTCTACCTTTTGTTTCTTTCTAACTTGTTTTGGAGTGGCCTGTGCTTTGTCCTGTCCTGCTTCATGGTAAACTTGAGAGTCCCACTAGTATGCAGTGCGCTGTACAAGGAGAATTAGTAATTTGTTTGGGGTTTTTATTTTAGGGACCTTCTTCTTGACCCCTGTTGAACTCCTTTGTCAAACTCCTGTTTGCTCTGCCTGTTTGCTCGCTCTGTTCGCTCGCTCTCTGAAAGCTGTCTTGCTTATATGTCCTCACCTGTAGATCAACTGAGACAGCTCCCTCTGCTCTGCTCTGCACTTTTAGGAGTCAGGAAGCAGAATGAGAGTCCCAGCACACACAGCTGCTACTTGTTGCTCTCAGCAGTTCTCAGGGCATGACCTTAAGCCAATAGCTATCAGGCTACTCCCCTTCCAATCAAACTGCTATGGAGCCCTTCAGAGCACATGGCTTAGCGCACATGGCTTCAGAGCCCTCTTGGCCTTTTTCCTTTCCTCACTACAGCTCCTTTGTCAAACTCCTGTTTGCTCTGCCTGTTCACTCGCTCTGTTCACTCGCTCTTGATATATGTATAAGCCACTTTTTCTTGAAAATTTTTTTTTCATAAGGCAGTGTGCAAAGTGATAATAAAATATAAATGAAAATCCTTGTCAATGTTAAAATTATAAAATAGGCAAAAAAGTACAACAATAATAAGGAAAACAATAAAAGAACAATGACTTTTTTCTATTTATTTGTTATTTTAAATTATATAAATAAAAAGTCAGATTAAAAATACCAAAGAGGTGTACAAAAAATAAACAAATACACAACATACAACTCAAAATCAACATAAAATAAAATACAATAATTTTGCATATTCAAGGTTACCAGCTGTGCACTTGACCAACAACAAAAAGCTAATCTGGGAATGCCTGGGTGAAAAGAAAAGTTTTAGCATACACTCCAAAGCCACAGAATCATTGATGAATGTCTTATATCCAGGGGAGGAGTGTTCCAAATAGCAGGTGTTACTGCACTAGAGTTTAGACAGCCAGTGTAACATAAAAAGTAAACAGGGCCACAAAAGCAACAAGATATAATGCTACCCTGCCCTCATAATTAAGAGCAGTCTGAAACAGAAATTATTTCAAGGCCCACCTAGAAGAAAGTAAGAGGGGGCCAAGTATATATCTCAAGGGAGAAAGATCCATAACTTTGGGGCCACCATCAAAAATGTTCCAGCTCTTGTGCCCACCGACCTAAGAATTCTTCTGGTGGACACTCAAACAGCCTGACTCTCTTGAGAATCTTTTGAGGTGTTGGCCAATACAGCTCTGGTGCCACTGATCCAGGACACAGCTGTAGTAAAGAGAATCCACAAGCCATTCCCCCAACAAATGCAATGGGGTTTGCTATAGTAGTTTGTTGCTTCATAAGTTAGCTGGATTTGCAAGAAATAGGAAGGTTAATGGAATTTTGATGTGAGGATCGTGCAGAATCTAACACAACACTAAGTACTGTTGTATTTCTTTTTTATTTATTTTAATAATTGCTTAATACTGTATTTTCTAAACAGTGTACAATAGGGATACAGTATAAAATCAGTTGAAATCAACCATAAAATCAACAAAACTTACTTAAAATGCCTGCTGAATTTTTAAAAAAGTCTTCAACATGTGATGGAAGTTCAACAGGGAGGGGACCTGTCTGACTTCAGCAAGGATGGAGTTCCACAGAATTTGACCCACAACACTGAGTGCAGGTCTACTGGTAGATACATGCATCAGAGCAATGGGAGTCCAGTAACAGTGACTCTCCTGAGGACCTCAGTTATCGGACTGGGATATAAGGTATCAGATGATCCTTAGGTATCCTGGACTGAAGTTATGAAGGTCCTTGTAAATTGATACAAGAACTTTGAACTTGGCTGGGTAGCAGATGGGCAGCCAGTGCAAGCTTTTAAACACCAAAGGTCTTTGTTGCCCATTTCCAAGGTACCATTTCAGTATCAGTATAGTCTCTGCCACTTTTCTGGTGTGCCACATTCAAACTTCTCTGCTTTTGAAAAAACGCTTTATAAACTGCAATTCCATTTGAGGGTGCGAAGATTGGAATGTTCTTTGGCAAAACACATTTCATGCAGCTGCCAAATGCTCATACTCTAACCTTAATATGGGTCAGTAGTCTTCCTAAGGGAATATTGCACTCTTTTTGTCCTTTTGATACCTTAGAAGTGGTGACCCTGTTATGTAAACTCTTCTTCCTTCCCCTCCCTTAATCAACGGTATCATGAAACAGCTGGGGGAGGATGGAGAAGTTGGAAAATAAATCTACTCTGCAAGAAATGAGATTTTATATATATATATTTCTCATTTGTTAGAGGTATTTTGTTTTTGCCCTAAGAAAATTTCTCTGTTCTTCAAAGTAATGAATAGTTGTATTTGTCAGAAGCCTTTTTTTCCAAATCTATTTATGTCATTTCACTTAATTCCATTAGACTCAATCTGCTTCTATAGTTGAGTCTCTTTGGTAGCTATGGCACTGGGATCGGTGTTATTACTGTTGATTGGGGAAGGCATCAGGCATGATTCATTTATAGCCTCATTATAGAAACACAGAAGGGTGGAGTGGGCTTGTGGGGGGAGAAGGTGGGGAACTGGCTGGAGTTGTGCCACTTGGCAAAACGGTTAGGAAGTACAAAGCTGTAGAAGAAGAAAAACTCTGCATGATGGATGACGTGTCAATTTTCAGCAAAAGAGACAAAAATTTAAAACTTTAAGCTAATAACATTTAACAAAATTGTGTTGCCACATGCAATTTATCCAGCTAGGAGTAAAGCATGTGTGTGTGTGTATGTATGTATATATGTGTGTGTGTGTGTGTATAATTCAAAAGAAGCAAGATGGATCCTTGCTGTGTAACATAACTTGCTCTCCCAACCCTGCTCCCCTCCACCTACAATTTTCTATTCTGAAGCTTCCAAACTGAAACAACTGTCAGAATTTTTCACCCAGTTGACCCTGGTCCTCAGAAGGGTCACTGCTGATCACTAGCTGTATTTTTTTTAACAGACTAAGGTCTGTAATTCAGGATAATTCCTCTGCAATTTTGTGGGCATGGGTTACTTCAAACTGGCTTTTAATGGCAAGACTACAAATGGAAATGCTTACAGCTCCAAGGGAATCAGCCTCTTATTCATTGTGCCACAGATTGCTTCTGACTCTCCCTCCCTTTCCCCCCCCCACCTCAAACACTGTGAAGTAAATGTGCTCCCATTTTAAATGTTAGGGCTCCTTCCCTGGGTGTTTTTGAAGTGTAATATATTTTTACTATCTCCTAGGGTGCCCTGCAGCTAAAATGAGTGAGAGCCCAGAAGTGTAGTTACTTAGCCCCTCTGAAGTCACAAAGTGCTTAAAAAATCTTTTATTCAGAATGTGTTCATTATTTTTTTTTTGGCATGCAGGTTTATTTTCAAATGGAAAAATGACAATTATTCCTGATGGGTTGAATCTCTTCCTTGAGTTTTATAATCTGTGGAGTAGTGTAATTTGGTTGTCAAGTAGAAAAGTTTTCCATTCATCTGGAGTCCAATAAAACCCTTAATGTGAAATTTTGATGGGAATGAATAAACCTCACACATCACCAGAGCCCTTCCCCTGGTGGTATGTTGCTTTTCCACTAAAATAAGGTTGATGTCTATAGATCTTGTGCCCTAGACATCTTCTCCAGGCCTTTTTGTTCAGATGTTTATATACATAGGATGGAACAGAATCTCTGGAGGCCAACAAGTCACTTTTTTATTAAGAGAGAATGACATTTTATTCCTCCTAGTTTTCTTCTTAGTTCAGAGAAAATCAAATAGCCTCATGGAAGGGAATCATACAGTTGTAATAAGCATGGTCTTTGGTTATGAAAATGGTCAAGGTTGCTCTCTGATGCTTCTTTAATGGCTTGTGATTGTGGTTGTTGGCTTCTTCAGGCTCATGGAATTTGTACTGCATCTCAGCTGCCTGGATAGTCCATGGGCTGGATTTTTCTGTCTCTCCTTATTTGATCTCTTAGCACCATCAGTAGCTAATTGGTTATGATCCACTTTCCCTTCCTTGGTCAGACAGCCATTGTTTCTGACACAGTGGTCCAAAGGAAATTAGCATGGAACTGAGACCACAGTTCTTGAGAAAGCTTGCAAACAAAATAAAAAACTGATTAGTCTTAAAGTCACTTTGTGCATCTGATCCCTTTAAATGGCCCATGTTCTCTCAGATGCTGTTTTATTGTTGGTAAAAGGGGGCTACCTAAACCCATCATATATCTAGTATAGATGCAGGCAGTCAACGGTTTCTAGAAGTGGGCAAATCACATTGTCCTTCACCACTGGGAGATAGGTTTATTAAGGTCTTCACTAAGAAAATAAAAATTATCTTGCTGGATCAGAGTGAGGATCATCTATCCCAGCATTCTGTTTCAGTCGACAACCAGCCAGATGCCTTAGGGAAGCTCACAAGAAGGTAATGAAGGTGGTTATGATGGTGTATGGCATCTGGTATTTAGAGGTATACTGCTTCAGTACTTGGATGGAGCCCTTTAGCACACCTAGTCCCATCATACAGCATTTGTCCACAGCTCCCTTGACTGCTCTTGTCGGATAGGCAGATGTTGGATAATCCTCATGGAGGTGGAAGGAGCACCGAGGGTGAAACTCACCATGTCTTCTTTTTATAGGCACCAGTTTTGTGTTGAAATATTAACTGGGAACAGAGAAAGCTCTCATGCAGACCTGCTTGAAAATTTCTTTTCAATTTTTCCAGGCCATTCTCCTTCAATTAATGAGAAAAGAAACTACATTTGAAAATTACAATAGAGGAGAGAAACTTTTGGTGAAATTCTCATGTGTGGGTGTTTTGTTGCACTTCTTTACTTTGGAGATGACTCGGGGGTTATGTGGGTGTCTGTTGTTCACATTCTAAAAGTCATGTTTCCAGCATGTCTGCAGGCTTCCTAGGTGCGCAGACTTCCTGAAAATCCCATGACAACTTTGGCTGGGCTTTCTTTCCTCTGCCTACCTGCAGCAACTTGCATATCTGTATCCAAATCTTCATGCTCAATTATCTGCATGCGATGTGGGCTCCAAGTTACTTCCTTCCATGGAAGTGGTCTCCATGCATGGAAACATAATTTATGAAGTAACCATAATCAGGGCTTCAGTTCTGTAAGCAATCATGTGCACTCCATGAACTCCTGACAGCTGTACAATCAGTGCTGCCCTGCAGCCAGCTTTATTGACAGATAGAGATGGTTAAAATATATATGAGCAGGTCAATTACAACTACAGAGTAGCAGGTTATTCACCAGCATCAGGTACCAATCTCAGCATACATTGTATACTCCCTGCAGGCTGGAGCCCAATTAATTTGAAGATCAGATCAAATTCAGCAAGTGTTATTGTGTGTTACATGGATACACAATCCCTGGAGGCAACTGATAATGATAACAATGAATGAATACAGGGGTAGGCCTCTCATCCAGACTCTAATTACAGAGTTCTACACTGCTTTTTGTTCTCAAAGGACAGCCTTTCATTAGAAGTTATGGTGCTATCATCAGATTTTTAACTTTGTAGCATCTGTCGTTTAATCCATTGTTTCTTTTGCAAGGTGGCAGTAAACAGGAAGTTTATGATATGCTGATTCCATTGTGACAGTATGCATCATTAAAAGGGTTTCTTTTACGTAGTAATAGAATCTTGCACGGTAGTTTGTGAATGTAGGAACTTTTTAACATTGATAAACAGATTTAAGGGAGGGCAGTTGAGAACTCATGTCACTTAATTTGCAAGGGGGCCTTGAGGATGGTAACAAAAAACATTGTATTGACATAACACATTGTTTCAGATTAATTTGTATCCTGAAGGCTTGAATTATGATCTCTCTTGATTAAAGATGGGATTATACTTGGCTTTAGTAGGATTGGTGCCAGCTGTAGGCAAGGTCTCGTGGAACCAGGTATAACAGTGAACAGTATTCAGCCTTCAGAAAAGTCCATTCCAGGCACAGTTAGCACTGATTTTTTTTTTAAAGTAGAATTGGATATGGTTCAGTGGATAAAGCACATGTGTTGCATGCAACGGGTTCCAGGTCCGATCCCTGGCATCTCCAGTTTTAGTGTAACTGGTAGCTCCAATGTCAGTAGGGCAGTAACTATACTCTGGGTTTTAATCTGAACTTTTGAGGAGCTGTCCAAGGTGCTGAAAGCCACAGTCTGAGCCACCAGCCTCCAATGTCCAGTTTTTAAAAAAGGATCAGGTGATGGGAAACACCTCTAGATGAGATCCAGGAGAGCTACTGCCAGTCAGAGTAGATATTAATATTACGATAGATAGACATATAATCTGACCTGGTATAAGGCAGTTTCCTAAGTTCCTAAAAAGTAGAATTTAGTGGCGGATTTGAGGTTCCTCTCTGCTAGACTGCAAGGCAGACCTTGAATGCAAGGGTACCACAACAGATTGAAGAGCACTGCCATGCTGAGGCTTCAGCTTCTGCTAGTGTGCTGGGTGAGTTTTTTCCCTCCTTGGTGGATCCATAGCTTGTTAGGATCCATATGACCTATCTCCCCCCCCCTTGCAGTATTTTGACAGAATTTCCCTTGGAATTTGGTGATGTATTTTGCAGAATAATTTTATGAAACAGGAGAGGCCAACCCTAACACTTTATAACATCCAGGATGGTTTAGAAGTAAACATAGTCAGCCCAAGTCAGTAAGAGCTAATGGCTTGCCTGGTGTCTGGTGATGGGGCCACTTTGGACTCTGAGGCAGGAAATTGTGCCCCCTTTCCCTCCACTCAGCAGCTGAACCACACCAATGTACAGATTAGAAGACTCCCAATTTGACTCTGCCATATTATTTCATTGGATATTTGTATTATAGCAAAATAATAATAATAATGATATTTATTCCAGGCTTGGTGGTGTTATTGGCTGTTTGCTCAGAGGACAGAAGGATGACTCCAGTCAGGCTTTGTTAACTGGATTGACTCATTTTCCTTGCTCAAAGAGTAGGGTTTGGGGTCAAGTTTCAAGTTCTTTGTGAATAATATATATCCAAAACTGGTCACTATGAAAATAGGATGCTGGATTAGATGGACCACTGGCCCAATCCAGCAGGCTCTTCTTATATTCTTATGACAAGTAGCATGAGAACAAGAGGAGATAAGACAAAATGAAAACTGCCCTTATTGGAACTATGCTATGGATTTGTTGGCAAAACAGAGTTAATTCTATTTTGATTTATCCTGTAGTGGATGTGCAGGCTTCATGGTATTGAGTCTTCTGAGAACAGTAGGTGAATTCACCTGGCCTTGGCACTAGCTGAGCCTTTGGCTTGAAGAACAGTTTGATATTATACGTCGCAGACACTAAATGTTCTCTACAGTGCTGACAGATTTTAACAGATACTACTAAATATTCACTAATAGACAAAAAAACCTGTGGTTTAATAACATACCTATAGCCAACAGATATTTCTATCAAACTTTAAAAAGCAAGGAAATTGGGAGCAGGAGACCTGACCTCTTTTGTAAGATATAGTACTGCCCTACACATTTGTCAAAATGCAAACCCAGTTTGGGTTGGTCTTTCACAGTCCAATCCACTTCCTGTGTAGCTTGGAAGAATTTGGTAACATGCGCCTCTGAGCATATGTTGAGGGGTGGCAACACCTGCAATCAGCCAAAATAACAGAAACAAGACATGTACTGTGCTGATCTTGTTTTAGCAGGGAGGAAGCAACAATATTAAAATAGTTGATATAGTTCAGATAGACACTTTAAATATGTTTGATTTACTTTGCAATTTTAGTGAAGTTTCCTATAGTAAATCATTCTCTTTTGCTTCTGTTTCTGTGAATATGTGAAGTACAGCAACACTTTGCAACACTATGAAAAAGCTCCAGAAACAATTGTGGAATAATGGCACTGATTGTTCTGCAGAATAGTTTCCAAGGGACATGAGGAGTGTCTCAGTTTGCACAAGAGAAAACAGTTGGGAGTTGAAATATATTCTAGCAAAATTCTAGGTGTGCACTATGTTTTTAATTACTCAGAGGCACATGTTACCAAATTCTTCCAAGCTACACAGGAAGTGGATTGGACTGTGAAAGACCAACCCAAATTGTATTTGCATTTTGACAAATTTATAAGGCAGTACAATATTTCAGAGAGGAGTTAAGGTCTCCTGCTCCCCTGGTGCATTCATTCTAGCTGCCCAATTTCCCTGCTTTTTCATGTTTGATAGAAATATCTGTTGGCTGTAGGTACATTGTTAAACTGCAAGGTTTTTTGTCTATTAGTGAATTTCTCTGCTTTTCAATCCGGGAGGTAAAAAAAGGGATCATGTGCAAGTTTGCTGAGAATGGATTGATCATTTGCATGTTTATTGAGTTCAGTGGGCTTTACTCCCATGCAATGATGCTTAGGATAGGCGAAACTGACCATGGGGAGGGAGGCCTGGAGTGGGCAGAAGAGGAGGAAAAAGGAAGAGGGGAGGAGAGGAAGAAGGGAGGAGGAAGGGAGAGGGGAAGGAAAGGAAAGGTAGGTCTGATCATTTGCATGCTAATTGAGTTCAGTGGGATTTACTCCCATGTAATTATGGCTAGGATAGGTAAAACTGACCAGGGGGAGGAGGAAGGGGAGGGGAGAGTAGAGGAAAGGGGGAGAGGGGAGCAGAAGGAGGGGGAGGGGAAGGGGAAGGAGGGGATTGGAGGGGGAGGGGAGGGGTGAAGGGAAGGGGGAGGGAAGGGGCAAGAGGTAGGGGACAGGAGGGAGGAGGAGTGGAGTGGAGGTTTAATCGTTTGCATGCTTTTTGAGTTCATTGGGATATATTCCTGTGCAATCATGCTTAGGATAGATGAAACTGACCTGGGGGAGAGGCAGGGAGGGGAGGAGGAGGGCAGAAATGGGAGGTGGGAGGAAGGTGGAGGGGAGGTGGGAGGAGATTGAATGGGTGGACACTGGGCAGAGGGGAAGTCCCTTTCCTTTCTAAAAGAAAAACATTGTGAACAGTATCATTCTTTTTCAGGATTTCTCCCACCTTTTTATTCTACAGCAGGCACATGTAGTCTCTCACCCAAATTTAAACCAAAGCTGTCACTGGCCACTTCCACACCAGACCTTTATTTCACTTTAGACAGTCATGGCTTCTTCCAAAGAATCCTGGGAAGTATAGGTAATGAAGGGTGCTGAGAGTTGCTAGGAGACGTCCTGTTTTCCTCAGAGAGCTTTCATCAGAGCAGCTGACTGTTGAACCCCTCTGGCCACTGGAGCTCTGCCAGAGGAATAGGAGGTCCTCTCAGCACCCTTCACAAACTACACTTCCCAGGATTCTTTGGGGGAAGCCATGACTGTCTAAACTGAAATAAATGTCTGGTGTGAGTGTGGCTCCCTGATTAGGCAAGCCAAGCAGCTGTGAGTCTGGCTTTTAGAACACTGACTGTTGGTTCTTACTGAGTATGCCTGGCCTTATCATTGAGTTCAATGCTAAATTTATTAAATTAATAAAAAATCAGCCAGGCATTTTTTAAAACTTTTAAACTGCAGAAGATGAAGGTCAGAATATGCGGCAAGGTCAGTAATAGGACTACAGGTATTCTGTGAACATGGCTGATTTTTAATTAATTTCAACAAATTATGGGATCTCTGACAGAAAAAAGTCCAAAATGGGTCTGTTTTTCCACCTTTCTCTTTTTACACTTTGAACTCTCGATTCTCTCTGAGTGTTTTGTGTATCGCCATGAAAATTTAGAGGGTTGTTAAGCAAGCATTTCTGAGTTCAGGACTCTAAGTTTTAAGGTTTTGTTTTGAAATGAGCTTATGAGAAGCATCAGAATGGCATGTGGGGGGTATTTTCAATTTAACACTGCGGAATGTGAAAAATCCATGCTGACTATAATATACAGCCACTCTTCTGACTGTATAATATCCTGCTGTTTTTCCATCTTGGAATTCAAGGCAGCACATATGGAGTATCCTTTCTAGGCACTGACCATACCCAGACCTTGTAAGCTGCATATTGTGCCTACACACAATTCCCTGGGACTAAATAAATGTCAAAAAGTAGTAGACTTCTGGCTTCTCCCCCCTCCCAATATTTGTTTTTCTTTTGGAAAGCCCATTGCTTTTCCTGTGATATTTGTTTGTAGTGTAATATTTGCTTTATGTGGAGGGAGGAAAATCAGATTAATCAGATTATTGCAAGAGGTGCAATAGCTCCCCCCCCCAGTAATACCTCATTACATAACCTTGGGTTATCTGAGCCATTTGCACAGACAGTCAAAATCAGCTACCTGACATTCAAAAGCTCCTTAAAATAATCTCCTCTGTTTCACACACTGTAATCTAACCCTAATATTTTACATTTTCCAGGAGTCATCTGTATCAACAGTATATTTTTTATTCATTTCAAAAACATTAACTGTCTTCACATAATCTATTGCTTTTTAATGCATTTTGTGGCCCTTGAATATTCCAAGGCTTTCACAGTCTGTCTTATTATTTTTGTAACCTGTGTTGACTCTGCTTCCCATTCATCACATTTTCTTCTTTTTCTCAGTTTCCAAGAAAAAAGACACTTTCTGCCATTTGTGCAATGCAAATTCTTAAACACAGCTTTAAAATTATGGAATCGTATTCAGGATTATTGTTTATAGTACAGTGGTATAATCAAGCAAGGAGGGCATATGAGGTCCTGTAATAGCCCAATATTAAGTTATGTGGGTGCCAGAGATTCCTGATACTTTACATATGCACTTTCCCCTTCAGCTCAGAACTTCCTGGAGGTATCAGTTTAGTTTAGTTTATAGTTTATTTATATACCACTTTTTGGCCAAAAGGCCCCCAAAGTGGTGAACAGCATATTAAAACAGATTACAAAAAAAAAATAATTACATAAGAAATAACCAGTAAAAAATATACAGTAAAAATACAATGCAACAAGAACAATGCAAATATAAGAACAGTGCAACAAGAACAAAGTAAAATAAATTGCAACAAAAACATTTTTTTCTTTGTTTTCAAATGATGCACACAGTGGGGCATTTGCTTTACTGACAATACAGCCCCAGGTTTTTTATGTGCTTCACGTAAATTATTTTTGTAAACTCATAAAAGGACACTTATTAGCAAATTACACAGACCTGCAGTAATGGGATGAAATCCTCTTGTTCCAAATAGTAGCAGTTTGGTTTTGCTAAAAGGCAAATGAATTTTGATGCATCATCATGGCAGTTTAACTAAGGTTAAAATGTGGGTGGTTCTCACCTTATTCTATTTGCTATCATAGCAGTTGTATTATTAATATATACGTTTTAATCATGGGTGTCATATGAACTTGCCCATCAGTTAAGATAATCTTTTGAGGCCATTCACTGGGTGTCCTCACAATAAGAACATAAGATGATCCTGTTGGATCAGGCCAATGGTCCATCTAGACCGGCATCCTGTTCTCATGGTGGCTAACCAGGTGCCCATGGGAAGCCCAAAAGGAGAACCTGAGCACAACAGCATTTTTCCCTCCTGGGGTTTCCAGCACCTGGCATTCAGAAGCATAAAGCCTCCAACAGTGGAGGTAGGTTAGGTGGGTTGCAACCAGAAGCAGGGCTTTTTCTAATATATAGATTACCCTGTATGCAATACTTTAATATATTTTAGCTACCAATTGTAGACTTCTTTTTTCTCCTTGGCATTTGATGGGTTATGATACTATTCAGCTCTTTTTAAAAATAGAATATAATTTTAGTTATCATGTATTGGGTTTCATCTTGCTGCCCTGGGCTCCTGCTGGGAGGAAGGGTAGGATATAAATCAAATAATAAATAAATAAATATTACTGTTGTTTTGATGTTTCCTTTGAAGCTTGATAGCAAAAAGCTGAGGCATAAATGTTTTTTAAAAATTAACTATTAATAAAAATAATTCAATATCCCAGTTCCTTGGCCATGTAATATAAAATGAATGGGGAAAATGTAGCATTTCCCCCATTCATTTTAATGGGGTCTAATTGACCTCTTTGTAAAATGTCAACTCTTGTAAACACACACACACACACACCTGAAAATCCCAGTCTGCATGTCTACTTGAATTGTTTTTTAAGATCTTTTTAAAGTTTTTTAAAGATATTTTAAAGATATTTTGTTTTATATGTTTTAAAAGATTTTTTGTTTCAGTGTGTTTTAAAATCTTTTGTTTTTAAGATGTTTTTGAGTGCTTTTAGTGTTTTTGTTTGCCGCCCTAGGTTCCTTCTGGGAGGGATGGGATATAAATTTAATAAATGAATAAATATATAAATAAAATTTAAAAAAACCCAATGGTTTAAAACACAATTGAACATTTGACTCATTTATTGCAGAAAAACACATGGAATACTGAAGTGGAACAGCTTAGGCTGCCATGTTTGTCATCTTTTCTAAATGTTCTTTAGGGGTTAAGTTAAATAAGTTGAGCTATTAGCCAAGATGGCTAAGTTCTACCTCCACTGTTGAAGGCAATAAGCCTCTGAATACCAGTGGCTGTAAATTACAAGAGGAAAAGTGCTGTTGCACTCAGGTTTTGCTTGCGGTCTCCCAATTGGCTTCTGGTTGACCACTCTGAGAACAAGATGCTGGACTTGATGGGCCTTGGCCTGATCCAGCAGGGGCTTTTCTTGCAATGTTCTTATGAGCTGAAGTAGAGGAACTTGCAAAATGATACCCGTGTAGAAGAGAATCCACACTGAAAAATAAGCCAGGTGATGCACCATTAACAGCAAAACAGCTTAGGGAAGCAATGGTAATGGTGACAGAAAATGCTATATAGACAAAAGATATCAACATTGCAGGGATTTCAAGATAATGAGATTCACAATAGAGCTCTATAATGGGAGCTGACACTTGCCATGGTAGCACTGAGGGAAATTGCTGTACAGGCAGGTCACTGTAAAAGGGTGCCCAGTTCCTCCTTTCCTATCTCTCATTTCTCACGTAACCTGACTGGATATTGAGCAGCATGCTCCCCCACAATTCTGACAAGCAACAAACCACAGTGTCATTTTTTAATGATTCCACAGTTGGAAGTGTGAAGGCGATTCCTCTCCCCCGTCCCTCCTCTGCTCTCCCATTAATGCTGCATTCCTAGAATCTGCTTTAAATTGCATGGTGAGGCTTCTTCCTCCGCCTTCCTTTAATTAAAAACCAGATCTGTAACATTTAATCATCCTGAATAGCATCTCTTTAGCTGAGTTTGACAAAGACTGGCTGTGGCTGAGTTCCTTCAGCTGCTTTAGCTTGGATTTTGAGGGGCTTGGCTGGCATGAAAAGAATGGGATATTCCTGCAGCTCTGATAACAAGGAGTAAAAGATATTTTCCCGATTTATTTTCTCAGCATTATATAGCAGGTTTGGAGCCTGGAGCCCACAGTGGAAAGGGTCACAGCTCTGATTTGCATGGGTTCAATCCTTGGCATCTCCAGGTCAAGCTGGGAAAGGCTCCTGTCTGAAATCCTGGAGAGCCAGTCAGTGTTGACAGTACTGAGCAAGATGGACCAATTGTTCCTTTGGTATAAGGCAGCTTCCTGTGTTTCCCAAATGACCGTTGTCACAGCAGCAGTCACTATGAGCTATTTTCTTGGGGGGGGGAACAGAGTGGGCACACTGCTTCAGTCAGTGTGAAGCTCCAGATAGTTGCATCTGCCATCCTGAATTCACCAAAGTGCCACTGAGCTATGATTCTACACCTTATTGAGAGGAAACGTCCTGCTGGTGTGGAAATCATATATCGAACAGATGGAAAGGTTTTTAATCTCAGTAGGCTGAAAGCAAAAAGTAAGGTAATGTAAACCTCCATCGTAGAATTTCAATATGCTGATAATAATGTAGTCTCCGCACATTCAGAGAAAGATCTTCAAACTATCCTAAATGTCTTCGCAGAAGCATATGGAAAGCTTGGGCTCTCACTTAATTTTAAAAAAACCAAAGTGCTTCATCAACAGGAGCAAACTAGTCCCTCTGTAGCACCATTGATCAAGCTTAATGGTGTGACGTTGGAGAACTTTGAACACTTCCCCTATCTTGGCAGCCATCTCTCTGTAAAAGCTGACATTGATGCTGAAATTCAACATCATCTGAGCTCTGCGAGTGCCGCATTCTTCCGAATGAAGCGTAGAGTGTTCAAGGATTGGGATATTTGCAGAGAGACCAAAATGCTTATTTACAAATACCACTGTACTACCGACCTTCCTATATGCCTATGAAATATGGACCGTTTATAAACGCCACTCCCAACTTCTTGAAAGATTCCACCAATGCTGCCTCCGGAAAATTCTGCAAATTACTTTGGAAGACAAATGGACTAATATTAGCAGTTTGGAAGAAGCAAAGACTAGCAGTGTTGAAACAATGATCCTTCAACATCAACTTTGCTGGATTGGCCATGTTGTTCCAATGCCTAATCACCGTCTTCCAAAGCAGCTACTTTACTCCCAATTTAAGGATGGAAAATGGAACATTGGTGGACAGCAAAATAGGTTTAAAGACGTTCTTAAAGTGAATGTAAAAAAAAGTAACATGAACATTGACAACTGGGAAATTTTGGCCCATGAATGTCCCAAATGGAGGTCGGCTAGTATCAAAGGTGCTGTGGACTTTTAAGAAGCACGAATATAGGGTGAAAGGGACAAATGAGCTAAGCGGAAGGCATGTCAAACAAATCCTCATCGCGACCATCTTCCATCTGGAAACCTATGTCCTCACTGTGGGAGGCTGTGTGGATCCAGAATTGGCCTCCACAGTCACTTATGGACCCACTGTTAAGACCTTATCTTGGAAGACAATCTTACTTGGCCACGAGTGATCGCCAATGAATGAATGACAAAATAATAACAAAACCACATATAAAAATACAGTTCAATGTCATCAATACAAAAAATGCAATATAGAGAACATAAAAATTAATTGCAATACAAAAGAATCTCAAGAGCAGTATGCAAATTAGGGTTCAAGCACAATACAAAGATATCAAAACAATATACCAAACAGAACACAAAAACAAAACAAGCAATAATCTCATAATGGTATACAAAAGAGCTATCAGGTACATTACAGAATATTAATAATCAGATAAAACCTTTTAAAATAACATTACACCATCACATCCATTCACTTACAAAATCCCAACTAATCACTTTGTACAACACAAACAGCTAACCAGATAACAACTCATACAGCCTTGGAACTGAAGTAAAGATACATCAATTGTGTGTATTCACTCCCTCCCCGACTCACACCTAGAGTGGGGGACAGAGTTCTGTGCTTATGAGACTCTCCCTCTAATCGGAAGTGAACAACTTTATCTCATCATTATTCCAACTGCACAGGCTCTGACCCTGAGCTATAAACACCACTGCTCAACCACCAATCAGATCAGTTTTGCTATTGCATTCTGCTTATTCATGATGATATTATATTTATATATTTTTACTGCCTCCTCCTTTTCTCCAGTAAATGGAAAGTTTGAAAATAAATTTAAAAAGCCAGTGTAATTACACGTTCATAATAATTGGTGGGGTGTTAATTGCACTTGCTCATAATTCTTTATTCTGCATTCTTGGGTAGGGTCTGTTTTTACTGCCTCTGTAAATCCTGTCACTACACCTTACCGTCAATCATATGCTTTAAAGTTTATTGCAAAATAGCACATGGTGCAGCTTTCTTATGTAATCAAGATAAGTAAATAAGTGACCTTTAAAAATAATTTTGACATAATGATTTTAGTAAGCATACGTGTTTTAAAATTACTGAATTTTATACATTTTAATTTTTGTGTAACTTGTTTTTAAAGTTTGTTTTTATTAGTATTTAAATGAATATTTTAAACTGTTTGTTCAGGTAAGCAGTATATAATTTTGCTAAATAAATTAACTAATTAAAAATATGCCAAATCCCCCCCTCATTAGATTATGTGGCTCAATTTCCAAAATACTACATGTGCCCCTCATGCAGCCATTTCTGTACTGCACATTTAAAGAATAATGTATGAAACTGTTTACATAGGAAGCTGCTTTATACCATTGATCCATCCAACTAAGCATTGTTGACATTGACTGGCAGTGGCTCTCTAGGGCAGGGGTGGCTGGTGTGGTGCTCACCAGATGTTGTTGGACTACAGCCCCTATCATCCCTGACTACTGGCCATGCTGGATGGAGCCAGATGAAAGCTGGTGTCCAATGAGATTTGGAGGGCACCATGTTGGCTCTAGCAGTGCAGGCAGGAGTCCTTCCCAGCCCTGTTTCTGGCTTGTTGGCTTATTCTTCAGGCTGCTTGCTTTGGATTTTAAAAATGTATTTCTTTTGTTTATAGAAAAACATACTGTATACCAACAAGGCTCCTGTTAAAAATTTACAAATTAAGGCCTTCAGAATCCAACAAATTCTCTTCTGTCAGAGACATACTGTGAATTCTCATCATTGGACCCCCTCCTGGAAGATTTAGTTGCACCCAAACAAATTCCTGGCCTCCTGCCCAGGCTCCTTGTTAAACGAAACAAAAACACTCACTCGTGTTTTAATTACCTCCTCCTGAAATATTTCCAGTTGCAGGATATTATCCTCTTAACCCTTTTCTGGCTCTAAAGGCCCTAACCACCCAGATTCGTCACCTTCTTTGGCACTATCTCCATGTGTGTTCTCTCACTCTCTCTCTCCTGCTTTATGATCATACCTACATCATATCCACTCAGCAGCCCCTGAGCTCTGAGTCTCATCCTCCTTTTATTCTGGTCCTTTCTGGCACACCAAACTCTGTAGTTCTCTGGCTCCCTCATAGTCCTCCAAGGCAGTTTACAAAACAAAATACCACAAAACCAGTTTAAGCGATCTGCACATTAGCTGTGCAGATGTGTGGGTGTGGGACGATATTAGTTTATGTCTGAATGATTGTGGATTTCAGGAATTATATGTGCTGAATGAATGACTCATCCCCTCCACCCCCCCAAAAAAAGTCCTAATGTGCACATGCCCTTACCAAGCAGTCATTGATTTTCCTTTGCATCACTGCCTTTTTTGTATGGATCATTCCCCCCCCATTTGCATCCCTTATTACCATACTTTATCGCATCAGATGATCCTGAAAATCTGTGTAGCTCAAAGTGCAATCTTTTGATTTGAATATAGATTACTCTATTTGCATAATTAGGTATGATGACTGAGTGATTAAGGGAGGCAGCTATAGCGATATACGGTTGCAAATTAAAAGTATAACTGAGGGCCACTTCCATTGTTGTGTTTGAAATCATAGGAGTGTTTCTGTAAGGCACAGATTTGTTTCCAATGTGACTCCTGTTGAAAGTTCTTTGGAGCCACCAGTTTCTATGCATATGGAGCTCCTTGTAAGCATGGGTCGTCGTATCTTCCTAACTGCTGGAAAATTGTTTAAAGTGCCTAACTGTATGTGTAGAGCATTCCCCAAAACTGGAGCAAATGGGAAGCCCCGCTTCATGCCTTGGCCACAGGGCACATTGGATTCTGTGTTTATTGGGACCATTGTTTCAGGTCATGTTCTTTAAAACATGGTACCTTAACCTATGAGGACACTGAACTAGTCCAGGTTTATCAATACTTTGGCACAGCCATTAACCAAAATGAAAACAAGAAATCAGAAGAAGGCTAGGACTGGGGAGGGCAGCTATGAGTGAACTAGAAAAGGTCCTCAAGTGCACAGTTGTATCATTGAACACCCAAGTCAGGATCATTCAGACCATGGTATTCCCGATCTCTATGTATGGATGTGATAGTTGGACAGTGAAGAAAGTGGATAAGAGAAGAATCAACTCATTTGAAATGTGGTTGGAGGAGAGTTTTGCAGATACCATGGACTGCGAAAAAGACAAATAATTATAGAACAAATTAAACCAGAACCATCACTAGAAGCTAAAATGGTGAAATCAAGGTTATCATACTTTGGGCACATCATGAGAAGATATGATTCACTGGAAAAGACAATAATGCTGGGAAAAACAGGTGAAAGACCAAACAAGAGATGGATCGATTCCATCAAGGAAGCCACAGACCTGAACTTACAAGATGTGAACAGGGTGGTTCACAACAGATGCTACTGGACGTTGCTGATTCATAGGGTCGCCATAAGTTGTAATCGACTTGAAGGCACATAACATAAACACACCTTAACCTAAACTGTCAATAGATGTTAAATAAATAAAAATGTAACATGGAAAGGGTTTTTTTTATATAGCCACATCTTCTACATTATGACCTTAAACAGCTGAGTGGGGGGTTTGGTGGGTGAGTGAGATAGAAATACAGGTGGAACCTGCAACAAAATGCTGTAATGTAGAATGTTCCTGTTAAGGGTTGCAGCCTACCAGCCACCATGCCTTATTTCAGGGCGTTCTATTCCAGTTCCCCACATCCCAGTTGTCTGTTTTTCATCCCAACAGTCAGCCAGCATTCCAAGGCAACTGAGCATGCTCAGTGCTTTTTCAGTCTCCCCCCCTTAAGGTTTTTGTCCAAAGGAACGTTGTTTTTGCACTTTTGCAAACCTTTGGGTTCCCCCAAATCTGTTTTTCTTACTTGATCTCTTAGTGGCTTTTGATGCCCTTGACCATGGTATCCTTCTGAGCCATCTTACTGAGATGGACACTGGAAGCAGGGTCGGTTTCAGAGAATAGCATTGGGTGATTGCCTCCCCGCCTCCCTGGGTATCATCTTTTCCCCTGTGCTGTTTACCATCTATATGAAGCCACTGGTATCATTTTGGTGTGAGGTGTCAGATGTACACTAATGATACCCTGCTCTATTTCTCTGTAACATCTGAATCGGGAGATGCTATGCAAGCCCAGGATGGGTGCCTAGACCCAGTGGTGGGTTGGATGAGGGCCAACAAACTGACTCTAAATTTCTGGAAAGATAGAGGCTCTGTGGGTGAGAGTCTGGACAATTGGTCAATTGCCTACTTTGGATGGGTTCATACTCCCCCTGTAAGAGCAGGTTTATAGTATGGGGATGCTCCTAGATCCACCTTTGTTGCTAGAGGCCCAGGTGACCTCAGTGGCTAGGAGTGCCTTTTACCAGCTTCAGCTGGTAAGACAGCTATGGCCGTTTCTGGACCGCAGTAGCCTAACCACTGTCATCCATGTGTTGGTAACCTCTAGACTGGATTACTGCAGTGAGCTCTATATGGGGCTGCTCTATATGGGGCTGCTCTTGAGGTTGGTCTGGAAGTTTCAGTTGGTGCAAAATGTGGCAGCTCAATTGTTCACTGTTCCTCTTACCAGGGAACTCTGAGAACTGTAGCTCTATGAGGAGAGTAGAGGTCTCTAAGAAATCTAAGCAGCCTTCACAAACTACACTTCCAAGGATTCTTTGCGGGAAGCCATGACTGTTTAAAGTGGAATAAAAGTGGAATAAATGTATGGTGTGAATGTGGCCTTCTTTTTTGGGAAAAGCAGCTTCAAAGGGTGGGGGTATTTGAAGCAGAGATAGCACAGGAGATATTGCTTGGCCCTTTCTTCACATGTTGCTTTTCTGATGAAACTTCCACCAGCTGCTTCACACCTCTGATGGAACGTGTAGATTTACAAGGATAAACACATGTCTGGAACCCCACAATAGGAAGAGATGCTTGAGTGGTTGGTGATTTTTTAGCAAAAGATTATGGGCAACAAAAAGGCTGCCTTCTGTTGCTTCTCCACTCCAAATCACCTCCTAAGTGACTTTTTCCCTGCCAAAAAGAACCACCAGGCTTTTGTTTATTATGCACATTTGCATGTAATATATGAAAGTGTTCTTAAGTTCTTTATGCAGTAAGCCTTAAAATTTGATTCCAAGGCCAGTAAACCTTTGTATGGCAAAATAAAACAAGTCAACCCCCTCCATTTTTCACTAAAGATTCACATGCAACATTCCTGCATTAAAAACAATTGTAACATTCCGTGCACAAAGAACCAGAAATAATTGTACATTGAGCAGTCTCTGGCTCGTCAGCAATATCCCAGATTCTGCAGCCAAAGGTCATCCCTAGGCTGTCTAATTATTACTGTTGTAGCCTACCCTGCCTCATCTCCTGCCTTCTGACTTATGGTCTTTTGTGCGGCCATGTTAACTCTTATGAATATACAGTCATCAACAATGTTAGCCAAGTATCACCATCTATATAGTTGCTAGAGAACTACTGTGTAACCCACAAATGATTTTCCAAAGTGTTGCCATTGAGTGGATCTGTTTCTCCCTGAACTGTGTAGATAGTTATTTCTGAGGAGAGGAGAGGGGAAGAGCAAATGGGAAAAGAGAGGCCTTAGAGGGGAATGCATCAGCTTGGCTCCCTGTGTACTGATACTTAAATAAAGCTGTTCTAGTTTGAGTTTACCTGAAGTGCTTGGAGTTGTTTCAAAGAAAGGCAGCCCTACCAGGCAACAACACAGAAACTATATTAAATATGTCTGAAAGAGCATATTCTGGGCTACTTGCTTTGATTTGGCAGTTTTCCAGTGGTGGTGGGAATCCTTGGTCATTGTCAGCACACTTTGTGAAAGACCCACTCTACATTAAATCTGCTTGAATTGAATGTGATATAATAATCTACTAATATTGTAGTCAGGCATTCAGATGCATCTTTCAATTGGATTTGGGGAAACAAATCCTCAATTTTCTACTCCAATGTATTAGGGAATGAAACATGAGCTCGTAAGCATTTATGCTACCATATCAATTTTCTGAATTTCTTGCCTCTGGTACTCAATATTGGATAATTGTTTCCCTTATATCAGGAATTTAAGCTAGTAATTTCATTGCTCTTTTCCCACAACAAAGTAATATTAGTTTGGTATTTAAATGGTAGTATACTGCACTGTTAGTGAATCCATTTTCTCGTTTTGTATATTAATGCTGCGGCTGATTTTGTGGGTATGAACTTTAAAAGACTTGCTTCATGGCCGCACAGTGGTAGTGTGGCTCAAATTTTGAGGTTAGTAATACCTCGCTCATATGGCGGGTTCCGTTCCGGACCCCCGCTGTAAAGCGGAAATCGCCGTAAAGTGAAACCCATTGATGATAATGGGACGCGTCACACGAAAATGACATCAAAATGGCGCGGAACTGAAAAAAACCACCATAAAAACGGAACAAGTGCCTTAATGTGGGGACTTTCCCTAATTGAAAGCCGCCGCATTAGCGAATCGCTGTAAAGCGAAGCGCTGTAAAGTGGGGCCCTACTGTAGTACACTGAGCTTTGAGGGCAATGCTGGGGCTGTATCATCATGGGATTCAGGCATGGAAGGTATGCCTGGGCTCCATGAGATAAGTCGCTTGACCTGGTGCTGAGGACTGAATCACACAGGCAGCCTGGCGAATCCAGAGGCTTAAGATTGCTTGGCAGTGGTTAATTCTAACATATAGAGTTCCAGATAGCATTCAGCTTCATGAGGGTCCTGTTTCAAGCTCTGAAGTCCCTGACAGAGCACTTAATGTGGTTATTGTAGGGCTACATAATATTACTGAATATTACTGAGCCATGAAGCTCAGAAAAAGCAAGGAAACAGGCAGATAATTCTGTTCAGACTAAGGGAATCTTTTATCCCATCATCATTGAATTATTTTTATTTTATTCATTGAGTGAAATTAATATTCTACTTGATTGTAAAAAACCTCTAACTTGTTTACAAAACAAATTAAAATTATTGATAAAACAGTTAAAAACAAGTAATTAAAAATATTTTAAATCAATTAAAATAGCAACAGACTAAAAAGATTAAAACACATCAAAATTGATGCGCCTGGCTTGTCTAAACAAAATATTTTTAAGCAGGTGCCAGAAAGAATACAGCAAAGGTGCCTGCCTGATGTCAGTAGGCAGGGAGTACCAAAGAGTTGGTGCTGCCACACTAAAAGAATGATTTCTTACAAGTGTGGAACGAGTATTTTGTGCCACCTGTAACAGTGCCTGTTCTACAAATCAAAGCACTTGAGTGGGCACATGTGGGGTAAGGCAGTCTTGCAAGTAAACTGGTCCCAAGCTGTTAAGGGCTTGGTAACACCTTGAACTTAACCCGGTAACAACTCGGCAAGCAGTGCAGTTCCCTGAGCAGAGGTGTTATATGCTGATAGGGTGGTAATGATGCCTTACTTTTGCCAGGGTTTTAATGAAGGTCACTCTGATGGGAATGAAAAGAAGCATTGTTTTGGTTGTTTTAATGTTTTGTTGCAGTTGTTTTAGATTTTATACATAATTTACCGCACAGTGGGATCGCTTGTGTGATGGGCAAGTTATAAATGAAATGAAATAAATAAAATAACTTAATGCAACACACTGTTGGTGCTGAAGTGGAAGAAGATGTTAGAGAGATATTCTGATTTGGGGTTGGATATGGAGGGCTCGGGAGAGTCTATTTGAGAAACGTGTTGTGGCCTAGCTCCTCAGATGAGGCCTAAGCATCAGCATGCAGCACCTCCAAGCAAATATCAAGAGCCTCAGAGGCTCCAACATAGCTGATGCCAACACTGTCTGAGTCCCCTTTAATTAAAAAAATATGGGGTGCATGGGGTTGGAAGGTTGGTTGGAGCCACAGCCACCTTAATCCCCTCACAATTCCTCTGGTGTAGGACATAAACCCAGTCAGATAGCCAGGGAGGGGGGTTGATTCCTCTATAATTTATCTGTCCCATTCTTCTCTCTCCCACCCCAAATTTTAGGTTGGCTATGGGCCTGCTTAAGCCCCATCTGCATGGCGCATCTGAAGTACTATTATGTCACTTTAAACAGTCATGGCTTCCCCCAAAGAATCCTCAGGACTGTAGTTTGCTAAGGATGCTGAAAAGACAGTGCTATAATTATTGGAGTACTTTAACAAGTGATCCCTCTTCTCTGGGAATCTGTGAGGGGAATAGGGGTCTCCTGACAGCTCACAGCACCCTTAACATACTGCAATTACCAGGATCCTTTGGGGAAGCCATGATGTAAAATGTAGTAAAACATAGTTATTAATTCACTTGATAGATATAATTATTTCATGGAGAGCCAGCAAAGATCCATTGTGATCCGTTACCAAATTCTTCCAAGCTACACAGGAAGTGGATTGGACTGTGAAAGACCAACCAAAATGGTGTTTGCATTTTGACCAATTTGTAGGGCAGTCCAATATCTCAGAGAGGAGGTCAGGTCTCCTGCTCCCCTGGTGCATTCACTATAGCTGCCCAATTTCCCTGCTTTTTAAAGTTTGATAGAATAGCTGTGGGCTATAGGTACATTCTTAATCCGCAAGGTTTTTTGCCTATTAGTGAATAGTTATTAAGATTTTCTGGGTCCAAGGAGAGTCTCTTCAGGAGTGTTTAAAGTGGTATAATATTGCTTTATGCATAGTGCAGATGGGGCCTTACAGTAGCCAACCAGATATCTCCTGGAAGCCCACAAGCAAGGCATTATGGCATCCTCATCCTTTCCCCCTCCCTTTTGTGTCATGTCTTTTGATTGTAAGCTACAGGTGGAGGCTGTTTTGTTTGGATTGATTTTATGTAAGCTGCTCTGGGAGCCTTTTTGGATGAAGAGCAGGATGAGAATGCTTTACATATAAATAAATAATAAATACAACCCTCTGTTGTTGTTTTGCCCTCCCTGCAACAACTAACTCTGAACTTGGAGGTTGCATAGAGTCATTGCTGCTGTTTATTTTATTTATTTATGAAACTTATAGACCACTCTTATTACATAGTAATCATAGAGGGAAAGGTTTCGAAGACAGTACATAAAATAATATATTTTACAAAATAGAACTATGGAAAAACAAAATAAAATGAATATATGTTATACAACCATCACAAGCTATAACTGCAGTTCAGAATAACCCTAGAACTTTGAGCAGACTAAATTAAATTCCACCAATGCTGGAGTAAACAGATATGTTTTAATCTGGTATTGGAATCCCCCAAAAGTTGGGGCCATCCGTGCCTCCAGAGGGAAAGAATTCCACAGCCAGGGTGCGACTACAGAGATGGTCTGATCTCACACCACAACTACTATTGGCTATTACTAATAGTCAGTTGTATTTATTTATGGGTTTTTTTACCCCTATCTTCCCCCCTCCCAGAATGGCATCAGTAATAAGACAGTCTCCAGTTTACAATCTAAAAGACAAAACACAAAAAGAAATGAGACTGGGAGAGAGGAGGAAAAAGAAGGCACTAATTCATAAGTGCTGGGATGGTGATAACATGTGAATTAGGTCAATGCATTATGAAAGTGTAGTTGTTTCTCTTTGTCTGGCTGATCTAAGCAACTTCTCTCACTTTCTGTTCTTGTTCTTTCCATTGAAATCATGCTATATAAGGTTGCAGTTGTTGTAGTAAAGGGTTTTTAAGAAGCAGTTCTGCTGTGTGTGAGGGTGACTGATTTTGTCAGCAATACTGGCGTTCTGATATGGGCAAGTTGATACCGCCCCCAGAGCAGAGCTTGGAAAAGTTACTTTTTTGAACTACAATTCCCATCAGCCCAATCCAGTGGGCATGCTGGCTGGGGCTGATGGGAGTTGTAGTTTTAAAAAAGTAACTTTTCCAAGCTCCGCCCCAGAGCAGATGACAGGCTGCTCATAGTTCAAGTTCAGAAAGAGGCTTGGGCAGGCCTCCAAGAAATAGCCTTAAATCCAGACCTCCTTGGAAATGATTTGTCCATTGATAAAAAAAAGACAAGGAAATGCATCATCAAAACAGAGGACAAAAGAGGATGCTTATTTGCATTACATTTTCATATGCTAATTTATATGGGCAGATGCAAAATTAGAATAAATTACTCTAATTTAAACAGAAATGCACTGCATCTGACTGTAGCAGGGAAGGATTGGGGAAGGGCCATAGCTTAGTGGTAGAGCACCTGCCTTCCATGTAGAAGGTTCAGTCCCAGCATCTCCAGGTAGCTCTAGGAAATCTGCTTGAAACCCTGGAATTCTGCAGACAGTATTCAGTTAGATGGACCAATGGCTTCCTATGATGTGACCAGGTCAGCTATATGCCTACTCAGTCTGCTCTCCAGGTGCTATCTGTGAATGGGCAGCTTCAAGGCCTCTGTTCTCCCTTCTTCAAAGAAGCAGCTCCCGAGTATTATTATTATTATTTATTTAATTTGTATCCTGCCCTTCCTCCCAGCAGGAGCCTTGGGCGGCAAACAAGGCACTAAAAACACTGTAAAACATCATAAAAACAAATCTTAAAATACATTAAGACAAAACAGCATTAAAATTTAAAAAGCTCTTTAAAAAGGGTTAAAAACAATATCAAAAACTTATTAAGCAATTCTGACACAGACACAGACTGGGATAGCTCTCAACTTAAAAGGCTTGTTGAAAAAGAAAAGTCTTCAAAAGGCGCCAAAAAGATAGCAGAGATGGCGCCTGCCTAATATTCAAAGGGAGTAGGGCAGCGCTGATACACCAGCTTTCCAGCAGATAGGTTGCTGTTGCTTACTGGGAGGGGGAGGGAGAGGGGGAGGGGCAAGGCATTTGGGCGGTTAACGTGGTGTTTTACCCCTTCCCCTGCCTCACTTGGTGAGCTGCTTCTGCTTCTTAAGGTTTCTTACCTTTCAACTAGATTTGTACTGGATAGCTCATCAAATAGAGGACACTTTCAAACAGAGGACTCTCCTCTGTCAGTCAAATTAGAGGACTGTCCTCTGAAAAGTAGGACACACAACCACCTTAGAAGAGAGTGCAATGCACTTGGAACTTGTTGGCCATACTGGTGGGGTCTTGATCTTTCGTGGCCTTGCTGGAATCTGATAGACCTGTCATCTATACCTGGTATTCAGGGCCAGGTAAAATCAAATTTCAGCATAGGTCTGAAAGATTCAAGTACAGGTGAAAAACCCAAGTCTGTCTCCCTGAACTCCCTGGATGAAGAACATGTGAAGATCCCTGCTGGATTAGACCAAAGGCCTATCCAGTCTAACATTCTGTCTCCCACAGTAGACAACCAGATCCAGAGCTTGGAAAAGTTACTTTTTTGAACGATAACTCCCATCAGCCCCAGCCAGCTGGCGCTAACTGGGGCTGATGGGAGTTGTAGTTCAAAAAAGTAACTTTTCCAAGCTCTGCAGATGCCTATGGGAAGCCCACAACAGAGCTTGGAAGATTACTTTTAAAAAGTAATAAATTACAGTTACAATTACATGGCCCAAAAAATAGTAATTGCCATTACAATTACAATTGCTCTGAAAGTAACTGATTACTTTACTTTTTCTCAAAAGTAATCACTACAATTACATTTCAGTTACTTTAAAAACACGCCTACAAGGTGCTGTCCTTGGCTGCTGCAAATCTAAGTAGCCTAAAACAACATTAAAAATAAACACACACATACAGAGGTAGTAGAATAATTCTTTTTACCCATAAGATAGCAACGGTGGTCTCTCTGCTGGTAACGGAGGTGGGGAGGGAGGCAGAGGATGGTGGGTGAGTGAACAAGTGGGCGGGCGAGCAAGTGGGGGCGAGCAAGTGACCAGGCAGGGGGAGGGCAAATGGGCAGGGCGAGTGGGATAGCAGGTGAGCAAGCGAGCGGGGGGGCAGGGGGAGGGCAAATGAGCAGGGGAGAGGGTGAGCAAGCGAGTGAGCAGGCGGGGGAGGGCAAGTGGGTGGGGGTAAGGCAAGTGAGGGAGCAGGTGGGGGTAGAGAGCAAGCGGGTGTGGGGGAGAGTAAGCGAGCAGGTGGGGGTGGGCCAGCGAGTGGGTAGGCAGCTCCCTCTCTGTGATCTGCACCCATGGATGGGGACTGCTACTCCCCCACCATAACAAGGGGCCCTCGGAACAGCTGGTGGGCTAGCTAGCGAGGGAACGAGGGAGAGGGACTGCGGGTGAACGAGGGAGCAGTCGGGGAGGGCGAGCGGGTGGGCATGGGGAAGAGTGAGTGAGTGGACGTGGGCAGGCCAGCGAGTGGGCAGGCAGGTCCCTCCCTGTGATCCATCCCTGCGATCCATGGCAGGCTGCTGCAGAAGGGGAGCATTACTCTACCACCATAATGAGGGGCCCTTCAGGGGCCCCTGTGGGCCACGGGGCCCTTGGCCAGGGCCCTACCTGGCCACCCTTTGGAGCTGGCCCTGTTCCTTGGGATGCAATTTCTGAAATATAATCTGTACCTAGACTTCTCATGACCCTGACAGTATCTTTCCCCTACCTCACTATCTGGGCTGCAACTTGAAACATGGTTTATTTTTGTATGGGGTGAGGTTAATAGCCTTCCAAAGGCACAGATATTGCCATCTAACCTCAAGGATGTTGGGCTTGCAACAATCACTGGTTGTAGTGATTTCTCAGACAACCCTACCCCCTCCAAACTTGTATCAAAACTTGTTCTTACTGTTTGGTTCTGAGAAAGTGACCACATTTCCCTATTGAATTTTATAAGAACAGATCTTTGTTTTCTTAATATTTTCTTTATGAAGATTAAACTCAAGCCACAGGATGCTCCTAGTTTCCCCTTCTTGGGACCACTTGTATTTTAGATTGTCGTGCATACTCTCATTCAGGTTCCAAAGTCTCCCCTGCCCAATACTTAAGGAGAATGGGGCATTGGTGCACTTCATATTGTAACCTCACTCAAACTGATCGTTCTGGTTTAATTTGTACTAGACTTTTTCAGGAGCTTCAAGGCAGCATTGTAAGACTAACAACACACACACACACACACACACACAGAGAGAGAGAGAGAGAGAGAGAGAGAGAGAGAGAGAGAGAGAGAGAGAGAGAGAGAGAGAGAGAGCTAGCTTCCTGGCAGTGAAGACTTTTCTAAAGCTGAATTATTTTCTCAGAAGCACTATCAATTGTTACAAAAGCAGCCTTTGACCTTTACATTTCAAACTCAATTTTATGTGTAATTCAATTGCCTGTTTAAGATGATATAATAGCCAAGGATATTAACATGGGGCAACTCAAAACAATAGCGCCTGGCTATTTTCTTCTTCTTTTTCATTTACAATTATTGGCAAGGGCATTGTTGTTCTAGCTATTTTTTATTGATTGGTAGATCAATGTTTATACGCAATATTAATTAACACAATGTTTTGTAGAGAGATTAGGGAACTGTAAGTGAAGTGTATGTGGGCTGTAATATTTCAAGTCCAGTATGGCTAATTAGATGAGAGCCAGCCAGGACCAGTGAGCAGTTTATCTGCACAGGAAGATGGTCATTCACTTGCAAAATGGCAAATGTGTTGTTATATCACTGGTTGATTTGGGCATTGGGAAATGTGGACAAATGTGCCTAATAAGAGTCACCATGAACAACACTAATGGGCTGCATTTGGAAAGACATAGCAAAATCTGCTCAATGTGTTAGAGTGATTTAATTAATCTAACTTAACTTAGTGGTGGCTAGAAGATAACTCTTGGAGGATACATCAGTCACACTGCTAACGCAGTCCATGGAGAAGTGAAGTGAAGAGATGGTAAAATATATAAATGAATTCAGACTTTTCATCTGTGTTCCAACTTCCAGAAGTAATGCCTTTATAAATAATTCATAAATAGAGTTTACAAGTAGTGGTGGGGAGCACCCGAATTTTTGTTACCCATGTACTGATCACATCCATACTAGACTACAGTAATGTGCTCAATATGGGGCTGCCTTTGAAGATGGTTTGGAAACTTCAACTGGTGCAGAACACAGCCACCTAGCAGTTGATTGGGACCAGGGGGCCAAAACATGTGATATTGATAGGTAGTACTGGTTACCATTTCATTCCCAGGATCATTGTGATGTGTCTGGCCTTTAAAGCCCTGCATGGTTTGGAATCAGTTGTTTGAGAGATCACTTACAGTATTACGAACCTATCTAGACATAACGATCTGCTTCAGAAGCTCTGCTTGTAGGGCCACGTATAAGGTCACTTTGGTTGGCAGGCATGAGAGATAGGGCCTTTTCTTTGATGGCCCCTTCAGTTTATGGAACTCCCACTCTTTTGAGGCATGCATCGCTCTGACATTCCAAGCTTTTAAGCAGGATTTAAAAACCTCTGTTCAGACTGCCTTCTCCTAAATGAGGTCTCCTAATGCTGCTAGCTTAAAATAATAGAACTGTTCTTAAAATGTTTTAGAATTGCTTGTGGAACCTTTGCTGCTGTTTTGTTATGTTTGAATTAAGTGGCCAATTATATGCTGCTATCTTACAATGCCTGGATTTTTTTTGTTTCTTGTGCATTTTATGTTATATGATTATTTGCTGCCTTGTAACAGCTAGGCCTTAAAAGATAGCTTCTAAAATTTATTGTTGTTATTTAATTTGTTAGTCGTTTTGTACCCAGTGGTCTTTAGGTGACTTACAGCACATTTTAAAAACATACAATATAAAATGAATTTAAAAACATACAATATACAAAATGTAAAACCCAGACAAAAAGGACTAAGATAGCATGCCAAAGGACTGAATGAAATTTAAGCATATGCGGCTCTGTATATTTGCTTCTCAGGGCTCCGTGGCAAGATTAAAAGCATGTTCTAAGGATACCTTGATGAAGATGTTGACCCAGTGTGCAGCACCTGTGAAAAAGGCAAATTTCATGCTAGGGATCACTAGGAAATGTGTTGAAAATAAAACTGCTGATAATCATAATGGTGTTATACAAAGCTATGGTGCAATCGCATTTGGAATACTGTGTACAGTTCTGGTCTCCTCACCTGAAAAAGTATATTGTAGAGCTGGAAAATGTTCACAAAAAGGGCAACCAAGTTGATTAAGAAGATGGAGCAACTCCCCTATGAGGAAAGGTTGCAGCATTTGGGGCTTTTTAGTTTAGAGAAAAGGCGAGTAAGAGATGACATGATAGAAGTGTATAAAATTATGCAAGGCATGGAGAGAGTAGATAGAGAATTTTCTCTCTCTCTCTCTCATAACACTAGAACTTGCAGACATCCAATGACACGAATGTTGGAAGATTCATGATAAAACAAAGTACTTCTTCACGCAGCACACAGTTAACTCGTTCCCAGAAGCAGTGATGGTCACCAGCTTGGAGGGCTTTAAAAGAGGAGTAGAACGTTCTTAACCAGCGAGCCCACTTCTGCCTAAACCTTATCATTCGGCTTAAATTACTGCAATAAAAGGGATTTGTTTATGAATCAGCAATTGAGAAACCTGGGTGAGTCATACTTTTTCTCTTTTAAATATAATTAAGGAAGAAAGAAAATATAAACAACTTATATACTTTTTTTACGACAAAAAGCTGGCTTGAATTTGGACTTTTAAAGTTTAAAAACGGATGAGAGGTAATTATTATATTTTGGACTATTTTTCTCTTTGGACTATTTCTTGTTGGATGAATCCGCTGCTCGTATATGCTACTAATTGTTTAGTCTTGGCAACCAGAATTGTTTTGCATTCTTGGAAGCAGATAAGGACTGTGTTGTGCTGGCTGGATTTCAATAATAGGCCTGGAATATTAACTCTTCTTTTTGGTGGAGGGAAAAAAAGAAAAGAAATAGACTGCCCTTAGGTTCTGAAACAGTGATTAATATTAGAAATTAAAGGCCTCTTTTTGAAAATGACAACTAAAAAAACAACCAAGGCCCAGGGGCGAAGAGGTTCTATTGATACACAGGAAGAGGATATACCCCCAGAAATGTTTCAAAAAATAATGGAAGGGATTAATGCTATAAAACAGGAAATGAAACAGGAAATGAAAACTGAATTGACAGATATAAAAGACTATATTAAAACACAAGTGGATGAGATTAAAGGGACAATTGGGCAAATAAAGGAAGATGCAAAAAATACTAAAGAAAAGGTACAAACCTTGGAGAATAGAACAGATATATTAAATCTGGAACTAGAAAAAAAATTTGGACTATTTAGCTGTGACTGAAATGAGAAATAAAGAGCATTGTTTGAGATTCCGTGCAATCCCTGAGGAAACAGGTGAAGACATTAGAGATAAAATTGTTAATGCTTTAGTAAAATTTCTGGACTTGAATGAAGATAGGATGGAATTTGAAATAGACAAAGTTTATAGAATTAACTCCAGATATGCAACAATGAAAAAAATTCCAAGAGATGTGCTTGTTCATTTCGTAAAGAAGACGACCAGAGATATGGTTTTACAGCAACACTTTAAATATACCTTTAAAATTGATGGTAAGGAAATACTGGTGATGAAGGAAATTCCTATTAGACTTTTACGTAAGAGAAAAGAATATGCTTTCCTTACAGAAAAACTTAAGCAATGCAAAATTCAATTTAGGTGGGACGTTCCAGAAGGAGTGATTTTTACATTCAGACAACAGAAATACAGACTGAATACTGTTCAAAAAGCAAGGGACTTCTTGAGAAAAGCTTCAAAAGATATGGAAGAAGATAAACTCAAAGATATGGATATAGTTCCTGGGAAACAAAGTCAACAAGGATATGCAGAGGAGGGGAAGGAAGATGATGGATCAAAAGGAGCATCAGGCAAATTTTAAAATACACGCTTAATGATGGATTACAAATACCTAACTTGGAATATAAATGGAGCCAACACGGCGCAGAAGAGAAAGAAAGTGTTTCATTATTTGAAAAAATTAAAATTGGATATAATTTGTTTACAAGAAACTCATATTCAGAAGAAAGATTCCAAATATTTGATTTGTAAAAATTTGGGTGAAGAATTTATTTCAGCTGGACCAAAAAAAAAAAATGGAGTTGTTCTCTATATTAACCCACAATTGCTTCCTAAATTGGTATTATTGGACGATAGTGGTAGATTTGTGGGGGTTGAAATTACTTTACAAGGTACAAACATTTTGATAGTGGGTATTTATGCCCCCAATGAAGATAAAACAAGGTTTTATACAGGACTTATGGAAAAATTGTCAGAGTTTTCATATGAGCATTGGTGTGTCATGGGTGACTGGAATGGGGTAATCTCACCAAAAATTGATAGGCTTTCTGAAAAAAATATCAAAGAGACACAAGGTAAATTACCGAAGATTTGTTTTGAACTCATGGAACATTTAGAATTGGTGGATACCTGGAGATATATAAATGATAATGCAAAGGAATTTACTTATTTTTCAGAAAGACATAAAACATTTTCGAGGATTGATATGATTTGGATGTCAAAAATTTTAGCGAAGGATATTTTTAAAATGGATATATTACCAAAAACTTTTTCGGACCACAATCCTGTGATATTAACTTTAAAAAAAAAAAATCTTGGATTTAGATGGAGACTAAATGAATCTTTATTACAGAATGATAAAGTAGTACAAGAATGTAAGAAGAAATTAAAGGAGTTCTTTGAATATAATTTATATAAAGGAACAAGTGAAAATATTGTTTGGGATACTAGTAAGGCATTTATGAGGGGATACTTTATTAAATGTAATTCTGAATTAAAAAAAAAGAAACAACAGAAAATGCAATTAATTTTGGAAGAAATAAAACAAAAAGAGGAAGAATTGAAAAAGAATCCAGCTAAAGTTTCTATTGTAAATCAAATTAAAATGTTACAGAAGCAAGTATCAATGTTGACAGTTAGAGAAATTGAAAGGAAATTAAATTTTGCTAAACAAAGGACTTTTGAATTTGCAAATAAACCTGGGAAATGGTTAGCATATAAATTAAGAAAAGAACGTCAAAAAAATATTATTTTAAAGATACAAGAAGGAGATGAGACGCTGACAGATAATGTAAAAATCAAAAAGATTTTTCATCAATATTACTCAACATTGTATAAGTGTCAAGAAATTCCATCTGAAAAAATAGAAGAGTATTTATCTAAACAGAATTTGCCGAAAATTACAGATTTTCAGAGACAAGTTATTAATGGCCCTATTACGTCAAGAGAGATATCTGAAGCTATAAATAAAATTAAATTAGGAAAGGCGCCAGGACCAGATGGGCTATCTGCAGTGTATTATAAATGTTTGGAGGAAGAACTCTTGCTACCCTTACAGTCTACAATGAATTCTATTTTGCAAGAGGGAAAGATACCGGATAGTTGGAAAAATGCTAATATAACATTAATACCTAAAGAGGACCAAGATTTAACTAAAACAAAAAATTATCGGCCAATATCTCTACTGAATAATGACTATAAAATTTTTACAATGATTTTGGCTGAAAGATTGAAAATAATATTGCAACAATTTATTCAGGAAGATCAATCAGGGTTTTTACCTAAAAGACAATTACGTGACAACGTCAGGAATGTTTTGAATGTGTTGGAATATTTAGAACAACGAAATGATAAACAAGCAGCTTTGATTTTTTTAGATGCTGAAAAAGCATTTGATAATTTGAATTGGAAATTTATGTTCCAGGTTTTGGAGCAAATGGATTTTGGAGACAACTTTATAAAATGGATCAGATCGATTTATACATCACAGAAGGCCCAGATAATTGTTAATGGAGACTTAACGGATTCATGTGAAATACAAAAGGGTACAAGACAGGGATGTCCATTATCTCCCCTTTTATTTATTCTGGTTTTAGAAGTGCTGCTTAGAGATATAAGGCAAGATAAAAGGATTTCGGGATTAAAAATAAAAAAAGAAGAATATAAATTGAGAGCATTTGCTGATGATTTGATAATTGTACTAGAAAACCCTTTGGAAGGAATTCATATATTGATGGACAAATTAAAAGAATTTGGACCGTTAGCAGGATTTAAGATCAACAATCAAAAAACAAAGATGTTGGTGAAAAATTTAACTTTAAGGGAACAGAAAGAGTTAATGGACAAGACAGATTTTACAATAGAAAAAAAGTTGAAATATCTAGGCATCATCATGACAAATAAAAACTCAAAGCTGTTTCATAATAATTACGAAAAATTATGGACAGAGATTAAGAAAGATTTGCTAAGATGGGATAAACTACAACTGTCATTAATGGGTAGAATATCTGTGATAAAAATGAATGTATTACCGAGAATGATGTTTTTGTTTCAAACAATACCTGTAATATCCTCTGATTTACCTTTTAAACAATGGCAAAAAGATATTTCTAAATTTGTATGGCAAGGAAAAAAACCAAGAGTTAAATTTAAATTACTTCAAGACGCTAAAGAAAGAGGAGGACTGGGATTACCAAATTTGAGACTTTATTTTGCAGCCTGCTGTTTAGTCTGGATAAAGGAATGGATCTTATTGAGGAATAAAAGACTATTGGATTTGGAGGGCCACAATCTGAAGTGGGGATGGCATGGATATCTATGGTATGACAAAGTAAAAGTAAACGTAGACTTTAACAATCATTTTATAAGACGTTCTCTGTTGAAAATATGGAATAGATACAAACCAAGGTTTTATTCGAAAATACCATTATGTGTCTCAAGTCAAGAAGCGTTTTATAGAAGAGAAATGTCTGGAAAAGAGAAATGGTTAACTTATCAAGAACTATTAGAAAATGTACATGGAGAATACACAATGAAAGAGAGAGAACAATTGATAAAGGAAGGATATAGTTTTCATTGGTTTGCCTATTTACAATTGTTAGAAAGATATAAAATGGACAAGAAAATGTATGGGTTTGAAATAAGTAAATCTGATTTTGAAATAGGTTTGTATACAAATGATGAAAACATAATTGCAAAAATGTATAAACTTTTATTGAAAATGGATATGGAGGAAGAACAAGTAAAAGAGTGCATGGTAAAGTGGGCAAAAAATTTTGGTCATAACATACAAATGGATCAATGGGAAAATATGTGGAAAAAAGGCTTGAAATTTACATTATGTTATAATCTTAAAGAAAATTTTTATAAAATGATGTACCGTTGGTACATGACTCCAGAAAAGCTGTCAAAAATGTATAGTAATGTCTCTAATGTTTGTTGGAAATGTAAACAACAAGAAGGATCTTTTTATCATATGTGGTGGTCATGTAAAAAGGCGAAATTATTCTGGGCACAGATAGGTAGGAAGATGCAAAAAATTTTAAAGATAAATATTCAGTCAAAACCAGAATTTTTTTTACTGGGTTTTATGGATAAACAAATAGAAAAGAAATATGGAAGAATATTATTATATATGATTACGGCAGCAAGATTATTATATGCACAAAAGTGGAAAATGGAATCAATACCAACAATGGAAGAATGGCTACTGAAATTAATGGACTTAGTAGAAATGGATAAATTGACGTGTTTACTTAGAGAAAAATCGACAGATACATTCCTTAAGGATTGGAAGCCTCTCTTAGACTTTTTGTCGAAAGATCAAAATAAAATGATGATACTGGGATTTGATGATTAATTAAGACAGCTTATGGAGAAAAGGGATTCTGTATGTACATATTAAGGGACAGGTTTGATGTATATTATATACTTATAGCTGATCTGTGACAAATCGGAAGTCAACCATTTTATTTTTATTTTTTGTTGTAGTATTGTTATGTTTTTTCTTACTTTGTTTTGTTTGTTTTTTGGAAAAATTTGAATAAAAACTATATAAAAAAAAAAAAAAGAGGAGTAGACAAATTCATGGAGGATAAGGCTATCAA